>NC_133154.1:620936-927654 GCF_048418815.1 Hemitrygon akajei
TCCCGGGGTCAGACACAGAGTGAAACTCCCTCCATACCGTCCCATCACACACTCCCGGGGTCAGACACATAGTGAATCTCCCTCCACACCGTCCCATCACAGATTCCCATGGTCAGACACAGAGTGAATCTCACTCTACACCGTCCCATCACACACTCCCGGGGTCAGACACAGAGTGAAACACCCTCCACACTGTCCCATCACACACACCCGGGGTCAGACACAGAGTGAAACTCCCTCCATACCGTCCCATCACACACTCCCGGGGTCAGACACATAGTGAATCTCCCTCCACACCGTCCCATCACAGATTCCCAAGGTCAGACACAGAGTGAATCTCACTCTACACCCTCCCGCGGTCAGACACAGAGTGTAACTCCCTCCACACTGTCCCATCACACACACCCTGGGTCAGACACAGAGTGAATCTCCCACCACACCGTCCCATCTCCCACTCCCGGGGTCAGACACAGAGTGAATATCCCTCCACACTGTCCAATCACACACTCCCAGGGTCAGACAGAGTGAAACTCCTTCCGCACCTTCCCATCACACACTCCCAGGGTCAGACAGAGTGAAACTCCCTGCACACTTACCCATCACACAGTCCCAGGGTCAGACAGAGTGAAACTCCCTCCATACCGTCCCATCATACACTCCTGGGGTCAGACACAAAGTGAAGCTCCCTCCACACTATCCCTTCACACAGTCCTGGGGTCAGACAGAGTGAAACTCCCTCCACACCGTCCCATCTCCCACTCCCGGGGTCAGACACAGAGTGAAACTCCCTCCATACCGTCCCATCACACACTCCCGGGGTCAGACACATAGTGAATCTCCCTCCACACCGTCCCATCACAGATTCCCATGGTCAGACACAGAGTGAATCTCCATCTACACCCTCCCGCGGTCAGACACAGAGTGAAACTCCCTCCACACTGTCCCATCACACACACCCGGGGTCAGACACAGAGTGAAACTCCCTGCACACTTACCCATCACACAGTCCCAGGGTCAGACAGAGTGAAACTCCCTCCATACCGTCCCATCATATACTCCTGGGGTCAGACACAAATTGAAGCTCCCTCCACACTATCCCTTCACACAGTCCTGGTGTCAGACAGAGTGAAACTCCCTCCACACCGTCCCATCTCCCACTCCCGGGGTCAGACACAGAGTGAAACTCCCTCCATACCGTCCCATCACACACTCCCGGGGTCAGACAGAATGAAAGTCCTAAACGCTGTCCCATCACACACACCCGGGGTCAGACACAGAGTGAAACTCCATCCAAACAGTCCCATCACACACTCCCGGGGTCAGACACAGAGTGAAACTGTCTCTACACTGTCCCATCACACTCTCCTGGTGTCAGACACAGAGTGAAGCTCCCTCCGCATCACCCCATCACACAGTCCCAGGGTCAGACAGAGTGAAACTCCCTCAATACCGTCCCATCATACACTCCTGGGGTCAGACACAAAGTGAAGCTCCCTCCACACTATCCCTTCACACAGTCCTGGGGTCAGACAGAGTGAAACTCCCTCCACACCGTCCCATCTCCCACTCCCGGGGTCAGACACAGAGTGTAACTCCCTCCATACCGTCCCATCACACACTCCCGGGGTCAGACACAGAGTGAATCTCCCTCCACACCGTCCCATCACAGATTCCTGTGGTCAGACACAGAGTGAATCGCCCTCTACACCCTCCCGCGGTCAGACACAGAGTGAAACTCCCGCCACACTGTCCCATCACACACTCCCTTGGTCAGACACAGAGTGAATCTCCCACCACACCGTCCGATCACACACTCCCAGGGTCAGACACAGAGTGAAACTCCCTCCACACCGTCCCATCTCCCACTCCCGGGGTAAGATACAGAGTGAAACTCCCTCCAGACTGTCCCATCACACAGTCCTGGGGACAGACACAGAGTGAATCTCCCACCACACCGTCCCATCACACACTCCCAGGGTCAGACAGAGTGAATCTCCCTCCACACTCTCCCGGGGTCAGATACAGAGTGAATCTCCCTCAACACTGTCGCATCACACACTCCCGGGGTCAGACACAGAGTGAATCTCCCACCACACCGTCCCATCTCCCACTCCCGGGGTCAGACTCAGAGTGAAACTCCCTCCATACCGTCCCATCATATACTCCTGGGGTCAGACACAAAATGAAGCTCCCTCCACACTATCCCTTCACACAGTCCTGGTGTCAGACAGAGTGAAACTCCCTCCACACCGTCCCATCTCCCACTCCCGGGGTCAGACACACAGTGAAACTCCCTCCATACCGTCCCATCACACACTCCCGGGGTCAGACACAGAGTGAATATCCCTCCACACTGTCCAATCACACACTAACAGGGTCAGACAGAGTGAAACTCCCTCCGCACCTTCCCATCACACACTCCCTGGGACAGACAGAATGAAAGTCCTCCACACTGTCCCATCACACACACCCGGGGTCAGACACAGAGTGAAACTCCATCCAAACAGTCCCATCACACACTCCCGGGGTCAGACACAGAGTGAAACTCTCTCTACACTGTCCCATCACACACTCCCGGGGTCAGACACAGATTGAATCTCCCTCCACACCTTCCCATCACTCACACCTGTGGTCAGACACAGAGTGAAACTCACTCCACACTGTCCCATCACACACTCCCAGGGTAAGACAGAGTGAAACTCCCTCCACACAGTCCCAGGGTCAGACAGAGTGAAACTCCTTCCACACCATCCCATCACACACACCCGGGGTCAGACAGAGAGTGAATCTGCCTCCATACTGTCCCCTCACACTCTCCCGGGGTCAGACACAGAGTGAATTTCCCTCCACACCGTCCCATCACACACACCCGGGGTCAGACAGAGTGAATCTCCCTCCACACTCTCCCGGGGTCAGATACAGAGTGAATCTCACACCACACCGTCCCATGACACACTCCCGGGGTCAGACACAGAGTGAAGCTCCCTCAACACCGTCCCATCACACACTTCCGGGATCAAATACAGAGTGAAACTCCCTCCACACAGTCCCAGGGTCAGACAGAGTGAAACTCCCTCCACACCATCCCATCACAGACACCCGGGGTCAGACAGAGAGTGAATCTCCCTCCATACTGTCCCATCACACTCTCCTGGGGTCAGACACAGAGCGAATCTCCCTCCACACAGTCGCATCACACACTCCCGGGATCAAATACAGAGTGAAACTCCCTCCACACCGTCCCATCACACACTCCCGGGGTCAGACACAGAGTGAAACTCCATCTACATAGTCCCATCACACACTCCTGGTGTCAGACACAGAGTGAAACTCCATCCGCACCTTCCCATCACACACTCCTGGGGTCAGACACAGAGTGAAGCTCCCTCCGCACCGTCCCATCACACACTCCCAGGGTCAGACAGAGTGAAACTCCCTGCACACTTACCCATCACACAGTCCCAGGGTCAGACAGAGTGAAACTCCCTCCATACCGTCCCATCATACACTCCTGGGGTCAGACACAAAGTGAAGCTCCCTCCACGCTATCCCTTCACACAGTCCTGGGGTCAGACAGAGTGAAACTCCCTCCACACCGTCCCATCTCCCACTCCCGGGGTCAGACACAGAGTGAAACTCCCTCCATACCGTCCCATCATATACTCCTGGGGTCAGACACAAAATGAAGCTCCCTCCACACTATCCCTTCACACAGTCCTGGTGTCAGACAGAGTGAAACTCCCTCCACACCGTCCCATCTCCCACTCCCGGGGTCAGACACAGAGTGAAACTCCCTCCATACCGTCCCATCACACACTCCCGGGGTCAGACACAGAGTGAATATCCCTCCACACTGTCCAATCACACACTCCCAGGGGCAGACAGAGTGAAACTCCCTCCGCACCTTCCCATCACACACTCCCAGGGTCAGACAGAGTGAAACTCCCTGCACACTTACCCATCACACAGACCCAGGGTCAGACAGAGTGAAACTCCTTCCATACCGTCCCATCATACACTCCTGGGGTCAGACACAAAGTGAAGCTCCCTCCACACTATCCCTTCACACAGTCCTGGGGTCAGACAGAGTGAAACTCCCTCCACACCGTCCCATCTCCCACTCCCGGGGTCAGACACAGAGTGAAACTCCCTCCATACCGTCCCATCACACACTCCCGGGGTCAGACACATAGTGAATCTCCCTCCACACCGTCCCATCACAGATTCCCATGGTCAGACACAGAGTGAATCTCACTCTACACCCTCCCGCGGTCAGACACAGAGTGAAACTCCCTCCACACTGTCCCATCACACACACCCTGGGTCAGACACAGAGTGAATCTCCCACCACACCGTCCCATCTCCCACTCCCGGGGTCAGACACAGAGTGAAACTCCCTCCATACCGTCCCATCACACACTCCCGGGGTCAGACACAGAGTGAATATCCCTCCACACTGTCCAATCACACACTCCCAGGGTCAGACAGAGTGAAACTCCTTCCGCACCTTCCCATCACACAGTCCCAGGGTCAGACAGAGTGAAACTCCCTCCATACCGTCCCATCATACACTCCTGGGGTCAGACACAAAGTGAAGCTCCCTCCACACTATCCCTTCACACAGTCCTGGGGTCAGACAGAGTGAAACTCCCTCCACACCGTCCCATCTCCCACTCCCGGGGTCAGACACAGAGTGAAACTCCCTCCATACCGTCCCATCACACACTCCCGGGGTCAGACACATAGTGAATCTCCCTCCACACCGTCCCATCACAGATTCCCATGGTCAGACACAGAGTGAATCTCACTCTACACCGTCCCATCACACACTCCCGGGGTCAGACACAGAGTGAAACACCCTCCACACTGTCCCATCACACACACCCGGGGTCAGACACAGAGTGAAACTCCCTCCATACCGTCCCATCACACACTCCCGGGGTCAGACACATAGTGAATCTCCCTCCACACCGTCCCATCACAGATTCCCAAGGTCAGACACAGAGTGAATCTCACTCTACACCCTCCCGCGGTCAGACACAGAGTGTAACTCCCTCCACACTGTCCCATCACACACACCCTGGGTCAGACACAGAGTGAATCTCCCACCACACCGTCCCATCTCCCACTCCCGGGGTCAGACACAGAGTGAATATCCCTCCACACTGTCCAATCACACACTCCCAGGGTCAGACAGAGTGAAACTCCTTCCGCACCTTCCCATCACACACTCCCAGGGTCAGACAGAGTGAAACTCCCTGCACACTTACCCATCACACAGTCCCAGGGTCAGACAGAGTGAAACTCCCTCCATACCGTCCCATCATACACTCCTGGGGTCAGACACAAAGTGAAGCTCCCTCCACACTATCCCTTCACACAGTCCTGGGGTCAGACAGAGTGAAACTCCCTCCACACCGTCCCATCTCCCACTCCCGGGGTCAGACACAGAGTGAAACTCCCTCCATACCGTCCCATCACACACTCCCGGGGTCAGACACATAGTGAATCTCCCTCCACACCGTCCCATCACAGATTCCCATGGTCAGACACAGAGTGAATCTCCATCTACACCCTCCCGCGGTCAGACACAGAGTGAAACTCCCTCCACACTGTCCCATCACACACACCCGGGGTCAGACACAGAGTGAAACTCCCTGCACACTTACCCATCACACAGTCCCAGGGTCAGACAGAGTGAAACTCCCTCCATACCGTCCCATCATATACTCCTGGGGTCAGACACAAATTGAAGCTCCCTCCACACTATCCCTTCACACAGTCCTGGTGTCAGACAGAGTGAAACTCCCTCCACACCGTCCCATCTCCCACTCCCGGGGTCAGACACAGAGTGAAACTCCCTCCATACCGTCCCATCACACACTCCCGGGGTCAGACAGAATGAAAGTCCTAAACGCTGTCCCATCACACACACCCGGGGTCAGACACAGAGTGAAACTCCATCCAAACAGTCCCATCACACACTCCCGGGGTCAGACACAGAGTGAAACTGTCTCTACACTGTCCCATCACACTCTCCTGGTGTCAGACACAGAGTGAAGCTCCCTCCGCATCACCCCATCACACAGTCCCAGGGTCAGACAGAGTGAAACTCCCTCAATACCGTCCCATCATACACTCCTGGGGTCAGACACAAAGTGAAGCTCCCTCCACACTATCCCTTCACACAGTCCTGGGGTCAGACAGAGTGAAACTCCCTCCACACCGTCCCATCTCCCACTCCCGGGGTCAGACACAGAGTGTAACTCCCTCCATACCGTCCCATCACACACTCCCGGGGTCAGACACAGAGTGAATCTCCCTCCACACCGTCCCATCACAGATTCCTGTGGTCAGACACAGAGTGAATCGCCCTCTACACCCTCCCGCGGTCAGACACAGAGTGAAACTCCCTCCACACTGTCCCATCACACACACCCTGGGTCAGACACAGAGTGAATCTCCCACCACACCGTCCCATCTCCCACTCCCGGGGTCAGACACAGAGTGAAACTCCCTCCATACCGTCCCATCACACACTCCCGGGGTCAGACACAGAGTGAATATCCCTCCACACTGTCCAATCACACACTCCCAGGGTCAGACAGAGTGAAACTCCTTCCGCACCTTCCCATCACACAGTCCCAGGGTCAGACAGAGTGAAACTCCCTCCATACCGTCCCATCATACACTCCTGGGGTCAGACACAAAGTGAAGCTCCCTCCACACTATCCCTTCACACAGTCCTGGGGTCAGACAGAGTGAAACTCCCTCCACACCGTCCCATCTCCCACTCCCGGGGTCAGACACAGAGTGAAACTCCCTCCATACCGTCCCATCACACACTCCCGGGGTCAGACACATAGTGAATCTCCCTCCACACCGTCCCATCACAGATTCCCATGGTCAGACACAGAGTGAATCTCACTCTACACCGTCCCATCACACACTCCCGGGGTCAGACACAGAGTGAAACACCCTCCACACTGTCCCATCACACACACCCGGGGTCAGACACAGAGTGAAACTCCCTCCATACCGTCCCATCACACACTCCCGGGGTCAGACACATAGTGAATCTCCCTCCACACCGTCCCATCACAGATTCCCAAGGTCAGACACAGAGTGAATCTCACTCTACACCCTCCCGCGGTCAGACACAGAGTGTAACTCCCTCCACACTGTCCCATCACACACACCCTGGGTCAGACACAGAGTGAATCTCCCACCACACCGTCCCATCTCCCACTCCCGGGGTCAGACACAGAGTGAATATCCCTCCACACTGTCCAATCACACACTCCCAGGGTCAGACAGAGTGAAACTCCTTCCGCACCTTCCCATCACACACTCCCAGGGTCAGACAGAGTGAAACTCCCTGCACACTTACCCATCACACAGTCCCAGGGTCAGACAGAGTGAAACTCCCTCCATACCGTCCCATCATACACTCCTGGGGTCAGACACAAAGTGAAGCTCCCTCCACACTATCCCTTCACACAGTCCTGGGGTCAGACAGAGTGAAACTCCCTCCACACCGTCCCATCTCCCACTCCCGGGGTCAGACACAGAGTGAAACTCCCTCCATACCGTCCCATCACACACTCCCGGGGTCAGACACATAGTGAATCTCCCTCCACACCGTCCCATCACAGATTCCCATGGTCAGACACAGAGTGAATCTCCATCTACACCCTCCCGCGGTCAGACAGAGTGAAACTCCCTCCACACTGTCCCATCACACACACCCGGGGTCAGACACAGAGTGAAACTCCCTGCACACTTACCCATCACACAGTCCCAGGGTCAGACAGAGTGAAACTCCCTCCATACCGTCCCATCATATACTCCTGGGGTCAGACACAAATTGAAGCTCCCTCCACACTATCCCTTCACACAGTCCTGGTGTCAGACAGAGTGAAACTCCCTCCACACCGTCCCATCTCCCACTCCCGGGGTCAGACACAGAGTGAAACTCCCTCCATACCGTCCCATCACACACTCCCGGGGTCAGACAGAATGAAAGTCCTAAACGCTGTCCCATCACACACACCCGGGGTCAGACACAGAGTGAAACTCCATCCAAACAGTCCCATCACACACTCCCGGGGTCAGACACAGAGTGAAACTGTCTCTACACTGTCCCATCACACTCTCCTGGTGTCAGACACAGAGTGAAGCTCCCTCCGCATCACCCCATCACACAGTCCCAGGGTCAGACAGAGTGAAACTCCCTCAATACCGTCCCATCATACACTCCTGGGGTCAGACACAAAGTGAAGCTCCCTCCACACTATCCCTTCACACAGTCCTGGGGTCAGACAGAGTGAAACTCCCTCCACACCGTCCCATCTCCCACTCCCGGGGTCAGACACAGAGTGTAACTCCCTCCATACCGTCCCATCACACACTCCCGGGGTCAGACACAGAGTGAATCTCCCTCCACACCGTCCCATCACAGATTCCTGTGGTCAGACACAGAGTGAATCGCCCTCTACACCCTCCCGCGGTCAGACACAGAGTGAAACTCCCGCCACACTGTCCCATCACACACTCCCTTGGTCAGACACAGAGTGAATCTCCCACCACACCGTCCGATCACACACTCCCAGGGTCAGACACAGAGTGAAACTCCCTCCACACCGTCCCATCTCCCACTCCCGGGGTAAGATACAGAGTGAAACTCCCTCCAGACTGTCCCATCACACAGTCCTGGGGACAGACACAGAGTGAATCTCCCACCACACCGTCCCATCACACACTCCCAGGGTCAGACAGAGTGAATCTCCCTCCACACTCTCCCGGGGTCAGATACAGAGTGAATCTCCCTCAACACTGTCGCATCACACACTCCCGGGGTCAGACACAGAGTGAATCTCCCACCACACCGTCCCATCTCCCACTCCCGGGGTCAGACTCAGAGTGAAACTCCCTCCATACCGTCCCATCATATACTCCTGGGGTCAGACACAAAATGAAGCTCCCTCCACACTATCCCTTCACACAGTCCTGGTGTCAGACAGAGTGAAACTCCCTCCACACCGTCCCATCTCCCACTCCCGGGGTCAGACACACAGTGAAACTCCCTCCATACCGTCCCATCACACACTCCCGGGGTCAGACACAGAGTGAATATCCCTCCACACTGTCCAATCACACACTAACAGGGTCAGACAGAGTGAAACTCCCTCCGCACCTTCCCATCACACACTCCCTGGGACAGACAGAATGAAAGTCCTCCACACTGTCCCATCACACACACCCGGGGTCAGACACAGAGTGAAACTCCATCCAAACAGTCCCATCACACACTCCCGGGGTCAGACACAGAGTGAAACTCTCTCTACACTGTCCCATCACACACTCCCGGGGTCAGACACAGATTGAATCTCCCTCCACACCTTCCCATCACTCACACCTGTGGTCAGACACAGAGTGAAACTCACTCCACACTGTCCCATCACACACTCCCAGGGTAAGACAGAGTGAAACTCCCTCCACACAGTCCCAGGGTCAGACAGAGTGAAACTCCTTCCACACCATCCCATCACACACACCCGGGGTCAGACAGAGAGTGAATCTGCCTCCATACTGTCCCCTCACACTCTCCCGGGGTCAGACACAGAGTGAATTTCCCTCCACACCGTCCCATCACACACACCCGGGGTCAGACAGAGTGAATCTCCCTCCACACTCTCCCGGGGTCAGATACAGAGTGAATCTCACACCACACCGTCCCATGACACACTCCCGGGGTCAGACACAGAGTGAAGCTCCCTCAACACCGTCCCATCACACACTTCCGGGATCAAATACAGAGTGAAACTCCCTCCACACAGTCCCAGGGTCAGACAGAGTGAAACTCCCTCCACACCATCCCATCACAGACACCCGGGGTCAGACAGAGAGTGAATCTCCCTCCATACTGTCCCATCACACTCTCCTGGGGTCAGACACAGAGCGAATCTCCCTCCACACAGTCGCATCACACACTCCCGGGATCAAATACAGAGTGAAACTCCCTCCACACCGTCCCATCACACACTCCCGGGGTCAGACACAGAGTGAAACTCCATCTACATAGTCCCATCACACACTCCTGGTGTCAGACACAGAGTGAAACTCCATCCGCACCTTCCCATCACACACTCCTGGGGTCAGACACAGAGTGAAGCTCCCTCCGCACCGTCCCATCACACACTCCCAGGGTCAGACAGAGTGAAACTCCCTGCACACTTACCCATCACACAGTCCCAGGGTCAGACAGAGTGAAACTCCCTCCATACCGTCCCATCATACACTCCTGGGGTCAGACACAAAGTGAAGCTCCCTCCACGCTATCCCTTCACACAGTCCTGGGGTCAGACAGAGTGAAACTCCCTCCACACCGTCCCATCTCCCACTCCCGGGGTCAGACACAGAGTGAAACTCCCTCCATACCGTCCCATCATATACTCCTGGGGTCAGACACAAAATGAAGCTCCCTCCACACTATCCCTTCACACAGTCCTGGTGTCAGACAGAGTGAAACTCCCTCCACACCGTCCCATCTCCCACTCCCGGGGTCAGACACAGAGTGAAACTCCCTCCATACCGTCCCATCACACACTCCCGGGGTCAGACACAGAGTGAATATCCCTCCACACTGTCCAATCACACACTCCCAGGGGCAGACAGAGTGAAACTCCCTCCGCACCTTCCCATCACACACTCCCAGGGTCAGACAGAGTGAAACTCCCTGCACACTTACCCATCACACAGACCCAGGGTCAGACAGAGTGAAACTCCTTCCATACCGTCCCATCATACACTCCTGGGGTCAGACACAAAGTGAAGCTCCCTCCACACTATCCCTTCACACAGTCCTGGGGTCAGACAGAGTGAAACTCCCTCCACACCGTCCCATCTCCCACTCCCGGGGTCAGACACAGAGTGAAACTCCCTCCATACCGTCCCATCACACACTCCCGGGGTCAGACACAGAGTGAATATCCCTCCACACTGTCCAATCACACACTCCCAGGGTCAGACAGAGTGAAACTCCTTCCGCACCTTCCCATCACACAGTCCCAGGGTCAGACAGAGTGAAACTCCCTCCATACCGTCCCATCATACACTCCTGGGGTCAGACACAAAGTGAAGCTCCCTCCACACTATCCCTTCACACAGTCCTGGGGTCAGACAGAGTGAAACTCCCTCCACACCGTCCCATCTCCCACTCCCGGGGTCAGACACAGAGTGAAACTCCCTCCATACCGTCCCATCACACACTCCCGGGGTCAGACACATAGTGAATCTCCCTCCACACCGTCCCATCACAGATTCCCATGGTCAGACACAGAGTGAATCTCACTCTACACCGTCCCATCACACACTCCCGGGGTCAGACACAGAGTGAAACACCCTCCACACTGTCCCATCACACACACCCGGGGTCAGACACAGAGTGAAACTCCCTCCATACCGTCCCATCACACACTCCCGGGGTCAGACACATAGTGAATCTCCCTCCACACCGTCCCATCACAGATTCCCAAGGTCAGACACAGAGTGAATCTCACTCTACACCCTCCCGCGGTCAGACACAGAGTGTAACTCCCTCCACACTGTCCCATCACACACACCCTGGGTCAGACACAGAGTGAATCTCCCACCACACCGTCCCATCTCCCACTCCCGGGGTCAGACACAGAGTGAATATCCCTCCACACTGTCCAATCACACACTCCCAGGGTCAGACAGAGTGAAACTCCTTCCGCACCTTCCCATCACACACTCCCAGGGTCAGACAGAGTGAAACTCCCTGCACACTTACCCATCACACAGTCCCAGGGTCAGACAGAGTGAAACTCCCTCCATACCGTCCCATCATACACTCCTGGGGTCAGACACAAAGTGAAGCTCCCTCCACACTATCCCTTCACACAGTCCTGGGGTCAGACAGAGTGAAACTCCCTCCACACCGTCCCATCTCCCACTCCCGGGGTCAGACACAGAGTGAAACTCCCTCCATACCGTCCCATCACACACTCCCGGGGTCAGACACATAGTGAATCTCCCTCCACACCGTCCCATCACAGATTCCCATGGTCAGACACAGAGTGAATCTCCATCTACACCCTCCCGCGGTCAGACACAGAGTGAAACTCCCTCCACACTGTCCCATCACACACACCCGGGGTCAGACACAGAGTGAAACTCCCTGCACACTTACCCATCACACAGTCCCAGGGTCAGACAGAGTGAAACTCCCTCCATACCGTCCCATCATATACTCCTGGGGTCAGACACAAATTGAAGCTCCCTCCACACTATCCCTTCACACAGTCCTGGTGTCAGACAGAGTGAAACTCCCTCCACACCGTCCCATCTCCCACTCCCGGGGTCAGACACAGAGTGAAACTCCCTCCATACCGTCCCATCACACACTCCCGGGGTCAGACACAGAGTGAATATCCCTCCACACTGTCCAATCACACACTCCCAGGGGCAGACAGAGTGAAACTCCCTCCGCACCTTCCCATCACACACTCCCAGGGTCAGACAGAGTGAAACTCCCTGCACACTTACCCATCACACAGACCCAGGGTCAGACAGAGTGAAACTCCTTCCATACCGTCCCATCATACACTCCTGGGGTCAGACACAAAGTGAAGCTCCCTCCACACTATCCCTTCACACAGTCCTGGGGTCAGACAGAGTGAAACTCCCTCCACACCGTCCCATCTCCCACTCCCGGGGTCAGACACAGAGTGAAACTCCCTCCATACCGTCCCATCACACACTCCCGGGGTCAGACACATAGTGAATCTCCCTCCACACCGTCCCATCACAGATTCCCATGGTCAGACACAGAGTGAATCTCACTCTACACCCTCCCGCGGTCAGACACAGAGTGAAACTCCCTCCACACTGTCCCATCACACACACCCTGGGTCAGACACAGAGTGAATCTCCCACCACACCGTCCCATCTCCCACTCCCGGGGTCAGACACAGAGTGAAACTCCCTCCATACCGTCCCATCACACACTCCCGGGGTCAGACACAGAGTGAATATCCCTCCACACTGTCCAATCACACACTCCCAGGGTCAGACAGAGTGAAACTCCTTCCGCACCTTCCCATCACACAGTCCCAGGGTCAGACAGAGTGAAACTCCCTCCATACCGTCCCATCATACACTCCTGGGGTCAGACACAAAGTGAAGCTCCCTCCACACTATCCCTTCACACAGTCCTGGGGTCAGACAGAGTGAAACTCCCTCCACACCGTCCCATCTCCCACTCCCGGGGTCAGACACAGAGTGAAACTCCCTCCATACCGTCCCATCACACACTCCCGGGGTCAGACACATAGTGAATCTCCCTCCACACCGTCCCATCACAGATTCCCATGGTCAGACACAGAGTGAATCTCACTCTACACCGTCCCATCACACACTCCCGGGGTCAGACACAGAGTGAAACACCCTCCACACTGTCCCATCACACACACCCGGGGTCAGACACAGAGTGAAACTCCCTCCATACCGTCCCATCACACACTCCCGGGGTCAGACACATAGTGAATCTCCCTCCACACCGTCCCATCACAGATTCCCAAGGTCAGACACAGAGTGAATCTCACTCTACACCCTCCCGCGGTCAGACACAGAGTGTAACTCCCTCCACACTGTCCCATCACACACACCCTGGGTCAGACACAGAGTGAATCTCCCACCACACCGTCCCATCTCCCACTCCCGGGGTCAGACACAGAGTGAATATCCCTCCACACTGTCCAATCACACACTCCCAGGGTCAGACAGAGTGAAACTCCTTCCGCACCTTCCCATCACACACTCCCAGGGTCAGACAGAGTGAAACTCCCTGCACACTTACCCATCACACAGTCCCAGGGTCAGACAGAGTGAAACTCCCTCCATACCGTCCCATCATACACTCCTGGGGTCAGACACAAAGTGAAGCTCCCTCCACACTATCCCTTCACACAGTCCTGGGGTCAGACAGAGTGAAACTCCCTCCACACCGTCCCATCTCCCACTCCCGGGGTCAGACACAGAGTGAAACTCCCTCCATACCGTCCCATCACACACTCCCGGGGTCAGACACATAGTGAATCTCCCTCCACACCGTCCCATCACAGATTCCCATGGTCAGACACAGAGTGAATCTCCATCTACACCCTCCCGCGGTCAGACACAGAGTGAAACTCCCTCCACACTGTCCCATCACACACACCCGGGGTCAGACACAGAGTGAAACTCCCTGCACACTTACCCATCACACAGTCCCAGGGTCAGACAGAGTGAAACTCCCTCCATACCGTCCCATCATATACTCCTGGGGTCAGACACAAATTGAAGCTCCCTCCACACTATCCCTTCACACAGTCCTGGTGTCAGACAGAGTGAAACTCCCTCCACACCGTCCCATCTCCCACTCCCGGGGTCAGACACAGAGTGAAACTCCCTCCATACCGTCCCATCACACACTCCCGGGGTCAGACAGAATGAAAGTCCTAAACGCTGTCCCATCACACACACCCGGGGTCAGACACAGAGTGAAACTCCATCCAAACAGTCCCATCACACACTCCCGGGGTCAGACACAGAGTGAAACTGTCTCTACACTGTCCCATCACACTCTCCTGGTGTCAGACACAGAGTGAAGCTCCCTCCGCATCACCCCATCACACAGTCCCAGGGTCAGACAGAGTGAAACTCCCTCAATACCGTCCCATCATACACTCCTGGGGTCAGACACAAAGTGAAGCTCCCTCCACACTATCCCTTCACACAGTCCTGGGGTCAGACAGAGTGAAACTCCCTCCACACCGTCCCATCTCCCACTCCCGGGGTCAGACACAGAGTGTAACTCCCTCCATACCGTCCCATCACACACTCCCGGGGTCAGACACAGAGTGAATCTCCCTCCACACCGTCCCATCACAGATTCCTGTGGTCAGACACAGAGTGAATCGCCCTCTACACCCTCCCGCGGTCAGACACAGAGTGAAACTCCCGCCACACTGTCCCATCACACACTCCCTTGGTCAGACACAGAGTGAATCTCCCACCACACCGTCCGATCACACACTCCCAGGGTCAGACACAGAGTGAAACTCCCTCCACACCGTCCCATCTCCCACTCCCGGGGTAAGATACAGAGTGAAACTCCCTCCAGACTGTCCCATCACACAGTCCTGGGGACAGACACAGAGTGAATCTCCCACCACACCGTCCCATCACACACTCCCAGGGTCAGACAGAGTGAATCTCCCTCCACACTCTCCCGGGGTCAGATACAGAGTGAATCTCCCTCAACACTGTCGCATCACACACTCCCGGGGTCAGACACAGAGTGAATCTCCCACCACACCGTCCCATCTCCCACTCCCGGGGTCAGACACAGAGTGAAACTCCCTCCATACCGTCCCATCACACACTCCCGGGGTCAGACACAGAGTGAATATCCCTCCACACTGTCCAATCACACACTCCCAGGGTCAGACAGAGTGAAACTCCCTCCGCACCTTCCCATCACACACTCCCAGGGTCAGACAGAGTGAAACTCCCTGCACACTTACCCATCACACAGTCCCAGGGTCAGACAGAGTGAAACTCCCTCCATACCGTCCCATCATACACTCCTGGGGTCAGACACAAAGTGAAGCTCCCTCCACACTATCCCTTCACACAGTCCTGGGGTCAGACAGAGTGAAACTCCCTCCACACCGTCCCATCTCCCACTCCCGGGGTCAGACACAGAGTGAAACTCCCTCCATACCATCCCATCACACACTCCCGGGGTCAGACACATAGTGAATCTCCCTCCACACCGTCCCATCACAGATTCCCATGGTCAGACACAGAGTGAATCTCACTCTACACCCTCCCGCGGTCAGACACAGAGTGAAACTCCCTCCACACTGTCCCATCACACACACCCGGGGTCAGACACAGAGTGAAACTCCCTGCACACTTACCCATCACACAGTCCCAGGGTCAGACAGAGTGAAACTCCCTCCATACCGTCCCATCATATACTCCTGGGGTCAGACACAAAATGAAGCTCCCTCCACACTATCCCTTCACACAGTCCTGGTGTCAGACAGAGTGAAACTCCCTCCACACCGTCCCATCTCCCACTCCCGGGGTCAGACACAGAGTGAAACTCCCTCCATACCGTCCCATCACACACTCCCGGGGTCAGACACAGAGTGAATATCCCTCCACACTGTCCAATCACACACTAACAGGGTCAGACAGAGTGAAACTCCCTCCGCACCTTCCCATCACACACTCCCTGGGACAGACAGAATGAAAGTCCTCCACGCTGTCCCATCACACACACCCGGGGTCAGACACAGAGTGAAACTCCATCCAAACAGTCCCATCACACACTCCCGGGGTCAGACACAGAGTGAATCTCCCTCCACACCGTCCCATCACAGATTCCTGTGGTCAGACACAGAGTGAATCGCCCTCTACACCCTCCCGCGGTCAGACACAGAGTGAAACTCCCTCCACACTGTCCCATCACACACTCCCTGGGTCAGACACAGAGTGAATCTCCCACCACACCGTCCGATCACACACTCCCAGGGTCAGACACATAGTGAATCTCCCTCCACACCGTCCCATCACAGATTCCCAAGGTCAGACACAGAGTGAATCTCACTCTACACCCTCCCGCGGTCAGACACAGAGTGTAACTCCCTCCACACTGTCCCATCACACACACCCTGGGTCAGACACAGAGTGAATCTCCCACCACACCGTCCCATCTCCCACTCCCGGGGTCAGACACAGAGTGAATATCCCTCCACACTGTCCAATCACACACTCCCAGGGTCAGACAGAGTGAAACTCCTTCCGCACCTTCCCATCACACACTCCCAGGGTCAGACAGAGTGAAACTCCCTGCACACTTACCCATCACACAGTCCCAGGGTCAGACAGAGTGAAACTCCCTCCATACCGTCCCATCATACACTCCTGGGGTCAGACACAAAGTGAAGCTCCCTCCACACTATCCCTTCACACAGTCCTGGGGTCAGACAGAGTGAAACTCCCTCCACACCGTCCCATCTCCCACTCCCGGGGTCAGACACAGAGTGAAACTCCCTCCATACCGTCCCATCACACACTCCCGGGGTCAGACACATAGTGAATCTCCCTCCACACCGTCCCATCACAGATTCCCATGGTCAGACACAGAGTGAATCTCCATCTACACCCTCCCGCGGTCAGACACAGAGTGAAACTCCCTCCACACTGTCCCATCACACACACCCGGGGTCAGACACAGAGTGAAACTCCCTGCACACTTACCCATCACACAGTCCCAGGGTCAGACAGAGTGAAACTCCCTCCATACCGTCCCATCATATACTCCTGGGGTCAGACACAAATTGAAGCTCCCTCCACACTATCCCTTCACACAGTCCTGGTGTCAGACAGAGTGAAACTCCCTCCACACCGTCCCATCTCCCACTCCCGGGGTCAGACACAGAGTGAAACTCCCTCCATACCGTCCCATCACACACTCCCGGGGTCAGACAGAATGAAAGTCCTAAACGCTGTCCCATCACACACACCCGGGGTCAGACACAGAGTGAAACTCCATCCAAACAGTCCCATCACACACTCCCGGGGTCAGACACAGAGTGAAACTGTCTCTACACTGTCCCATCACACTCTCCTGGTGTCAGACACAGAGTGAAGCTCCCTCCGCATCACCCCATCACACAGTCCCAGGGTCAGACAGAGTGAAACTCCCTCAATACCGTCCCATCATACACTCCTGGGGTCAGACACAAAGTGAAGCTCCCTCCACACTATCCCTTCACACAGTCCTGGGGTCAGACAGAGTGAAACTCCCTCCACACCGTCCCATCTCCCACTCCCGGGGTCAGACACAGAGTGTAACTCCCTCCATACCGTCCCATCACACACTCCCGGGGTCAGACACAGAGTGAATCTCCCTCCACACCGTCCCATCACAGATTCCTGTGGTCAGACACAGAGTGAATCGCCCTCTACACCCTCCCGCGGTCAGACACAGAGTGAAACTCCCGCCACACTGTCCCATCACACACTCCCTTGGTCAGACACAGAGTGAATCTCCCACCACACCGTCCGATCACACACTCCCAGGGTCAGACACAGAGTGAAACTCCCTCCACACCGTCCCATCTCCCACTCCCGGGGTAAGATACAGAGTGAAACTCCCTCCAGACTGTCCCATCACACAGTCCTGGGGACAGACACAGAGTGAATCTCCCACCACACCGTCCCATCACACACTCCCAGGGTCAGACAGAGTGAATCTCCCTCCACACTCTCCCGGGGTCAGATACAGAGTGAATCTCCCTCAACACTGTCGCATCACACACTCCCGGGGTCAGACACAGAGTGAATCTCCCACCACACCGTCCCATCTCCCACTCCCGGGGTCAGACACAGAGTGAAACTCCCTCCATACCGTCCCATCACACACTCCCGGGGTCAGACACAGAGTGAATATCCCTCCACACTGTCCAATCACACACTCCCAGGGTCAGACAGAGTGAAACTCCCTCCGCACCTTCCCATCACACACTCCCAGGGTCAGACAGAGTGAAACTCCCTGCACACTTACCCATCACACAGTCCCAGGGTCAGACAGAGTGAAACTCCCTCCATACCGTCCCATCATACACTCCTGGGGTCAGACACAAAGTGAAGCTCCCTCCACACTATCCCTTCACACAGTCCTGGGGTCAGACAGAGTGAAACTCCCTCCACACCGTCCCATCTCCCACTCCCGGGGTCAGACACAGAGTGAAACTCCCTCCATACCATCCCATCACACACTCCCGGGGTCAGACACATAGTGAATCTCCCTCCACACCGTCCCATCACAGATTCCCATGGTCAGACACAGAGTGAATCTCACTCTACACCCTCCCGCGGTCAGACACAGAGTGAAACTCCCTCCACACTGTCCCATCACACACACCCGGGGTCAGACACAGAGTGAAACTCCCTGCACACTTACCCATCACACAGTCCCAGGGTCAGACAGAGTGAAACTCCCTCCATACCGTCCCATCATATACTCCTGGGGTCAGACACAAAATGAAGCTCCCTCCACACTATCCCTTCACACAGTCCTGGTGTCAGACAGAGTGAAACTCCCTCCACACCGTCCCATCTCCCACTCCCGGGGTCAGACACAGAGTGAAACTCCCTCCATACCGTCCCATCACACACTCCCGGGGTCAGACACAGAGTGAATATCCCTCCACACTGTCCAATCACACACTAACAGGGTCAGACAGAGTGAAACTCCCTCCGCACCTTCCCATCACACACTCCCTGGGACAGACAGAATGAAAGTCCTCCACGCTGTCCCATCACACACACCCGGGGTCAGACACAGAGTGAAACTCCATCCAAACAGTCCCATCACACACTCCCGGGGTCAGACACAGAGTGAATCTCCCTCCACACCGTCCCATCACAGATTCCTGTGGTCAGACACAGAGTGAATCGCCCTCTACACCCTCCCGCGGTCAGACACAGAGTGAAACTCCCTCCACACTGTCCCATCACACACTCCCTGGGTCAGACACAGAGTGAATCTCCCACCACACCGTCCGATCACACACTCCCAGGGTCAGACACAGAGTGAAACTCCCTCCACACCGTCCCATCTCCCACTCCCGGGGTAACATACAGAGTGAAACTCCCTCCAGACTGTCCCATCACACAGTCCTGGGGACAGACACAGAGTGAATCTCCCACCACACCGTCCCATCACACACTCCCAGGGTCAGACAGAGTGAATCTCCCTCCACACTCTCCCGGGGTCAGATACAGAGTGAATCTCCCTCAACACTGTCGCATCACACACTCCCGGGGTCAGACACAGCGTGAAGCTGCCTCTACACTGTCCCATCACACACTCCCGGGGTCAGACACAGCGTGAAGGTGCCTCTACACTGTCCCATCACACACTCCCGGGGTCAGACACAGATTGAATCTCCCTCCACACCTTCCCATCACTCACACCTGTGGTCAGACACAGAGTGAAACTCCTTCCACACCATCCCATCACACACACCCGGGGTCAGACAGAGAGTGAATCTGCCTCCATACTGTCCCCTCACACTCTCCCGGGGTCAGACACAGAGTGAATTTCCCTCCACACCGTCCCATCACACACACCCGGGGTCAGACAGAGTGAATCTCCCTCCACACTCTCCCGGGGTCAGATACAGAGTGAATCTCACACCACACCGTCCCATGACACACTCCCGGGGTCAGACACAGAGTGAAGCTCCCTCAACACCGTCCCATCACACACTCCCGGGATCAAATACAGAGTGAAACTCCCTCCACACAGTCCCAGGGTCAGACAGAGTGAAACTCCCTCCACACCATCCCATCACAGACACCCGGGGTCAGACAGAGAGTGAATCTCCCTCCATACTGTCCCATCACACTCTCCTGGGGTCAGACACAGAGCGAATCTCCCTCCACACAGTCGCATCACACACTCCCGGGATCAAATACAGAGTGAAACTCCCTCCACACCGTCCCATCACACACTCCCGGGGTCAGACACAGAGTGAAACTCCATCTACATAGTCCCATCACACACTCCTGGTGTCAGACACAGAGTGAAACTCCATCCGCACCTTCCCATCACACACTCCTGGGGTCAGACAAAGAGTGAAGCTCCCTCCGCACCGTCCCATCACACACTCCCAGGGTCAGACAGAGTGAATCTCCCTGCACACTTACCCATCACACAGTCCCAGGGTCAGACAGAGTGAAACTCCCTCCATACCGTCCCATCATACACTCCTGGGGTCAGACACAAAGTGAAGCTCCCTCCACGCTATCCCTTCACACAGTCCTGGGGTCAGACAGAGTGAAACTCCCTCCACACCGTCCCATCTCCCACTCCCGGGGTCAGACACAGAGTGAAACGCCCTCCATACCGTCCCATCATATACTCCTGGGGTCAGACACAAAATGAAGCTCCCTCCACACTATCCCTTCACACAGTCCTGGTGTCAGACAGAGTGAAACTCCCTCCACACCGTCCCATCTCCCACTCCCGGGGTCAGACACAGAGTGAAACTCCCTCCATACCGTCCCATCACATACTCCCGGGGTCAGACACAGAGTGAATATCCCTCCACACTGTCCAATCACACACTCCCAGGGTCAGACAGAGTGAAACTCCCTCCGCACCTTCCCATCACACACTCCCAGGGTCAGACAGAGTGAAACTCCCTGCACACTTACCCATCACACAGTCCCAGGGTCAGACAGAGTGAAACTCCTTCCATACCGTCCCATCATACACTCCTGGGGTCAGACACAAAGTGAAGCTCCCTCCACACTATCCCTTCACACAGTCCTGGGGTCAGACAGAGTGAAACTCCCTCCACACCGTCCCATCTCCCACTCCCGGGGTCAGACACAGAGTGAAACTCCCTCCATACCGTCCCATCACACACTCCCGGGGTCAGACACATAGTGAATCTCCCTCCACACCGTCCCATCACAGATTCCCATGGTCAGACACAGAGTGAATCTCACTCTACACCCTCCCGCGGTCAGACACAGAGTGAAACTCCCTCCACACTGTCCCATCACACACACCCGGGGTCAGACACAGAGTGAAACTCCCTGCACACTTACCCATCACACAGTCCCAGGGTCAGACAGAGTGAAACTCCCTCCATACCGTCCCATCATATACTCCTGGGGTCAGACACAAAATGAAGCTCCCTCCACACTATCCCTTCACACAGTCCTGGTGTCAGACAGAGTGAAACTCCCTCCACACCGTCCCATCTCCCACTCCCGGGGTCAGACACAGAGTGAAACTCCCTCCATACCGTCCCATCACACACTCCCGGGGTCAGACACAGAGTGAATATCCTTCCACACTGTCCAATCACACACTAACAGGGTCAGACAGAGTGAAACTCCCTCCGCACCTTCCCATCACACACTCCCTGGGACAGACAGAATGAAAGTCCTCCACACTGTCCCATCACACACACCCGGGGTCAGACACAGAGTGAAACTCCCTCCACACCGTCCCATCTCCCACTCCCGGGGTAAGATACAGAGTGAAACTCCCTCCAGACTGTCCCATCACACAGTCCTGGGGACAGACACAGAGTGAATCTCCCACCACACCGTCCGATCACACACTCCCAGGGTCAGACAGAGTGAATCTCCCTCCACACTCTCCCGGGGTCAGATACAGAGTGAATCTCCCTCAACACTGTCGCATCACACACTCCCGGGGTCAGACACAGCGTGAAGCTGCCTCTACACTGTCCCATCACACACTCCCGGGGTCAGACACAGAGTGAATCTCCCGCCACACCGTCCCATCACAGATTCCTGTGGTCAGACACAGAGTGAGTCGCCCTCTACACCCTCCCACGGTCAGACACAGAGTGAAACTCCCTCCACACTGTCCCATCACACACTCCCTGGGTCAGACACAGAGTGAATCTCCCACCACACCGTCCGATCACACACTCCCAGGGTCAGACACAGTGAAACTACCTCCACACCGTTCCATCTCCCACTCCCGGGGTAAGATACAGAGTGAATCTCCCTCCAGACTGTCCCATCACACAGTCCTGGGGACAGACACAGAGTGAATCTCCCAACACACCGTCCCATCACACACTCCCAGGGTCAGACAGAGTGAATCTCCCTCCACACTCTCCCGGGGTCAGATACAGAGTGAATCTCCCTCAACACTGTCGCATCACACACTCCCGGGGTCAGACACAGCGTGAAGCTGCCTCTACACTGTCCCATCACACACTCCCGGGGTCAGACACAGCGTGAAGCTGTCTCTACACTGTCCCATCACACACTCCCGGGGTCAGACACAGATTGAATCTCCCTCCACACCTTCCCATCACTCACACCTGTGGTCAGACACAGAGTGAAACTCACTCCACACTGTCCCATCACACACTCCCAGGGTCAGACAGAGTGAAACTCCCTCCACACAGTCCCAGGGTCAGACAGAGTGAAACTCCTTCCACACCATCCCATCACACACACCCGGGGTCACACAGAGAGTGAATCTCCCTCCATACTGTCCCCTCACACTCTCCCGGGGTCAGACACAGAGTGAATTTCCCTCCACACCGTCCCATCACACACACCAGGGGTCAGACAGAGTGAATCTCCCTCCACACTCTCCCGGGGTCAGATACAGAGTGAATCTCCCACCACACCATCCCATGACACACTCCCGGGGTCAGACACAGAGTGAAGCTCCCTCAACACCGTCCCATCACACACTCCCGGGGTCAGACACAGATTGAATCTCCCTCCACACCGTCCCATCACACACTCACGGGATCAAATACAGAGTGAAACTCCCTCCACACAGTCCCAGGGTCAGACAGAGTGAAACTCCCTCCACACCATCCCATCACAGACACCCGGGGACAGACAGAGAGTGAAGCTCCCTCCGCACCGTCCCATCACACACTCCTGGTGTCAGACACAGAGTGAAACTCCATCCACACCTTCCCATCACACACTCCTGGGGTCAGACACAGAGTGAAGCTCCCTCCACACCGTCCCATCACACAGTCCCAGGGTCAGACAGAGTGAAACTCCCTCAATACCGTCCCATCATACACTCCTGGGGTCAGACACAAAGTGAAGCTCCCTCCACACTATCCCTTCACACAGTCCTGGGGTCAGACAGAGTGAAACTCCCTCCACACCGTCCCATCTCCCACTCCCGGGGTCAGACACAGAGTGTAACTCCCTCCATACCGTCCCATCACACACTCCCGGGGTCAGACACAGAGTGAATCTCCCTCCACACCGTCCCATCACAGATTCCTGTGGTCAGACACAGAGTGAATCGCCCTCTACACCCTCCCGCGGTCAGACAGAGTGAAACTCCCTCCACACCGTCCCATCTCCCACTCCCGGGGTCAGACACAGCGTGAAGCTGCCTCTACACTGTCCCATCACACACTCCCGGGGTCAGACACAGAGTGAATCTCCCACCACACCGTCCGATCACACACTCCCAGGGTCAGACACAGAGTGAAACTCCCTCCACACCGTCCCATCTCCCACTCCCGGGGTAAGATACAGAGTGAAACTCCCTCCAGACTGTCCCATCACACAGTCCTGGGGACAGACACAGAGTGAATCTCCCAGAACACCGTCCCATCACACACTCCCAGGGTCAGACACAGAGTGAAGCTGCCTCTACACTGTCCCATCACACACTCCCGGGGTCAGACACAGAGTGAATCGCCCTCTACACCCTCCCGCGGTCAGACACAGAGTGAAACTCCCTCCACACTGTCCCATCACACACTCCCTGGGTCAGACACAGAGTGAATCTCCCACCACACCGTCCGATCACACACTCCCAGGGTCAGACACAGAGTGAAACTCCCTCCACACCGTCCCATCTCCCACTCCCGGGGTAAGATACAGAGTGAAACTCCCTCCAGACTGTCCCATCACACAGTCCTGGGGTCAGACACAGAGCGAATCTCCCTCCACACAGTCGCATCACACACTCCCGGGATCAAATACAGAGTGAAACTCCCTCCACACCGTCCCATCACACACTCCCGGGGTCAGACACAGAGTGAAACTCCATCTACATAGTCCCATCACACACTCCTGGTGTCAGACACAGAGTGAAACTCCATCCACACCTTCCCATCACACACTCCTGGGGTCAGACACAGAGTGAAGCTCCCTCCGCACCGTCCCATCACACACTCCCAGGGTCAGACAGAGTGAAACTCCCTGCACACTTACCCATCACACAGTCCCAGGGTCAGACAGAGTGAAACTCCCTCCATACCGTCCCATCATACACTCCTGGGGTCAGACACAAAGTGAAGCTCCCTCCACACTATCCCTTCACACAGTCCTGGGGTCAGACAGAGTGAAACTCCCTCCACACCATCCCATCTCCCACTCCCGGGGTCAGACACAGAGTGAAACTCCCTCCATACCGTCCCATCATATACTCCTGGGGTCAGACACAAAAAGAAGCTCCCTCCACACTATCCCTTCACACAGTCCTGGTGTCAGACAGAGTGAAACTCCCTCCACACCGTCCCATCTCCCACTCCCGGGGTCAGACACAGAGTGAAACTCCCTCCATACCGTCCCATCACACACTCCCGGGGTCAGACACAGAGTGAATATCCCTCCACACTGTCCAATCACACACTCCCAGGGTCAGACAGAGTGAAACTCCCTCCGCACCTTCCCATCACACACTCCCAGGGTCAGACAGAGTGAAACTCCCTGCACACTTACCCATCACACAGTCCCAGGGTCAGACAGAGTGAAACTCCCTCCATACCGTCCCATCATACACTCCTGGGGTCAGACACAAAGTGAAGCTCCCTCCACACTATCCCTTCACACAGTCCTGGGGTCAGACAGAGTGAAACTCCCTCCACACCATCCCATCTCCCACTCACGGGGTCAGACACAGAGTGAATCTCACTCTACACCCTCCCGCGGTCAGACACAGAGTGAAACTCCCTCCACACTGTCCCATCACACACACCCGGGGTCAGACACAGAGTGAAACTCCCTGCACACTTACCCATCACAGATTCCTGTGGTCAGACACAGAGTGAATCGCCCTCTACACGCTCCCGCGGTCAGACACAGAGTGAAACTCCCTCCACACTGTCCCATCACACACTCCCTGGGTCAGACACAGAGTGAATCTCCCACCACACCGTCCGATCACACACTCCCAGGGTCAGACACAGAGTGAAACTACCTCCACACCGTTCCATCTCCCACTCCCGGGGTAAGATACAGAGTGAAACTCCCTCCAGACTGTCCCATCACACAGTCCTGGGGACAGACACAGAGTGAATCTCCCACCACACCGTCCCATCACACACTCCCAGGGTCAGACAGAGTGAATCTCCCTCCACACTCTCCCGGGGTCAGATAAAGAGTGAATCTCCCTCAACACTGTCGCATCACACACTCCCGGGGTCAGACACAGCGTGAAGCTGCCTCTACACTGTCCCATCACACACTCCCGGGGTCAGACACAGCGTGAAGCTGCCTCTACACTGTCCCATCACACACTCCCGGGGTCAGACACAGATTGAATCTCCCTCCACACCTTCCCATCACTCACACCTGTGGTCAGACACAGAGTGAAACTCACTCCACACTGTCCCATCACACACTCCCAGGGTCAGACAGAGTGAAACTCCTTCCACACCATCCCATCACACACACCCGGGGTCACACAGAGAGTGAATCTCCCTCCATACTGTCCCCTCACACTCTCCCGGGGTCAGACACAGAGTGAATTTCCCAGAACACCGTCCCATCACACACTCCCAGGGTCAGACACAGAGTGAAGCTGCCTCTACACTGTCCCATCACACACTCCCGGGGTCAGACACAGAGTGAATCGCCCTCTACACCCTCCCGCGGTCAGACACAGAGTGAAACTCCCTCCACACTGTCCCATCACACACTCCCTGGGTCAGACACAGAGTGAATCTCCCACCACACCGTCCGATCACACACTCCCAGGGTCAGACACAGAGTGAAACTCCCTCCACACCGTCCCATCTCCCACTCCCGGGGTAAGATACAGAGTGAAACTCCCTCCAGACTGTCCCATCACACAGTCCTGGGGTCAGACACAGAGCGAATCTCCCTCCACACAGTCGCATCACACACTCCCGGGATCAAATACAGAGTGAAACTCCCTCCACACCGTCCCATCACACACTCCCGGGGTCAGACACAGAGTGAAACTCCATCTACATAGTCCCATCACACACTCCTGGTGTCAGACACAGAGTGAAGCTCCCTCCGCACCGTCCCATCACACACTCCCAGGGTCAGACAGAGTGAAACTCCCTGCACACTTACCCATCACACAGTCCCAGGGTCAGACAGAGTGAAACTCCCTCCATACCGTCCCATCACACACTCCCGGGGTCAGACACAGAGTGAAACTCCATCTACATAGTCCCATCACACACTCCTGGTGTCAGACACAGAGTGAAACTCCATCCACACCTTCCCATCACACACTCCTGGGGTCAGACACAGAGTGAAGCTCCCTCCGCACCGTCCCATCACACACTCCCAGGGTCAGACAGAGTGAAACTCCCTGCACACTTACCCATCACACAGTCCCAGGGTCAGACAGAGTGAAACTCCCTCCATACCGTCCCATCATACACTCCTGGGGTCAGACACAAAGTGAAGCTCCCTCCACACTATCCCTTCACACAGTCCTGGGGTCAGACAGAGTGAAACTCCCTCCACACCATCCCATCTCCCACTCCCGGGGTCAGACACAGAGTGAAACTCCCTCCATACCGTCCCATCATATACTCCTGGGGTCAGACACAAAAAGAAGCTCCCTCCACACTATCCCTTCACACAGTCCTGGTGTCAGACAGAGTGAAACTCCCTCCACACCGTCCCATCTCCCACTCCCGGGGTCAGACACAGAGTGAAACTCCCTCCATACCGTCCCATCACACACTCCCGGGGTCAGACACAGAGTGAATATCCCTCCACACTGTCCAATCACACACTCCCAGGGTCAGACAGAGTGAAACTCCCTCCGCACCTTCCCATCACACACTCCCAGGGTCAGACAGAGTGAAACTCCCTGCACACTTACCCATCACACAGTCCCAGGGTCAGACAGAGTGAAACTCCCTCCATACCGTCCCATCATACACTCCTGGGGTCAGACACAAAGTGAAGCTCCCTCCACACTATCCCTTCACACAGTCCTGGGGTCAGACAGAGTGAAACTCCCTCCACACCGTCCCATCTCCCACTCCCGGGGTCAGACACAGAGTGTAACTCCCTCCATACCGTCCCATCACACACTCCCGGGGTCAGACACATAGTGAATCTCCCTCCACACCGTCCCATCACAGATTCCCATGGTCAGACACAGAGTGAATCTCACTCTACACCCTCCCGCGGTCAGACACAGAGTGAAACTCCCTCCACACTGTCCCATCACACACACCCGGGGTCAGACACAGAGTGAAACTCCCTGCACACTTACCCATCACAGATTCCTGTGGTCAGACACAGAGTGAATCGCCCTCTACACGCTCCCGCGGTCAGACACAGAGTGAAACTCCCTCCACACTGTCCCATCACACACACCCGGGGTCAGACACAGAGTGAATCGCCCTCTACACGCTCCCGCGGTCAGACACAGAGTGAAACTCCCTCCACACTGTCCCATCACACACTCCCTGGGTCAGACACAGAGTGAATCTCCCACCACACCGTCCGATCACACACTCCCAGGGTCAGACACAGAGTGAAACTACCTCCACACCGTTCCATCTCCCACTCCCGCGGTCAGACACAGAGTGAAACTCCCTCCACACTGTCCCATCACACACACCCGGGGTCAGACACAGAGTGAATCGCCCTCTACACGCTCCCGCGGTCAGACACAGAGTGAAACTCCCTCCACACTGTCCCATCACACACTCCCTGGGTCAGACACAGAGTGAATCTCCCACCACACCGTCCGATCACACACTCCCAGGGTCAGACACAGAGTGAAACTACCTCCACACCGTTCCATCTCCCACTCCCGGGGTAAGATACAGAGTGAAACTCCCTCCAGACTGTCCCATCACACAGTCCTGGGGTCAGACACAGCGTGAAGCTGCCTCTACACTGTCCCATCACACACTCCCGGGGTCAGACACAGATTGAATCTCCCTCCACACCTTCCCATCACTCACACCTGTGGTCAGACACAGAGTGAAACTCACTCCACACTGTCCCATCACACACTCCCAGGGTCAGACAGAGTGAAACTCCTTCCACACCATCCCATCACACACACCCGGGGTCACACAGAGAGTGAATCTCCCTCCATACTGTCCCCTCACACTCTCCCGGGGTCAGACACAGAGTGAATTTCCCTCCACACCGTCCCATCACACACACCAGGGGTCAGACAGAGTGAAACTCCCTCCACACCGTCCCATCTCCCACTCCCGGGGTCAGACACAGCGTGAAGCTGCCTCTACACTGTCCCATCACACACTCCCGGGGTCAGACACAGAGTGAATCTCCCACCACACCGTCCGATCACACACTCCCAGGGTCAGACACAGAGTGAAACTCCCTCCACACCGTCCCATCTCCCACTCCCGGGGTAAGATACAGAGTGAAACTCCCTCCAGACTGTCCCATCACACAGTCCTGGGGTCAGACACAGAGTGAAACTCCCTCCACACTGTCCCATCACACACACCCGGGGTCAGACACAGAGTGAAACTCCCTGCACACTTACCCATCACAGATTCCTGTGGTCAGACACAGAGTGAATCGCCCTCTACACGCTCCCGCGGTCAGACACAGAGTGAAACTCCCTCCACACTGTCCCATCACACACTCCCTGGGTCAGACACAGAGTGAATCTCCCACCACACCGTCCGATCACACACTCCCAGGGTCAGACACAGAGTGAAACTACCTCCACACCGTCCCATCTCCCACTCCCGGGGTAAGATACAGAGTGAAACTCCCTCCAGACTGTCCCATCACACAGTCCTGGGGTCAGACACAGAGCGAATCTCCCTCCACACAGTCGCATCACACACTCCCGGGATCAAATACAGAGTGAAACTCCCTCCACACCGTCCCATCACACACTCCCGGGGTCAGACACAGAGTGAAACTCCATCTACATAGTCCCATCACACACTCCTGGTGTCAGACACAGAGTGAAACTCCATCCACACCTTCCCATCACACACTCCTGGGGTCAGACACAGAGTGAGGCTCCCTCCGCACCGTCCCATCACACACTCCCAGGGTCAGACAGAGTGAAACTCCCTGCACACTTACCCATCACACAGTCCCAGGGTCAGACAGAGTGAAACTCCCTCCATACCGTCCCATCATACACTCCTGGGGTCAGACACAAAGTGAAGCTCCCTCCACACTATCCCTTCACACAGTCCTGGGGTCAGACAGAGTGAAACTCCCTCCACACCGTCCCATCTCCCACTCCCGGGGTCAGACACAGAGTGAAACTCCCTCCATACCGTCCCATCACACACTCCCGGGGTCAGACACAGAGTGAATATCCCTCCACACTGTCCAATCACACACTCCCAGGGTCAGACAGAGTGAAACTCCCTCCACACTCTCCCGGGGTCAGATACAGAGTGAATCTCCCTCAACACTGTCGCATCACACACTCCCGGGGTCAGACACAGAGTGAATCTCCCACCACACCGTCCGATCACACACTCCCAGGGTCAGACACAGAGTGAAACTACCTCCACACCGTTCCATCTCCCACTCCCGGGGTAAGATACAGAGTGAAACTCCCTCCAGACTGTCCCATCACAGAGTCCTGGGGACAGACACAGAGTGAATCTCCCACCACACCGTCCCATCACACACTCCCAGGGTCAGACAGAGTGAATCTCCCTCCACACTCTCCCGGGGTCAGATAAAGAGTGAATCTCCCTCAACACTGTCGCATCACACACTCCCGGGGTCAGACACAGCGTGAAGCTGCCTCTACACTGTCCCATCACACACTCCCGGGGTCAGACACAGCGTGAAGCTGCCTCTACACTGTCCCATCACACACTCCCGGGGTCAGACACAGATTGAATCTCCCTCCACACCTTCCCATCACTCACACCTGTGGTCAGACACAGAGTGAAACTCACTCCACACTGTCCCATCACACACTCCCAGGGTCAGACAGAGTGAAACTCCTTCCACACCATCCCATCACACACACCCGGGGTCACACAGAGAGTGAATCTCCCTCCATACTGTCCCCTCACACTCTCCCGGGGTCAGACACAGAGTGAATTTCCCTCCACACCGTCCCATCACACACACCAGGGGTCAGACAGAGTGAAACTCCCTCCACACCGTCCCATCTCCCACTCCCGGGGTCAGACACAGCGTGAAGCTGCCTCTACACTGTCCCATCACACACTCCCGGGGTCAGACACAGAGTGAATCTCCCACCACACCGTCCGATCACACACTCCCAGGGTCAGACACAGAGTGAAACTCCCTCCACACCGTCCCATCTCCCACTCCCGGGGTAAGATACAGAGTGAAACTCCCTCCAGACTGTCCCATCACACAGTCCTGGGGACAGACACAGAGTGAATCTCCCAGAACACCGTCCCATCACACACTCCCAGGGTCAGACACAGAGTGAAGCTGCCTCTACACTGTCCCATCACACACTCCCGGGGTCAGACACAGAGTGAATCGCCCTCTACACCCTCCCGCGGTCAGACACAGAGTGAAACTCCCTCCACACTGTCCCATCACACACTCCCTGGGTCAGACACAGAGTGAATCTCCCACCACACCGTCCGATCACACACTCCCAGGGTCAGACACAGAGTGAAACTCCCTCCACACCGTCCCATCTCCCACTCCCGGGGTAAGATACAGAGTGAAACTCCCTCCAGACTGTCCCATCACACAGTCCTGGGGTCAGACACAGAGCGAATCTCCCTCCACACAGTCGCATCACACACTCCCGGGATCAAATACAGAGTGAAACTCCCTCCACACCGTCCCATCACACACTCCCGGGGTCAGACACAGAGTGAAACTCCATCTACATAGTCCCATCACACACTCCTGGTGTCAGACACAGAGTGAAGCTCCCTCCGCACCGTCCCATCACACACTCCCAGGGTCAGACAGAGTGAAACTCCCTGCACACTTACCCATCACACAGTCCCAGGGTCAGACAGAGTGAAACTCCCTCCATACCGTCCCATCACACACTCCCGGGGTCAGACACAGAGTGAAACTCCATCTACATAGTCCCATCACACACTCCTGGTGTCAGTCACAGAGTGAAACTCCATCCACACCTTCCCATCACACACTCCTGGGGTCAGACACAGAGTGAAGCTCCCTCCGCACCGTCCCATCACACACTCCCAGGGTCAGACAGAGTGAAACTCCCTGCACACTTACCCATCACACAGTCCCAGGGTCAGACAGAGTGAAACTCCCTCCATACCGTCCCATCATACACTCCTGGGGTCAGACACAAAGTGAAGCTCCCTCCACACTATCCCTTCACACAGTCCTGGGGTCAGACAGAGTGAAACTCCCTCCACACCATCCCATCTCCCACTCCCGGGGTCAGACACAGAGTGAAACTCCCTCCATACCGTCCCATCATATACTCCTGGGGTCAGACACAAAAAGAAGCTCCCTCCACACTATCCCTTCACACAGTCCTGGTGTCAGACAGAGTGAAACTCCCTCCACACCGTCCCATCTCCCACTCCCGGGGTCAGACACAGAGTGAAACTCCCTCCATACCGTCCCATCACACACTCCCGGGGTCAGACACAGAGTGAATATCCCTCCACACTGTCCAATCACACACTCCCAGGGTCAGACAGAGTGAAACTCCCTCCGCACCTTCCCATCACACACTCCCAGGGTCAGACAGAGTGAAACTCCCTGCACACTTACCCATCACACAGTCCCAGGGTCAGACAGAGTGAAACTCCCTCCATACCGTCCCATCATACACTCCTGGGGTCAGACACAAAGTGAAGCTCCCTCCACACTATCCCTTCACACAGTCCTGGGGTCAGACAGAGTGAAACTCCCTCCACACCGTCCCATCTCCCACTCCCGGGGTCAGACACAGAGTGTAACTCCCTCCATACCGTCCCATCACACACTCCCGGGGTCAGACACATAGTGAATCTCCCTCCACACCGTCCCATCACAGATTCCTGTGGTCAGACACAGAGTGAATCGCCCTCTACACGCTCCCGCGGTCAGACACAGAGTGAAACTCCCTCCACACTGTCCCATCACACACACCCGGGGTCAGACACAGAGTGAATCGCCCTCTACACGCTCCCGCGGTCAGACACAGAGTGAAACTCCCTCCACACTGTCCCATCACACACTCCCTGGGTCAGACACAGAGTGAATCTCCCACCACACCGTCCGATCACACACTCCCAGGGTCAGACACAGAGTGAAACTACCTCCACACCGTTCCATCGCCCACTCCCGGGGTAAGATACAGAGTGAAACTCCCTCCAGACTGTCCCATCACACAGTCCTGGGGACAGACACAGAGTGAATCTCCCACCACACCGTCCCATCACACACTCCCAGGGTCAGACAGAGTGAATCTCCCTCCACACTCTCCCGGGGTCAGATAAAGAGTGAATCTCCCTCAACACTGTCGCATCACACACTCCCGGGGTCAGACACAGCGTGAAGCTGCCTCTACACTGTCCCATCACACACTCCCGGGGTCAGACACAGCGTGAAGCTGCCTCTACACTGTCCCATCACACACTCCCGGGGTCAGACACAGATTGAATCTCCCTCCACACCTTCCCATCACTCACACCTGTGGTCAGACACAGAGTGAAACTCACTCCACACTATCCCATCACACACTCCCAGGGTCAGACAGAGTGAAACTCCTTCCACACCATCCCATCACACACACCCGGGGTCACACACAGAGTGAATCTCCCTCCATACTGTCCCCTCACACTCTCCCGGGGTCAGACACAGAGTGAATTTCCCTCCACACCGTCCCATCACACACACCAGGGGTCAGACAGAGTGAAACTCCCTCCACACCGTCCCATCTCCCACTCCCGGGGTCAGACACAGCGTGAAGCTGCCTCTACACTGTCCCATCACACACTCCCGGGGTCAGACACAGAGTGAATCTCCCACCACACCGTCCGATCACACACTCCCAGGGTCAGACACAGAGTGAAACTCCCTCCACACCGTCCCATCTCCCACTCCCGGGGTAAGATACAGAGTGAAACTCCCTCCAGACTGTCCCATCACACAGTCCTGGGGTCAGACACAGAGTGAAACTCCCTCCACACTGTCCCATCACACACACCCGGGGTCAGACACAGAGTGAAACTCCCTGCACACTTACCCATCACAGATTCCTGTGGTCAGACACAGAGTGAATCGCCCTCTACACGCTCCCGCGGTCAGACACAGAGTGAAACTCCCTCCACACTGTCCCATCACACACTCCCTGGGTCAGACACAGAGTGAATCTCCCACCACACCGTCCGATCACACACTCCCAGGGTCAGACACAGAGTGAAACTACCTCCACACCGTCCCATCTCCCACTCCCGGGGTAAGATACAGAGTGAAACTCCCTCCAGACTGTCCCATCACACAGTCCTGGGGTCAGACACAGAGCGAATCTCCCTCCACACAGTCGCATCACACACTCCCGGGATCAAATACAGAGTGAAACTCCCTCCACACCGTCCCATCACACACTCCCGGGGTCAGACACAGAGTGAAACTCCATCTACATAGTCCCATCACACACTCCTGGTGTCAGACACAGAGTGAAACTCCATCCACACCTTCCCATCACACACTCCTGGGGTCAGACACAGAGTGAGGCTCCCTCCGCACCGTCCCATCACACACTCCCAGGGTCAGACAGAGTGAAACTCCCTGCACACTTACCCATCACACAGTCCCAGGGTCAGACAGAGTGAAACTCCCTCCATACCGTCCCATCATACACTCCTGGGGTCAGACACAAAGTGAAGCTCCCTCCACACTATCCCTTCACACAGTCCTGGGGTCAGACAGAGTGAAACTCCCTCCACACCATCCCATCTGCCACTCCCGGGGTCAGACACAGAGTGACTCTCCCTCCATACCGTCCCATCATATACTCCTGGGGTCAGACACAAAAAGAAGCTCCCTCCACACTATCCCTTCACACAGTCCTGGTGTCAGACAGAGTGAAACTCCCTCCACACCGTCCCATCTCCCACTCCCGGGGTCAGACACAGAGTGAAACTCCCTCCATACCGTCCCATCACACACTCCCGGGGTCAGACACAGAGTGAATATCCCTCCACACTGTCCAATCACACACTCCCAGGGTCAGACAGAGTGAAACTCCCTCCGCACCTTCCCATCACACACTCCCAGGGTCAGACAGAGTGAAACTCCCTGCACACTTACCCATCACACAGTCCCAGGGTCAGACAGAGTGAAACTCCCTCCATACCGTCCCATCATACACTCCTGGGGTCAGACACAAAGTGAAGCTCCCTCCACACTATCCCTTCACACAGTCCTGGGGTCAGACAGAGTGAAACTCCCTCCACACCGTCCCATCTCCCACTCCCGGGGTCAGACACAGAGTGTAACTCCCTCCATACCGTCCCATCACACACTCCCGGGGTCAGACACATAGTGAATCTCCCTCCACACCGTCCCATCACAGATTCCCATGGTCAGACACAGAGTGAATCTCACTCTACACCCTCCCGCGGTCAGACACAGAGTGAAACTCCCTCCACACTGTCCCATCACACACTCCCTGGGTCAGACACAGAGTGAAACTCCCTGCACACTTACCCATCACAGATTCCTGTGGTCAGACACAGAGTGAATCTCACTCTACACGCTCCCGCGGTCAGACACAGAGTGAAACTCCCTCCACACTGTCCCATCACACACTCCCTGGGTCAGACACAGAGTGAATCTCCCACCACACCGTCCGATCACACACTCCCAGGGTCAGACACAGAGTGAAACTACCTCCACACCGTTCCATCTCCCACTCCCGGGGTAAGATACAGAGTGAAACTCCCTCCAGACTGTCCCATCACACAGTCCTGGGGACAGACACAGAGTGAATCTCCCACCACACCGTCCCATCACACACTCCCAGGGTCAGACAGAGTGAATCTCCCTCCACACTCTCCCGGGGTCAGATAAAGAGTGAATCTCCCTCAACACTGTCGCATCACACACTCCCGGGGTCAGACACAGCGTGAAGCTGCCTCTACACTGTCCCATCACACACTCCCGGGGTCAGACACAGCGTGAAGCTGCCTCTACACTGTCCCATCACACACTCCCGGGGTCAGACACAGATTGAATCTCCCTCCACACCTTCCCATCACTCACACCTGTGGTCAGACACAGAGTGAAACTCACTCCACACTGTCCCATCACACACTCCCAGGGTCAGACAGAGTGAAACTCCTTCCACACCATCCCATCACACACACCCGGGGTCACACAGAGAGTGAATCTCCCTCCATACTGTCCCCTCACACTCTCCCGGGGTCAGACACAGAGTGAATTTCCCTCCACACCGTCCCATCACACACACCAGGGGTCAGACAGAGTGAAACTCCCTCCACACCGTCCCATCTCCCACTCCCGGGGTCAGACACAGCGTGAAGCTGCCTCTACACTGTCCCATCACACACTCCCAGGGTCAGACACAGAGTGAATCTCCCACCACACCGTCCCATCTCCCACTCCCGGGGTAAGATACAGAGTGAAACTCCCTCCAGACTGTCCCATCACACAGTCCTGGGGACAGACACAGAGTGAATCTCCCAGAACACCGTCCCATCACACACTCCCAGGGTCAGACACAGAGTGAAGCTGCCTCTACACTGTCCCATCACACACTCCCGGGGTCAGACACAGAGTGAATCGCCCTCTACACCCTCCCGCGGTCAGACACAGAGTGAAACTCCCTCCACACTGTCCCATCACACACTCCCTGGGTCAGACACAGAGTGAAACTCCCTCCACACTGTCCCATCACACACTCCCGGGGTCAGACACAGAGTGAAACTCCATCTACATAGTCCCATCACACACTCCTGGTGTCAGACACAGAGTGAAACTCCATCCACACCTTCCCATCACACACTCCTGGGGTCAGACACAGAGTGAGGCTCCCTCCGCACCGTCCCATCACACACTCCCAGGGTCAGACAGAGTGAAACTCCCTGCACACTTACCCATCACACAGTCCCAGGGTCAGACAGAGTGAAACTCCCTCCATACCGTCCCATCATACACTCCTGGGGTCAGACACAAAGTGAAGCTCCCTCCACACTATCCCTTCACACAGTCCTGGGGTCAGACAGAGTGAAACTCCCTCCACACCATCCCATCTCCCACTCCCGGGGTCAGACACAGAGTGAAACTCCCTCCATACCGTCCCATCATATACTCCTGGGGTCAGACACAAAAAGAAGCTCCCTCCACACTATCCCTTCACACAGTCCTGGTGTCAGACAGAGTGAAACTCCCTCCACACCGTCCCATCTCCCACTCCCGGGGTCAGACACAGAGTGAAACTCCCTCCATACCGTCCCATCACACACTCCCGGGGTCAGACACAGAGTGAATATCCCTCCACACTGTCCAATCACACACTCCCAGGGTCAGACAGAGTGAAACTCCCTCCGCACCTTCCCATCACACACTCCCAGGGTCAGACAGAGTGAAACTCCCTGCACACTTACCCATCACACAGTCCCAGGGTCAGACAGAGTGAAACTCCCTCCATACCGTCCCATCATACACTCCTGGGGTCAGACACAAAGTGAAGTTCCCTCCACACTATCCCTTCACACAGTCCTGGGGTCAGACAGAGTGAAACTCCCTCCACACCGTCCCATCTCCCACTCACGGGGTCAGACACAGAGTGAATCTCCCTCCATACCGTCCCATCACAGATTCCCATGGTCAGACACAGAGTGAATCTCACTCTACACCCTCCCGCGGTCAGACACAGAGTGAAACTCCCTCCACACTGTCCCATCACACACACCCGGGGTCAGACACAGAGTGAAACTCCCTGCACACTTACCCATCACAGATTCCTGTGGTCAGACACAGAGTGAATCGCCCTCTACACGCTCCCGCGGTCAGACACAGAGTGAAACTCCCTCCACACTGTCCCATCACACACTCCCTTGGTCAGACACAGAGTGAATCTCCCACCACACCGTCCGATCACACACTCCCAGGGTCAGACACAGAGTGAAACTCCCTCCATACCGTCCGATCACACACTCCCAGGGTCAGACACAGAGTGAAACTACCTCCACACCGTTCCATCTCCCACTCCCGGGGTAAGATACAGAGTGAAACTCCCTCCAGACTGTCCCATCACACAGTCCTGGGGACAGACACAGAGTGAATCTCCCACCACACCGTCCCATCACACACTCCCAGGGTCAGACAGAGTGAATCTCCCTCCACACTCTCCCGGGGTCAGATAAAGAGTGAATCTCCCTCAACACTGTCGCATCACACACTCCCGGGGTCAGACACAGCGTGAAGCTGCCTCTACACTGTCCCATCACACACTCCCGGGGTCAGACACAGCGTGAAGCTGCCTCTACACTGTCCCATCACACACTCCCGGGGTCAGACACAGATTGAATCTCCCTCCACACCTTCCCATCACTCACACCTGTGGTCAGACACAGAGTGAAACTCACTCCACACTGTCCCATCACACAGTCCCAGGGTCAGACAGAGTGAAACTCCTTCCACACCATCCCATCACACACACCCGGGGTCACACAGAGAGTGAATCTCCCTCCATACTGTCCCCTCACACTCTCCCGGGGTCAGACACAGAGTGAATTTCCCTCCACACCGTCCCATCACACACACCAGGGGTCAGACAGAGTGAATCTCCCTCCACACTCTCCCGGGGTCAGATACAGAGTGAATCTCCCACCACACCGTCCAATGACACACTCCCGGGGTCAGACACAGAGTGAAGCTCCCTCAACACCGTCCCATCACACACTCCCGGGGTCAGACACAGATTGAATCTCCCTACACACCGTCCCATCACACACTCACGGGATCAAATACAGAGAGAAACTCCCTCCACACAGTCCCAGGGTCAGACAGAGTGAAACTCCCTCCACACCATCCCATCACAGACACCCGGGGTCAGACAGAGAGTGAAGCTCCCTCCGCACCGTCCCATCACACACTCCTGGTGTCAGACACAGAGTGAAACTCCATCCAAACCTTCCCATCACACACTCCTGGGGTCAGACACAGAGTGAAGCTCCCTCCGCACCGTCCCATCACACACTCCCAGGGTCAGACAGAGTGAAACTCCCTCAATACCGTCCCATCATACACTCCTGGGGTCAGACACAAAGTGAAGCTCCCTCCACACTATCCCTTCACACAGTCCTGGGGTCAGACAGAGTGAAACTCCCTCCACACCGTCCCATCTCCCACTCCCGGGGTCAGACACAGAGTGTAACTCCCTCCATACCGTCCCATCACACACTCCCGGGGTCAGACACAGAGTGAATCTCCCTCCACACCGTCCCATCACAGATTCCTGTGGTCAGACACAGAGTGAATCGCCCTCTACACCCTCCCGCGGTCAGACACAGAGTGAAACTCCCTCCACACTGTCCCATCACACACTCCCTGGGTCAGACACAGAGTGAATCTCCCACCACACCGTCCGATCACACACTCCCAGGGTCAGACACAGAGTGAAACTACCTCCACACCGTCCCATCTCCCACTCCCGGGGTAAGATACAGAGTGAAACTCCCTCCAGACTGTCCCATCACACAGTCCTGGGGTCAGACACAGAGCGAATCTCCCTCCACACAGTCGCATCACACACTCCCGGGATCAAATACAGAGTGAAACTCCCTCCACACCGTCCCATCACACACTCCCGGGGTCAGACACAGAGTGAAACTCCATCTACATAGTCCCATCACACACTCCTGGTGTCAGACACAGAGTGAAACTCCATCCACACCTTCCCATCACACACTCCTGGGGTCAGACACAGAGTGAGGCTCCCTCCGCACCGTCCCATCACACACTCCCAGGGTCAGACAGAGTGAAACTCCCTGCACACTTACCCATCACACAGTCCCAGGGTCAGACAGAGTGAAACTCCCTCCATACCGTCCCATCATACACTCCTGGGGTCAGACACAAAGTGAAGCTCCCTCCACACTATCCCTTCACACAGTCCTGGGGTCAGACAGAGTGAAACTCCCTCCACACCATCCCATCTGCCACTCCCGGGGTCAGACACAGAGTGACTCTCCCTCCATACCGTCCCATCATATACTCCTGGGGTCAGACACAAAAAGAAGCTCCCTCCACACTATCCCTTCACACAGTCCTGGTGTCAGACAGAGTGAAACTCCCTCCACACCGTCCCATCTCCCACTCCCGGGGTCAGACACAGAGTGAAACTCCCTCCATACCGTCCCATCACACACTCCCGGGGTCAGACACAGAGTGAATATCCCTCCACACTGTCCAATCACACACTCCCAGGGTCAGACAGAGTGAAACTCCCTCCGCACCTTCCCATCACACACTCCCAGGGTCAGACAGAGTGAAACTCCCTGCACACTTACCCATCACACAGTCCCAGGGTCAGACAGAGTGAAACTCCCTCCATACCGTCCCATCATACACTCCTGGGGTCAGACACAAAGTGAAGCTCCCTCCACACTATCCCTTCACACAGTCCTGGGGTCAGACAGAGTGAAACTCCCTCCACACCGTCCCATCTCCCACTCCCGGGGTCAGACACAGAGTGTAACTCCCTCCATACCGTCCCATCACACACTCCCGGGGTCAGACACATAGTGAATCTCCCTCCACACCGTCCCATCACAGATTCCCATGGTCAGACACAGAGTGAATCTCACTCTACACCCTCCCGCGGTCAGACACAGAGTGAAACTCCCTCCACACTGTCCCATCACACACTCCCTGGGTCAGACACAGAGTGAAACTCCCTGCACACTTACCCATCACAGATTCCTGTGGTCAGACACAGAGTGAATCTCACTCTACACGCTCCCGCGGTCAGACACAGAGTGAAACTCCCTCCACACTGTCCCATCACACACTCCCTGGGTCAGACACAGAGTGAATCTCCCACCACACCGTCCGATCACACACTCCCAGGGTCAGACACAGAGTGAAACTACCTCCACACCGTTCCATCTCCCACTCCCGGGGTAAGATACAGAGTGAAACTCCCTCCAGACTGTCCCATCACACAGTCCTGGGGACAGACACAGAGTGAATCTCCCACCACACCGTCCCATCACACACTCCCAGGGTCAGACAGAGTGAATCTCCCTCCACACTCTCCCGGGGTCAGATAAAGAGTGAATCTCCCTCAACACTGTCGCATCACACACTCCCGGGGTCAGACACAGCGTGAAGCTGCCTCTACACTGTCCCATCACACACTCCCGGGGTCAGACACAGCGTGAAGCTGCCTCTACACTGTCCCATCACACACTCCCGGGGTCAGACACAGATTGAATCTCCCTCCACACCTTCCCATCACTCACACCTGTGGTCAGACACAGAGTGAAACTCACTCCACACTGTCCCATCACACACTCCCAGGGTCAGACAGAGTGAAACTCCTTCCACACCATCCCATCACACACACCCGGGGTCACACAGAGAGTGAATCTCCCTCCATACTGTCCCCTCACACTCTCCCGGGGTCAGACACAGAGTGAATTTCCCTCCACACCGTCCCATCACACACACCAGGGGTCAGACAGAGTGAAACTCCCTCCACACCGTCCCATCTCCCACTCCCGGGGTCAGACACAGCGTGAAGCTGCCTCTACACTGTCCCATCACACACTCCCGGGGTCAGACACAGAGTGAATCTCCCACCACACCGTCCCATCTCCCACTCCCGGGGTAAGATACAGAGTGAAACTCCCTCCAGACTGTCCCATCACACAGTCCTGGGGACAGACACAGAGTGAATCTCCCAGAACACCGTCCCATCACACACTCCCAGGGTCAGACACAGAGTGAAGCTGCCTCTACACTGTCCCATCACACACTCCCGGGGTCAGACACAGAGTGAATCGCCCTCTACACCCTCCCGCGGTCAGACACAGAGTGAAACTCCCTCCACACTGTCCCATCACACACTCCCTGGGTCAGACACAGAGTGAAACTCCCTCCACACTGTCCCATCACACACTCCCGGGGTCAGACACAGAGTGAAACTCCATCTACATAGTCCCATCACACACTCCTGGTGTCAGACACAGAGTGAAACTCCATCCACACCTTCCCATCACACACTCCTGGGGTCAGACACAGAGTGAGGTTCCCTCCGCACCGTCCCATCACACACTCCCAGGGTCAGACAGAGTGAAACTCCCTGCACACTTACCCATCACACAGTCCCAGGGTCAGACAGAGTGAAACTCCCTCCATACCGTCCCATCATACACTCCTGGGGTCAGACACAAAGTGAAGCTCCCTCCACACTATCCCTTCACACAGTCCTGGGGTCAGACAGAGTGAAACTCCCTCCACACCATCCCATCTCCCACTCCCGGGGTCAGACACAGAGTGAAACTCCCTCCATACCGTCCCATCATATACTCCTGGGGTCAGACACAAAAAGAAGCTCCCTCCACACTATCCCTTCACACAGTCCTGGTGTCAGACAGAGTGAAACTCCCTCCACACCGTCCCATCTCCCACTCCCGGGGTCAGACACAGAGTGAAACTCCCTCCATACCGTCCCATCACACACTCCCGGGGTCAGACACAGAGTGAATATCCCTCCACACTGTCCAATCACACACTCCCAGGGTCAGACAGAGTGAAACTCCCTCCGCACCTTCCCATCACACACTCCCAGGGTCAGACAGAGTGAAACTCCCTGCACACTTACCCATCACACAGTCCCAGGGTCAGACAGAGTGAAACTCCCTCCATACCGTCCCATCATACACTCCTGGGGTCAGACACAAAGTGAAGTTCCCTCCACACTATCCCTTCACACAGTCCTGGGGTCAGACAGAGTGAAACTCCCTCCACACCGTCCCATCTCCCACTCACGGGGTCAGACACAGAGTGAATCTCCCTCCATACCGTCCCATCACAGATTCCCATGGTCAGACACAGAGTGAATCTCACTCTACACCCTCCCGCGGTCAGACACAGAGTGAAACTCCCTCCACACTGTCCCATCACACACACCCGGGGTCAGACACAGAGTGAAACTCCCTGCACACTTACCCATCACAGATTCCTGTGGTCAGACACAGAGTGAATCGCCCTCTACACGCTCCCGCGGTCAGACACAGAGTGAAACTCCCTCCACACTGTCCCATCACACACTCCCTTGGTCAGACACAGAGTGAATCTCCCACCACACCGTCCGATCACACACTCCCAGGGTCAGACACAGAGTGAAACTCCCTCCATACCGTCCGATCACACACTCCCAGGGTCAGACACAGAGTGAAACTACCTCCACACCGTTCCATCTCCCACTCCCGGGGTAAGATACAGAGTGAAACTCCCTCCAGACTGTCCCATCACACAGTCCTGGGGACAGACACAGAGTGAATCTCCCACCACACCGTCCCATCACACACTCCCAGGGTCAGACAGAGTGAATCTCCCTCCACACTCTCCCGGGGTCAGATAAAGAGTGAATCTCCCTCAACACTGTCGCATCACACACTCCCGGGGTCAGACACAGCGTGAAGCTGCCTCTACACTGTCCCATCACACACTCCCGGGGTCAGACACAGCGTGAAGCTGCCTCTACACTGTCCCATCACACACTCCCGGGGTCAGACACAGATTGAATCTCCCTCCACACCTTCCCATCACTCACACCTGTGGTCAGACACAGAGTGAAACTCACTCCACACTGTCCCATCACACAGTCCCAGGGTCAGACAGAGTGAAACTCCTTCCACACCATCCCATCACACACACCCGGGGTCACACAGAGAGTGAATCTCCCTCCATACTGTCCCCTCACACTCTCCCGGGGTCAGACACAGAGTGAATTTCCCTCCACACCGTCCCATCACACACACCAGGGGTCAGACAGAGTGAATCTCCCTCCACACTCTCCCGGGGTCAGATACAGAGTGAATCTCCCACCACACCGTCCAATGACACACTCCCGGGGTCAGACACAGAGTGAAGCTCCCTCAACACCGTCCCATCACACACTCCCGGGGTCAGACACAGATTGAATCTCCCTACACACCGTCCCATCACACACTCACGGGATCAAATACAGAGAGAAACTCCCTCCACACAGTCCCAGGGTCAGACAGAGTGAAACTCCCTCCACACCATCCCATCACAGACACCCGGGGTCAGACAGAGAGTGAAGCTCCCTCCGCACCGTCCCATCACACACTCCTGGTGTCAGACACAGAGTGAAACTCCATCCAAACCTTCCCATCACACACTCCTGGGGTCAGACACAGAGTGAAGCTCCCTCCGCACCGTCCCATCACACACTCCCAGGGTCAGACAGAGTGAAACTCCCTCAATACCGTCCCATCATACACTCCTGGGGTCAGACACAAAGTGAAGCTCCCTCCACACTATCCCTTCACACAGTCCTGGGGTCAGACAGAGTGAAACTCCCTCCACACCGTCCCATCTCCCACTCCCGGGGTCAGACACAGAGTGTAACTCCCTCCATACCGTCCCATCACACACTCCCGGGGTCAGACACAGAGTGAATCTCCCTCCACACCGTCCCATCACAGATTCCTGTGGTCAGACACAGAGTGAATCGCCCTCTACACCCTCCCGCGGTCAGACACAGAGTGAAACTCCCTCCACACTGTCCCATCACACACTCCCTGGGTCAGACACAGAGTGAATCTCCCACCACACCGTCCGATCACACACTCCCAGGGTCAGACACAGAGTGAAACTCCCTCCACACCGTCCCATCTCCCACTCCCGGGGTAAGATACAGAGTGAAACTCCCTCCAGACTGTCCCATCACACAGTCCTGGGGACAGACACAGAGTGAATCTCCCACCACACCGTCCCATCACACACTCCCAGGGTCAGACAGAGTGAAACTCCCTCCACACTCTCCCGGGGTCAGATACAGAGTGAATCTCCCTCAACACTGTCGCATCACACACTCCCGGGGTCAGACACAGCGTGAAGCTGCCTCTACACTGTCCCATCACACACTCCCGGGGTCAGACACAGAGTGAATCTCCCTCCACACCGTCCCATCACAGATTCCTGTGGTCAGACACAGAGTGAATCGCCCTCTACACCCTCCCGCGGTCAGACACAGAGTGAAACTCCCTCCACACTGTCCCATCACACACTCCCTGGGTCAGACACAGAGTGAATCTCCCACCACACCGTCCGATCACACACTTCCAGGGTCAGACACAGTGAAACTACCTCCACACCGTTCCATCTCCCACTCCCGGGGTAAGATACAGAGTGAAACTCCCTCCAGACTGTCCCATCACACAGTCCTGGGGACAGACACAGAGTGAATCTCCCAACACACCGTCCCATCACACACTCCCAGGGTCAGACAGAGTGAATCTCCCTCCACACTCTCCCGGGGTCAGATACAGAGTGAATCTCCCTCAACACTCTCGCATCACACACTCCCGGGGTCAGACACAGCGTGAAGCTGCCTCTACACTGTCCCATCACACACTCCCGGGGTCAGACACAGAGTGAATCTCCCTCCACACCGTCCCATCACAGATTCCTGTGGTCAGACACAGAGTGAATCGCCCTCTACACCCTCCCGCGGTCAGACACAGAGTGAAACTCCCTCCACACTGTCCCATCACACACTCCCTGGGTCAGACACAGAGTGAATCTCCCACCACACCGTCCGATCACACACTCCCAGGGTCAGACACAGAGGGAAACTCCCTCCACACCGTCCCATCTCCCACTCCCGGGGTAAGATACAGAGTGAAACTCCCTCCAGACTGTCCCATCACACAGTCCTGGGGACAGACACAGAGTGAATCTCCCACCACACCGTCCCATCACACACTCCCAGGGTCAGACAGAGTGAATCTCCCTCCACACTCTCCCGGGGTCAGATACAGAGTGAATCTCCCTCAACACTGTCGCATCACACACTCCCGGGGTCAGACACAGCGTGAAGCTGCCTCTACACTGTCCCATCACACACTCTCGGGGTCAGACACAGATTGAATCTCCCTCCACACCTTCCCATCACTCACACCTGTGGTCAGACACAGAGTGAAACTCACTCCACACTGTCCCATCACACACTCCCAGGGTCAGACAGAGTGAAACTCCCTCCACACAGTCCCAGGGTCAGACAGAGTGAAACTCCCTCCGCACCGTCCCATCACACACTCCCAGGGTCAGACAGAGTGAAACTCACTCCATACCGTCCCATCACACACTCCCGGGGTCAGACACATAGTGAATCTCCCTCCACACCGTCCCATCACAGATTCCCATGGTCAGACACAGAGTGAATCTCACTCTACACCCTCCCGCGGTCAGACACAGAGTGAAACTCCCTCCACACTGTCCCATCACACACACCCGGGGTCAGACACAGAGTGAAACTCCCTGCACACTTACCCATCACACAGTCCCAGGGTCAGACAGAGTGAAACTCCCTCCATACCGTCCCATCATATACTCCTGGGGTCAGACACAAAATGAAGCTCCCTCCACACTATCCCTTCACACAGTCCTGGTGTCAGACAGAGTGAAACTCCCTCCACACCGTCCCATCACACACACCAGGGGTCAGACAGAGTGAATCTCCCTCCACACTCTCCCGGGGTCAGATACAGAGTGAATCTCCCACCACACCGTCCAATGACACACTCCCGGGGTCAGACACAGAGTGAAGCTCCCTCAACACCGTCCCATCACACACTCCCGGGGTCAGACACAGATTGAATCTCCCTCCACACCGTCCCATCACACACTCACGGGATCAAATACAGAGTGAAACTCCCTCCACACAGTCCCAGGGTCAGACAGAGTGAAACTCCCTCCACGCCATCCCATCACACACTCCTGGTGTCAGACACAGAGTGAAACTCCATCCAAACCTTCCCATCACACACTCCTGGGGTCAGACACAGAGTGAAGCTCCCTCCGCACCGTCCCATCACACACTCCCATGGTCAGACAGAGTGAAACTCCCTCAATACCGTCCCATCATACACTCCTGGGGTCAGACACAAAGTGAAGCTCCCTCCACACTATCCCTTCACACAGTCCTGGGGTCAGACAGAGTGAAACTCCCTCCACACCGTCCCATCTCCCACTGCCGGGGTCAGACACAGAGTGTAACTCCCTCCATACCGTCCCATCACACACTCCCGGGGTCAGACACAGAGTGAATCTCCCTCCACACCGTCCCATCACAGATTCCTGTGGTCAGACACAGAGTGAATCGCCCTCTACACCCTCCCGCGGTCAGACACAGAGTGAAACTCCCTCCACACTGTCCCATCACACACTCCCTGGGTCAGACACAGAGTGAATCTCCCACCACACCGTCCGATCACACACTCCCAGGGTCAGACACAGAGTGAAACTCCCTCCACACCGTCCCATCTCCCACTCCCGGGGTAAGCTACAGAGTGAAACTCCCTCCAGACTGTCCCATCACACAGTCCTGGGGACAGACACAGAGTGAATCTCCCACCACACCGTCCCATCACACACTCCCAGGGTCAGACAGAGTGAATCTCCCTCCACACTCTCCCGGGGTCAGATACAGAGTGAATCTCCCTCAACACTGTCGCATCACACACTCCCGGGGTCAGACACAGCGTGAAGCTGCCTCTACACTGTCCCATCACACACTCCCGGGGTCAGACACAGAGTGAATCTCCCTCCACACCGTCCCATCACAGATTCCTGTGGTCAGACACAGAGTGAATCGCCCTCTACACCCTCCCGCGGTCAGACACAGAGTGAAACTCCCTCCACACTGTCCCATCACACACTCCCTGGGTCAGACACAGAGTGAATCTCCAACCACACCGTCCGATCACACACTCCCAGGGTCAGACAGAGTGAATCTCCCTCCACACTCTCCCGGGGTCAGATACAGAGTGAATCTCCCTCAACACTGTCGCATCACACACTCCCGGGGTCAGACACAGCGTGAAGCTGCCTCTACACTGTCCCATCACACACTCCCGGGGTCAGACACAGAGTGAATCTCCCTCCACACCGTCCCATCACAGATTCCTGTGGTCAGACACAGAGTGAATCGCCCTCTACACCCTCCCGCGGTCAGACACAGAGTGAAACTCCCTCCACACTGTCCCATCACACACTCCCTGGATCAGACACAGAGTGAATCTCCCACCACACCGTCCGATCACACACTCCCAGGGTCAGACACAGTGAAACTACCTCCACACCGTACCATCTCCCACTCCCGGGGTAAGATACAGAGTGAAACTCCCTCCAGACTGTCCCATCACACAGTCCTGGGGACAGACACAGAGTGAATCTCCCAACACACCGTCCCATCACACACTCCCAGGGTCAGACAGAGTGAATCTCCCTCCACACTCTCCCGGGGTCAGATACAGAGTGAATCTCCCTCAACACTGTCGCATCACACACTCCCGGGGTCAGACACAGCGTGAAGCTGCCTCTACACTGTCCCATCACACACTCCCGGGGTCAGACACAGAGTGAATCTCCCTCCACACCGTCCCATCACAGATTCCTGTGGTCAGACACAGAGTGAATCGCCCTCTACACCCTCCCGCGGTCAGACACAGAGTGAAACTCCCTCCACACTGTCCCATCACACACTCCCTGGGTCAGACACAGAGTGAATCTCCCACCACACCGTCCGATCACACACTCCCATGGTCAGACACAGAGGGAAACTCCCTCCACACCGTCCCATCTCCCACTCCCGGGGTAAGATACAGAGTGAAACTCCCTCCAGACTGTCCCATCACACAGTCCTGGGGACAGACACAGAGTGAATCTCCCACCACACCGTCCCATCACACACTCCCAGGGTCAGACAGAGAGTGAAACTCCATCTACACAGTCCCATCACACACTCCTGGTGTCAGACACAGAGTGAAACTCCATCCACACCTTCCCATCACACACTCCTGGGGTCAGACACAGAGTGAAGCTCCCTCCGCACCGACCCATCACACACTCACAGGGTCAGACAGAGTGAAACTCCCTGCACACTTACCCATCACACAGTCCCAGGGTCAGACAGAGTGAAACTCCCTCCATACCGTCCCATCATACACTCCTGGGGTCAGACACAAAGTGAAGCTCCCTCCACACTATCCGTTCACACAGTCCTGGGGTCAGACAGAGTGAAACTCCCTCCACACCGTCCCATCTCCCACTCCCGGGGTCAGACACAGAGTGAAACTCCCCTCCATACCGTCCCATCACACACTCCCGGGGTCAGACACATAGTGAATCTCCCTCCACACCGTCCCATCACAGATTCCCATGGTCAGACACAGAGTGAATCTCACTCTACACCCTCCCGCCGTCAGACACAGAGTGAAACTCCCTCCACACTGTCCCATCACACACACCCGGGGTCAGACACAGAGTGAAACTCCCTGCACACTTACCCATCACACAGTCCCAGGGTCAGACAGAGTGAAACTCCCTCCATACCGTCCCATCATATACTCCTGGGGTCAGACACAAAATGAAGCTCCCTCCACACTATCCCTTCACACAGTCCTGGTGTCAGACAGAGTGAAACTCCCTCCACACCGTCCCATCTCCCACTCCCGGAGTCAGACACAGAGTGAAACTCCCTCCATACCGTCCCATCACACACTCCCGGGGTCAGACACAGAGTGAATATCCCTCCACACTGTCCAATCACACACTAACAGGGTCAGACAGAGTGAAACTCCCTCCGCACCTTCCCATCACACACTCCCTGGGACAGACAGAATGAAAGTCCTCCACACTGTCCCATCACACACTCCCGGGGTCAGACACAGAGTGAAACTCTCTCTACACTGTCCCATCACACTCTCCTGGTGTCAGACACGGAGTGAAACTCCATCCACACCATCCCATCACACACTCCCGGGGTCAGACACAGAGTGAAGCTCCCTCCGCATCACCCCATCACACAGTCCCAGGGTCAGACAGAGTGAAACTCCATCTACACAGTCCCATCACACACTCCCGGGATCAAATACAGAGTGAAACTCCCTCCACACCGTCCCATCACACACTCCTGGTGTCAGACACAGAGTGAAACTCCATCCACACCTTCCCATCACACACTCACGGGATCAAATACAGAGTGAAACTCCCTCCGCACCGACCCATCACACACTCACAGGGTCAGACAGAGTGAAACTCCCTGCACACTTACCCATCACACAGTCCCAGGGTCAGACAGAGTGAAACTCCCTCCATACCGTCCCATCATATACTCCTGGGGTCAGATACAAAATGAAGCTCCCTCCACACTATCCCTTCACACAGTCCTGTTGTCAGACAGAGTGAAACTCCCTCCACACCGTCCCATCTCCCACTCCCGGAGTCAGACACAGAGTGAAACTCCCTCCATACCGTCCCATCACACACTCCCGGGGTCAGACACAGAGTGAATATCCCTCCACACTGTCCAATCACACACTAACAGGGTCAGACAGAGTGAAACTCCCTCCGCACCTTCCCATCACACACTCACGGGATCAAATACAGAGTGAAACTCCCTCCACACCATCCCATCACAGACACCCGGGGTCAGACAGAGAGTGAATCTCCCTCCATACTGTCCCATCACACTCTCCCGGGGTCAGACACAGAGCGAATCTCCCTCCACACAGTCGCATCACACACTCCCGGGATCAAATACAGAGTGAAACTCCCTCCACACCGTCCCATCACACACTCCTGGTGTCAGACACAGAGTGAAACTCCATCCACACCTTCCCATCACACACTCACGGGATCAAATACAGAGTGAAACTCCCTCCGCACCGACCCATCACACACTCACAGGGTCAGACAGAGTGAAACTCCCTGCACACTTACCCATCACACAGTCCCAGGGTCAGACAGAGTGAAACTCCCTCCATACCGTCCCATCACACACTCCCGGGGTCAGACACATAGTGAATATCCCTCCACACCGTCCCATCACAGATTCCCATGGTCAGACACAGAGTGAATCTCACTCTACACCCTCCCGCCGTCAGACACAGAGTGAAACTCCCTCCACACTTACCCATCACACAGTCCCAGGGTCAGACAGAGTGAAACTCCCTCCATACCGTCCCATCATATACTCCTGGGGTCAGACACAAAATGAAGCTCCCTCCACACTATCCCTTCACACAGTCCTGGTGTCAGACAGAGTGAAACTCCCTCCACACCGTCCCATCTCCCACTCCCGGAGTCAGACACAGAGTGAAACTCCCTCCATACCGTCCCATCACACACTCCCGGGGTCAGACACAGAGTGAATATCCCTCCACACTGTCCAATCACACACTAACAGGGTCAGACAGAGTGAAACTCCCTCCGCACCTTCCCATCACACACTCCCTGGGACAGACAGAATGAAAGTCCTCCACACTGTCCCATCACACACTCCCGGGGTCAGACACAGAGTGAAACTCTCTCTACACTGTCCCATCACACTCTCCTGGTGTCAGACACGGAGTGAAACTCCATCCACACCATCCCATCACACACTCCCGGGGTCAGACACAGAGTGAAGCTCCCTCCGCATCACCCCATCACACAGTCCCAGGGTCAGACAGAGTGAAACTCCCTCAATACCGTCCCATCATACACTCCTGGGGTCAGACACAAAGTGAAGCTCCCTCCACACTATCCCTTCACACAGTCCTGGGGTCAGACAGAGTGAAACTCCCTCCACACCGTCCCATCTCCCACTCCCAGGGTCAGACACAGAGTGTAACTCCCTCCATACCGTCCCATCACACACTCCCGGGGTCAGACACAGAGTGAATCTCCCTCCACACCGTCCCATCACAGATTCCTGTGGTCAGACACAGAGTGAATCGCCCTCTACACCCTCCCGCGGTCTGACACAGAGTGAAACTCCCTCCACACTGTCCCATCACACACTCCCTGGGTCAGACACAGAGTGAATCTCCCACCACACCGTCCGATCACACACTCCCAGGGTCAGACACAGAGTGAAACTCCCTCCACACCGTCCCATCTCCCACTCCCGGGGTAAGATACAGAGTGAAACTCCCTCCAGACTGTCCCATCACACAGTCCTGGGGACAGACACAGAGTGAATCTCCCACCACACCGTCCCATCACACACTCCCAGGGTCAGACAGAGTGAATCTCCCTCCACACTCTCCCGGGGTCAGATACAGAGTGAATCTCCCTCAACACTGTCGCATCACACACTCCCGGGGTCAGACACAGCGTGAAGCTGCCTCTACACTGTCCCATCACACACTCCCGGGGTCAGACACAGCGTGAAGCTGCCTCTACACTGTCCCATCACACACTCCCGGGGTCAGACACAGATTGAATCTCCCTCCACACCGTCCCCTCACACACTCACGGGATCAAATACAGAGTGAAACTCCCTCCACACTGTCCCATCTCACACACCCGGGGTCAGACAGTGTGAAACTCCCTCCACACTGTCCCATCACACACTCCCGGGGGCAGACACAGAGTGAATCTCCTTCCACACCTTCCCATCACACACACCTGTGGTCAGACACAGAGTGAAACTCCATCCACACAGTCCCAGGGTCAGACAGAGTGAAACTCCTTCCACACCATCCCATCACACACAGCCGGGGTCAGACAGAGAGAGAATCTCCCTCCATACTGTCCCCTGACACTCTCCCGGGGTCAGACACAGAGTGAATTTCCCTCCACACCGTCCCATCACACACACCTGTGGTCAGACAGAGTTGAACTCCCTCCACACAGTCCCAGGGTCAGACAGAGTGAAACTCCCTCCACACCATCCCATCTCACACACCCGGGGGCAGACACAGAGTGAAACTCCATCCACACCTTCCCATCACACATTCCAGGGGTCAGACACAGAGTGAATCTCCCTCCACACCGTCTCATCACACACTCCCGGGGTCAGACAGAGAGTGAAGCTCCCTCCGCACCGTCCCATCACACACTCCCGGGGTCAGACACAGAGTGAAACTCCCTCCACACCGTCCCATCACACAGTCCCAGGGTCAGACAGAGTGAAACTCCCTCCATACCGTCCCATCATACACTCCCGGGGTCAGACACAGAGTGAATCTCCCTCCACACCGTCCCATCACAGATTCCCGTGGTCAGACACAGAGTGAATCTCCCTCTACACACTCCCGCGGTCAGACACAGAGTGAAACTCACTCCACACCGTCCCATCTCCCACTCCCAGGGTAAGACACAGAGTGAAACTTCCTCCAGACTGCCCCATCACACACTCCCGGGGTTGGACACAGAGTAAATGTCCCTCCACACAGTCCCATCAGACACTCCCAGGTTCAGACAGAGAGTGAATCTCCATCCACACAGTCCCATCACACACTCCCGGGGTCAGACACAGAGTGAAACTTCCTCCATACTGTCCCATCACACACTCCCAGGTTCAGACACAGAGTGAAACTCCATCTACACAGTCCCATCACACACTCCTGGTGTCAGACACAGAGTGAAACTCCATCCACACCTTCCCATCACACACTCCTGGGGTCAGACACAGAGTGAAGCTCCCTCCGCACCGACCCATCACACACTCACAGGGTCAGACAGAGTGAAACTCCCTGCACACTTACCCATCACACAGTCCCAGGGTCAGACAGAGTGAAACTCCCTCCATACCGTCCCATCATACACTCCTGGGGTCAGACACAAAGTGAAGCTCCCTCCACACTATCCCTTCACACAGTCCTGGGGTCAGACAGAGTGAAACTCCCTCCACACCGTCCCATCTCCCACTCCCGGGGTCAGACACAGAGTGAAACTCCCTCCATACCGTCCCATCACACACTCCCGGGGTCAGACACATAGTGAATCTCCCTCCACACCGTCTCATCACACACTCCCGGGGTCAGACAGAGAGTGAAGCTCCCTCCGCACCGTCCCATCACACACTCCCGGGGTCAGACACAGAGTGAAACTCCCTCCACACCGTCCCATCACACAGTCCCAGGGTCAGACAGAGTGAAACTCCCTCCATACCGTCCCATCATACACTCCCGGGGTCAGACACAGAGTGAATCTCCCTCCACACCGTCCCATCACAGATTCCTGTGGTCAGACACAGAGTGAATCGCCCTCTACACCCTCCCGCGGTCAGACACAGAGTGAAACTCCCTCCACACTGTCCCATCACACACTCCCGGGGTCAGACACAGCGTGAAGCTGCCTCTACACTGTCCCATCACACACTCCCGGGGTCAGACACAGATTGAATCTCCCTCCACACCGTCCCCTCACACACTCACGGGATCAAATACAGAGTGAAACTCCCTCCACACTGTCCCATCTCACACACCCGGGGTCAGACAGTGTGAAACTCCCTCCACACTGTCCCATCACACACTCCCGGGGGCAGACACAGAGTGAATCTCCTTCCACACCTTCCCATCACACACACCTGTGGTCAGACACAGAGTGAAACTCCATCCACACAGTCCCAGGGTCAGACAGAGTGAAACTCCTTCCACACCATCCCATCACACACAGCCGGGGTCAGACAGAGAGAGAATCTCCCTCCATACTGTCCCCTGACACTCTCCCGGGGTCAGACACAGAGTGAATTTCCCTCCACACCGTCCCATCACACACACCTGTGGTCAGACAGAGTTGAACTCCCTCCACACAGTCCCAGGGTCAGACAGAGTGAAACTCCCTCCACACCATCCCATCTCACACACCCGGGGGCAGACACAGAGTGAAACTCCATCCACACCTTCCCATCACACATTCCAGGGGTCAGACACAGAGTGAATCTCCCTCCACACCGTCTCATCACACACTCCCGGGGTCAGACAGAGAGTGAAGCTCCCTCCGCACCGTCCCATCACACACTCCCGGGGTCAGACACAGAGTGAAACTCCCTCCACACCGTCCCATCACACAGTCCCAGGGTCAGACAGAGTGAAACTCCCTCCATACCGTCCCATCATACACTCCCGGGGTCAGACACAGAGTGAATCTCCCTCCACACCGTCCCATCACAGATTCCCGTGGTCAGACACAGAGTGAATCTCCCTCTACACACTCCCAGCGGTCAGACACAGAGTGAAACTCACTCCACACCGTCCCATCTCCCACTCCCAGGGTAAGACACAGAGTGAAACTTCCTCCAGACTGCCCCATCACACACTCCCGGGGTTGGACACAGAGTAAATGTCCCTCCACACAGTCCCATCAGACACTCCCAGGTTCAGACAGAGAGTGAATCTCCATCCACACAGTCCCATCACACACTCCCGGGGTCAGACACAGAGTGAAACTTCCTCCATACTGTCCCATCACACACTCCCAGGTTCAGACACAGAGTGAAACTCCATCTACACAGTCCCATCACACACTCCTGGTGTCAGACACAGAGTGAAACTCCATCCACACCTTCCCATCACACACTCCTGGGGTCAGACACAGAGTGAAGCTCCCTCCGCACCGACCCATCACACACTCCCGGGGTCAGACACAGAGTGAAACTCCCTCCACACCGTCCCATCACACAGTCCCAGGGTCAGACAGAGTGAAACTCCCTCCATACCGTCCCATCATACACTCCCGGGGTCAGACACAGAGTGAATCTCCCTCCACACCGTCCCATCACAGATTCCTGTGGTCAGACACAGAGTGAATCGCCCTCTACACCCTCCCGCGGTCAGACACAGAGTGAAACTCCCTCCACACTGTCCCATCACACACTCCCGGGGTCAGACACAGCGTGAAGCTGCCTCTACACTGTCCCATCACACACTCCCGGGGTCAGACACAGATTGAATCTCCCTCCACACCGTCCCCTCACACACTCACGGGATCAAATACAGAGTGAAACTCCCTCCACACTGTCCCATCTCACACACCCGGGGTCAGACAGTGTGAAACTCCCTCCACACTGTCCCATCACACACTCCCGGGGGCAGACACAGAGTGAATCTCCTTCCACACCTTCCCATCACACACACCTGTGGTCAGACACAGAGTGAAACTCCATCCACACAGTCCCAGGGTCAGACAGAGTGAAACTCCTTCCACACCATCCCATCACACACAGCCGGGGTCAGACAGAGAGAGAATCTCCCTCCATACTGTCCCCTGACACTCTCCCGGGGTCAGACACAGAGTGAATTTCCCTCCACACCGTCCCATCACACACACCTGTGGTCAGACAGAGTTGAACTCCCTCCACACAGTCCCAGGGTCAGACAGAGTGAAACTCCCTCCACACCATCCCATCTCACACACCCGGGGGCAGACACAGAGTGAAACTCCATCCACACCTTCCCATCACACATTCCAGGGGTCAGACACAGAGTGAATCTCCCTCCACACCGTCTCATCACACACTCCCGGGGTCAGACAGAGAGTGAAGCTCCCTCCGCACCGTCCCATCACACACTCCCGGGGTCAGACACAGAGTGAAACTCCCTCCACACCGTCCCATCACACAGTCCCAGGGTCAGACAGAGTGAAACTCCCTCCATACCGTCCCATCATACACTCCCGGGGTCAGACACAGAGTGAATCTCCCTCCACACCGTCCCATCACAGATTCCCGTGGTCAGACACAGAGTGAATCTCCCTCTACACACTCCCGCGGTCAGACACAGAGTGAAACTCACTCCACACCGTCCCATCTCCCACTCCCAGGGTAAGACACAGAGTGAAACTTCCTCCAGACTGCCCCATCACACACTCCCGGGGTTGGACACAGAGTAAATGTCCCTCCACACAGTCCCATCAGACACTCCCAGGTTCAGACAGAGAGTGAATCTCCATCCACACAGTCCCATCACACACTCCCGGGGTCAGACACAGAGTGAAACTTCCTCCATACTGTCCCATCACACACTCCCAGGTTCAGACACAGAGTGAAACTCCATCTACACAGTCCCATCACACACTCCTGGTGTCAGACACAGAGTGAAACTCCATCCACACCTTCCCATCACACACTCCTGGGGTCAGACACAGAGTGAAGCTCCCTCCGCACCGACCCATCACACACTCACAGGGTCAGACAGAGTGAAACTCCCTGCACACTTACCCATCACACAGTCCCAGGGTCAGACAGAGTGAAACTCCCTCCATACCGTCCCATCATACACTCCTGGGGTCAGACACAAAGTGAAGCTCCCTCCACACTATCCCTTCACACAGTCCTGGGGTCAGACAGAGTGAAACTCCCTCCACACCGTCCCATCTCCCACTCCCGGGGTCAGACACAGAGTGAAACTCCCTCCATACCGTCCCATCACACACTCCCGGGGTCAGACACATAGTGAATCTCCCTCCACACCGTCTCATCACACACTCCCGGGGTCAGACAGAGAGTGAAGCTCCCTCCGCACCGTCCCATCACACACTCCCGGGGTCAGACACAGAGTGAAACTCCCTCCACACCGTCCCATCACACAGTCCCAGGGTCAGACAGAGTGAAACTCCCTCCATACCGTCCCATCATACACTCCCGGGGTCAGACACAGAGTGAATCTCCCTCCACACCGTCCCATCACAGATTCCTGTGGTCAGACACAGAGTGAATCGCCCTCTACACCCTCCCGCGGTCAGACACAGAGTGAAACTCCCTCCACACTGTCCCATCACACACTCCCTGGGTCAGACACAGAGTGAATCTCCCACCACACCGTCCGATCACACACTCCCAGGGTCAGACACAGAGGGAAACTCCCTCCACACCATCCCATCTCCCACTCCCGGGGTAAGATACAGAGTGAAACTCCCTCCAGACTGTCCCATCACACAGTCCTGGGGACAGACACAGAGTGAATCTCCCACCACACCGTCCCATCACACACTCCCAGGGTCAGACAGAGAGTGAAACTCCATCTACACAGTCCCATCACACACTCCTGGTGTCAGACACAGAGTGAAACTCCATCCACACCTTCCCATCACACACTCCTGGGGTCAGACACAGAGTGAAGCTCCCTCCGCACCGACCCATCACACACTCACAGGGTCAGACAGAGTGAAACTCCCTGCACACTTACCCATCACACAGTCCCAGGGTCAGACAGAGTGAAACTCCCTCCATACCGTCCCATCATACACTCCTGGGGTCAGACACAAAGTGAAGCTCCCTCCACACTATCCGTTCACACAGTCCTGGGGTCAGACAGAGTGAAACTCCCTCCACACCGTCCCATCTCCCACTCCCGGGGTCAGACACAGAGTGAAACTCCCTCCATACCGTCCCATCACACACTCCCGGGGTCAGACACATAGTGAATCTCCCTCCACACCGTCCCATCACAGATTCCCATGGTCAGACACAGAGTGAATCTCACTCTACACCCTCCCGCCGTCAGACACAGAGTGAAACTCCCTCCACACTGTCCCATCACACACACCCGGGGTCAGACACAGAGTGAAACTCCCTGCACACTTACCCATCACACAGTCCCAGGGTCAGACAGAGTGAAACTCCCTCCATACCGTCCCATCATATACTCCTGGGGTCAGACACAAAATGAAGCTCCCTCCACACTATCCCTTCACACAGTCCTGGTGTCAGACAGAGTGAAACTCCCTCCACACCGTCCCATCTCCCACTCCCGGAGTCAGACACAGAGTGAAACTCCCTCCATACCGTCCCATCACACACTCCCGGGGTCAGACACAGAGTGAATATCCCTCCACACTGTCCAATCACACACTAACAGGGTCAGACAGAGTGAAACTCCCTCCGCACCTTCCCATCACACACTCCCTGGGACAGACAGAATGAAAGTCCTCCACACTGTCCCATCACACACTCCCGGGGTCAGACACAGAGTGAAACTCTCTCTACACTGTCCCATCACACTCTCCTGGTGTCAGACACGGAGTGAAACTCCATCCACACCATCCCATCACACACTCCCGGGGTCAGACACAGAGTGAAGCTCCCTCCGCATCACCCCATCACACAGTCCCAGGGTCAGACAGAGTGAAACTCCATCTACACAGTCCCATCACACACTCCCGGGATCAAATACAGAGTGAAACTCCCTCCACACCGTCCCATCACACACTCCTGGTGTCAGACACAGAGTGAAACTCCATCCACACCTTCCCATCACACACTCACGGGATCAAATACAGAGTGAAACTCCCTCCGCACCGACCCATCACACACTCACAGGGTCAGACAGAGTGAAACTCCCTGCACACTTACCCATCACACAGTCCCAGGGTCAGACAGAGTGAAACTCCCTCCATACCGTCCCATCATATACTCCTGGGGTCAGATACAAAATGAAGCTCCCTCCACACTATCCCTTCACACAGTCCTGTTGTCAGACAGAGTGAAACTCCCTCCACACCGTCCCATCTCCCACTCCCGGAGTCAGACACAGAGTGAAACTCCCTCCATACCGTCCCATCACACACTCCCGGGGTCAGACACAGAGTGAATATCCCTCCACACTGTCCAATCACACACTAACAGGGTCAGACAGAGTGAAACTCCCTCCGCACCTTCCCATCACACACTCACGGGATCAAATACAGAGTGAAACTCCCTCCACACCATCCCATCACAGACACCCGGGGTCAGACAGAGAGTGAATCTCCCTCCATACTGTCCCATCACACTCTCCCGGGGTCAGACACAGAGCGAATCTCCCTCCACACAGTCGCATCACACACTCCCGGGATCAAATACAGAGTGAAACTCCCTCCACACCGTCCCATCACACACTCCTGGTGTCAGACACAGAGTGAAACTCCATCCACACCTTCCCATCACACACTCACGGGATCAAATACAGAGTGAAACTCCCTCCGCACCGACCCATCACACACTCACAGGGTCAGACAGAGTGAAACTCCCTGCACACTTACCCATCACACAGTCCCAGGGTCAGACAGAGTGAAACTCCCTCCATACCGTCCCATCACACACTCCCGGGGTCAGACACATAGTGAATATCCCTCCACACCGTCCCATCACAGATTCCCATGGTCAGACACAGAGTGAATCTCACTCTACACCCTCCCGCCGTCAGACACAGAGTGAAACTCCCTCCACACTTACCCATCACACAGTCCCAGGGTCAGACAGAGTGAAACTCCCTCCATACCGTCCCATCATATACTCCTGGGGTCAGACACAAAATGAAGCTCCCTCCACACTATCCCTTCACACAGTCCTGGTGTCAGACAGAGTGAAACTCCCTCCACACCGTCCCATCTCCCACTCCCGGAGTCAGACACAGAGTGAAACTCCCTCCATACCGTCCCATCACACACTCCCGGGGTCAGACACAGAGTGAATATCCCTCCACACTGTCCAATCACACACTAACAGGGTCAGACAGAGTGAAACTCCCTCCGCACCTTCCCATCACACACTCCCTGGGACAGACAGAATGAAAGTCCTCCACACTGTCCCATCACACACTCCCGGGGTCAGACACAGAGTGAAACTCTCTCTACACTGTCCCATCACACTCTCCTGGTGTCAGACACGGAGTGAAACTCCATCCACACCATCCCATCACACACTCCCGGGGTCAGACACAGAGTGAAGCTCCCTCCGCATCACCCCATCACACAGTCCCAGGGTCAGACAGAGTGAAACTCCCTCAATACCGTCCCATCATACACTCCTGGGGTCAGACACAAAGTGAAGCTCCCTCCACACTATCCCTTCACACAGTCCTGGGGTCAGACAGAGTGAAACTCCCTCCACACCGTCCCATCTCCCACTCCCAGGGTCAGACACAGAGTGTAACTCCCTCCATACCGTCCCATCACACACTCCCGGGGTCAGACACAGAGTGAATCTCCCTCCACACCGTCCCATCACAGATTCCTGTGGTCAGACACAGAGTGAATCGCCCTCTACACCCTCCCGCGGTCTGACACAGAGTGAAACTCCCTCCACACTGTCCCATCACACACTCCCTGGGTCAGACACAGAGTGAATCTCCCACCACACCGTCCGATCACACACTCCCAGGGTCAGACACAGAGTGAAACTCCCTCCACACCGTCCCATCTCCCACTCCCGGGGTAAGATACAGAGTGAAACTCCCTCCAGACTGTCCCATCACACAGTCCTGGGGACAGACACAGAGTGAATCTCCCACCACACCGTCCCATCACACACTCCCAGGGTCAGACAGAGTGAATCTCCCTCCACACTCTCCCGGGGTCAGATACAGAGTGAATCTCCCTCAACACTGTCGCATCACACACTCCCGGGGTCAGACACAGCGTGAAGCTGCCTCTACACTGTCCCATCACACACTCCCGGGGTCAGACACAGCGTGAAGCTGCCTCTACACTGTCCCATCACACACTCCCGGGGTCAGACACAGATTGAATCTCCCTCCACACCGTCCCCTCACACACTCACGGGATCAAATACAGAGTGAAACTCCCTCCACACTGTCCCATCTCACACACCCGGGGTCAGACAGTGTGAAACTCCCTCCACACTGTCCCATCACACACTCCCGGGGGCAGACACAGAGTGAATCTCCTTCCACACCTTCCCATCACACACACCTGTGGTCAGACACAGAGTGAAACTCCATCCACACAGTCCCAGGGTCAGACAGAGTGAAACTCCTTCCACACCATCCCATCACACACAGCCGGGGTCAGACAGAGAGAGAATCTCCCTCCATACTGTCCCCTGACACTCTCCCGGGGTCAGACACAGAGTGAATTTCCCTCCACACCGTCCCATCACACACACCTGTGGTCAGACAGAGTTGAACTCCCTCCACACAGTCCCAGGGTCAGACAGAGTGAAACTCCCTCCACACCATCCCATCTCACACACCCGGGGGCAGACACAGAGTGAAACTCCATCCACACCTTCCCATCACACATTCCAGGGGTCAGACACAGAGTGAATCTCCCTCCACACCGTCTCATCACACACTCCCGGGGTCAGACAGAGAGTGAAGCTCCCTCCGCACCGTCCCATCACACACTCCCGGGGTCAGACACAGAGTGAAACTCCCTCCACACCGTCCCATCACACAGTCCCAGGGTCAGACAGAGTGAAACTCCCTCCATACCGTCCCATCATACACTCCCGGGGTCAGACACAGAGTGAATCTCCCTCCACACCGTCCCATCACAGATTCCCGTGGTCAGACACAGAGTGAATCTCCCTCTACACACTCCCGCGGTCAGACACAGAGTGAAACTCACTCCACACCGTCCCATCTCCCACTCCCAGGGTAAGACACAGAGTGAAACTTCCTCCAGACTGCCCCATCACACACTCCCGGGGTTGGACACAGAGTAAATGTCCCTCCACACAGTCCCATCAGACACTCCCAGGTTCAGACAGAGAGTGAATCTCCATCCACACAGTCCCATCACACACTCCCGGGGTCAGACACAGAGTGAAACTTCCTCCATACTGTCCCATCACACACTCCCAGGTTCAGACACAGAGTGAAACTCCATCTACACAGTCCCATCACACACTCCTGGTGTCAGACACAGAGTGAAACTCCATCCACACCTTCCCATCACACACTCCTGGGGTCAGACACAGAGTGAAGCTCCCTCCGCACCGACCCATCACACACTCACAGGGTCAGACAGAGTGAAACTCCCTGCACACTTACCCATCACACAGTCCCAGGGTCAGACAGAGTGAAACTCCCTCCATACCGTCCCATCATACACTCCTGGGGTCAGACACAAAGTGAAGCTCCCTCCACACTATCCCTTCACACAGTCCTGGGGTCAGACAGAGTGAAACTCCCTCCACACCGTCCCATCTCCCACTCCCGGGGTCAGACACAGAGTGAAACTCCCTCCATACCGTCCCATCACACACTCCCGGGGTCAGACACATAGTGAATCTCCCTCCACACCGTCCCATCACAGATTCCCATGGTCAGACACAGAGTGAATCTCACTCTACACCCTCCCGCCGTCAGACACAGAGTGAAACTCCCTCCACACTGTCCCATCACACACACCCGGGGTCAGACACAGAGTGAAACTCCCTGCACACTTACCCATCACACAGTCCCAGGGTCAGACAGAGTGAAACTCCCTCCATACCGTCCCATCATATACTCCTGGGGTCAGACACAAAATGAAGCTCCCTCCACACTATCCCTTCACACAGTCCTGGTGTCAGACAGAGTGAAACTCCCTCCACACCGTCCCATCTCCCACTCCCGGAGTCAGACACAGAGTGAAACTCCCTCCATACCGTCCCATCACACACTCCCGGGGTCAGACACAGAGTGAATATCCCTCCACACTGTCCAATCACACACTAACAGGGTCAGACAGAGTGAAACTCCCTCCGCACCTTCCCATCACACACTCCCTGGGACAGACAGAATGAAAGTCCTCCACACTGTCCCATCACACACTCCCGGGGTCAGACACAGAGTGAAACTCTCTCTACACTGTCCCATCACACTCTCCTGGTGTCAGACACGGAGTGAAACTCCATCCACACCATCCCATCACACACTCCCGGGGTCAGACACAGAGTGAAGCTCCCTCCGCATCACCCCATCACACAGTCCCAGGGTCAGACAGAGTGAAACTCCCTCAATACCGTCCCATCATACACTCCTGGGGTCAGACACAAAGTGAAGCTCCCTCCACACTATCCCTTCACACAGTCCTGGGGTCAGACAGAGTGAAACTCCCTCCACACCGTCCCATCTCCCACTCCCAGGGTCAGACACAGAGTGTAACTCCCTCCATACCGTCCCATCACACACTCCCGGGGTCAGACACAGAGTGAATCTCCCTCCACACCGTCCCATCACAGATTCCTGTGGTCAGACACAGAGTGAATCGCCCTCTACACCCTCCCGCGGTCTGACACAGAGTGAAACTCCCTCCACACTGTCCCATCACACACTCCCTGGGTCAGACACAGAGTGAATCTCCCACCACACCGTCCGATCACACACTCCCAGGGTCAGACACAGAGTGAAACTCCCTCCACACCGTCCCATCTCCCACTCCCGGGGTAAGATACAGAGTGAAACTCCCTCCAGACTGTCCCATCACACAGTCCTGGGGACAGACACAGAGTGAATCTCCCACCACACCGTCCCATCACACACTCCCAGGGTCAGACAGAGTGAATCTCCCTCCACACTCTCCCGGGGTCAGATACAGAGTGAATCTCCCTCCACACCGTCCCATCACAGATTCCCATGGTCAGACACAGAGTGAATCTCACTCTACACCCTCCCGCGGTCAGACACAGAGTGAAACTCCCTCCACACTGTCCCATCACACACACCCGGGGTCAGACACAGAGTGAAACTCCCTGCACACTTACCCATCACACAGTCCCAGGGTCAGACAGAGTGAAACTCCCTCCATACCGTCCCATCATATACTCCTGGGGTCAGATACAAAATGAAGCTCCCTCCACACTATCCCTTCACACAGTCCTGTTGTCAGACAGAGTGAAACTCCCTCCACACCGTCCCATCTCCCACTCCCGGAGTCAGACACAGAGTGAAACTCCCTCCATACCGTCCCATCACACACTCCCGGGGTCAGACACAGAGTGAATATCCCTCCACACTGTCCAATCACACACTAACAGGGTCAGACAGAGTGAAACTCCCTCCGCACCTTCCCATCACACACTCACGGGATCAAATACAGAGTGAAACTCCCTCCACACCATCCCATCACAGACACCCGGGGTCAGACAGAGAGTGAATCTCCCTCCATACTGTCCCATCACACTCTCCCGGGGTCAGACACAGAGCGAATCTCCCTCCACACAGTCGCATCACACACTCCCGGGATCAAATACAGAGTGAAACTCCCTCCACACCGTCCCATCACACACTCCTGGTGTCAGACACAGAGTGAAACTCCATCCACACCTTCCCATCACACACTCACGGGATCAAATACAGAGTGAAACTCCCTCCGCACCGACCCATCACACACTCACAGGGTCAGACAGAGTGAAACTCCCTGCACACTTACCCATCACACAGTCCCAGGGTCAGACAGAGTGAAACTCCCTCCATACCGTCCCATCACACTCTCCCGGGGTCAGATACAGAGTGAATCTCCCTCCACACCGTCCCATCACAGATTCCCATGGTCAGACACAGAGTGAATCTCACTCTACACCCTCCCGCGGTCAGACACAGAGTGAAACTCCCTCCACACTGTCCCATCACACACACCCGGGGTCAGACACAGAGTGAAACTCCCTGCACACTTACCCATCACACAGTCCCAGGGTCAGACAGAGTGAAACTCCCTCCATACCGTCCCATCATATACTCCTGGGGTCAGATACAAAATGAAGCTCCCTCCACACTATCCCTTCACACAGTCCTGTTGTCAGACAGAGTGAAACTCCCTCCACACCGTCCCATCTCCCACTCCCGGAGTCAGACACAGAGTGAAACTCCCTCCATACCGTCCCATCACACACTCCCGGGGTCAGACACAGAGTGAATATCCCTCCACACTGTCCAATCACACACTAACAGGGTCAGACAGAGTGAAACTCCCTCCGCACCTTCCCATCACACACTCACGGGATCAAATACAGAGTGAAACTCCCTCCACACCATCCCATCACAGACACCCGGGGTCAGACAGAGAGTGAATCTCCCTCCATACTGTCCCATCACACTCTCCCGGGGTCAGACACAGAGCGAATCTCCCTCCACACAGTCGCATCACACACTCCCGGGATCAAATACAGAGTGAAACTCCCTCCACACCGTCCCATCACACACTCCTGGTGTCAGACACAGAGTGAAACTCCATCCACACCTTCCCATCACACACTCACGGGATCAAATACAGAGTGAAACTCCCTCCGCACCGACCCATCACACACTCACAGGGTCAGACAGAGTGAAACTCCCTGCACACTTACCCATCACACAGTCCCAGGGTCAGACAGAGTGAAACTCCCTCCATACCGTCCCATCACACACTCCCGGGGTCAGACACATAGTGAATCTCCCTCCACACTATCCCTTCACACAGTCCTGGGGTCAGACAGAGTGAAACTCCCTCCACACCGTCCCATCTCCCACTCCCAGGGTCAGACACAGAGTGTAACTCCCTCCATACCGTCCCATCAGACACTCCCAGGTTCAGACAGAGAGTGAATCTCCATCCACACAGTCCCATCACACACTCCCGGGGTCAGACACAGAGTGAAACTTCCTCCATACTGTCCCATCACACACTCCCAGGTTCAGACACAGAGTGAAACTCCATCTACACAGTCCCATCACACACTCCTGGTGTCAGACACAGAGTGAAACTCCATCCACACCTTCCCATCACACACTCCTGGGGTCAGACACAGAGTGAAGCTCCCTCCGCACCGACCCATCACACACTCACAGGGTCAGACAGAGTGAAACTCCCTGCACACTTACCCATCACACAGTCCCAGGGTCAGACAGAGTGAAACTCCCTCCATACCGTCCCATCATACACTCCTGGGGTCAGACACAAAGTGAAGCTCCCTCCACACTATCCCTTCACACAGTCCTGGGGTCAGACAGAGTGAAACTCCCTCCACACCGTCCCATCTCCCACTCCCGGGGTCAGACACAGAGTGAAACTCCCTCCATACCGTCCCATCACACACTCCCGGGGTCAGACACATAGTGAATCTCCCTCCACACCGTCCCATCACAGATTCCCATGGTCAGACACAGAGTGAATCTCACTCTACACCCTCCCGCCGTCAGACACAGAGTGAAACTCCCTCCACACTGTCCCATCACACACACCCGGGGTCAGACACAGAGTGAAACTCCCTGCACACTTACCCATCACACAGTCCCAGGGTCAGACAGAGTGAAACTCCCTCCATACCGTCCCATCATATACTCCTGGGGTCAGACACAAAATGAAGCTCCCTCCACACTATCCCTTCACACAGTCCTGGTGTCAGACAGAGTGAAACTCCCTCCACACCGTCCCATCTCCCACTCCCGGAGTCAGACACAGAGTGAAACTCCCTCCATACCGTCCCATCACACACTCCCGGGGTCAGACACAGAGTGAATATCCCTCCACACTGTCCAATCACACACTAACAGGGTCAGACAGAGTGAAACTCCCTCCGCACCTTCCCATCACACACTCCCTGGGACAGACAGAATGAAAGTCCTCCACACTGTCCCATCACACACTCCCGGGGTCAGACACAGAGTGAAACTCTCTCTACACTGTCCCATCACACTCTCCTGGTGTCAGACACGGAGTGAAACTCCATCCACACCATCCCATCACACACTCCCGGGGTCAGACACAGAGTGAAGCTCCCTCCGCATCACCCCATCACACAGTCCCAGGGTCAGACAGAGTGAAACTCCCTCAATACCGTCCCATCATACACTCCTGGGGTCAGACACAAAGTGAAGCTCCCTCCACACTATCCCTTCACACAGTCCTGGGGTCAGACAGAGTGAAACTCCCTCCACACCGTCCCATCTCCCACTCCCAGGGTCAGACACAGAGTGTAACTCCCTCCATACCGTCCCATCACACACTCCCGGGGTCAGACACAGAGTGAATCTCCCTCCACACCGTCCCATCACAGATTCCTGTGGTCAGACACAGAGTGAATCGCCCTCTACACCCTCCCGCGGTCTGACACAGAGTGAAACTCCCTCCACACTGTCCCATCACACACTCCCTGGGTCAGACACAGAGTGAATCTCCCACCACACCGTCCGATCACACACTCCCAGGGTCAGACACAGAGTGAAACTCCCTCCACACCGTCCCATCTCCCACTCCCGGGGTAAGATACAGAGTGAAACTCCCTCCAGACTGTCCCATCACACAGTCCTGGGGACAGACACAGAGTGAATCTCCCACCACACCGTCCCATCACACACTCCCAGGGTCAGACAGAGTGAATCTCCCTCCACACTCTCCCGGGGTCAGATACAGAGTGAATCTCCCTCCACACCGTCCCATCACAGATTCCCATGGTCAGACACAGAGTGAATCTCACTCTACACCCTCCCGCGGTCAGACACAGAGTGAAACTCCCTCCACACTGTCCCATCACACACACCCGGGGTCAGACACAGAGTGAAACTCCCTGCACACTTACCCATCACACAGTCCCAGGGTCAGACAGAGTGAAACTCCCTCCATACCGTCCCATCATATACTCCTGGGGTCAGATACAAAATGAAGCTCCCTCCACACTATCCCTTCACACAGTCCTGTTGTCAGACAGAGTGAAACTCCCTCCACACCGTCCCATCTCCCACTCCCGGAGTCAGACACAGAGTGAAACTCCCTCCATACCGTCCCATCACACACTCCCGGGGTCAGACACAGAGTGAATATCCCTCCACACTGTCCAATCACACACTAACAGGGTCAGACAGAGTGAAACTCCCTCCGCACCTTCCCATCACACACTCACGGGATCAAATACAGAGTGAAACTCCCTCCACACCATCCCATCACAGACACCCGGGGTCAGACAGAGAGTGAATCTCCCTCCATACTGTCCCATCACACTCTCCCGGGGTCAGACACAGAGCGAATCTCCCTCCACACAGTCGCATCACACACTCCCGGGATCAAATACAGAGTGAAACTCCCTCCACACCGTCCCATCACACACTCCTGGTGTCAGACACAGAGTGAAACTCCATCCACACCTTCCCATCACACACTCACGGGATCAAATACAGAGTGAAACTCCCTCCGCACCGACACATCACACACTCACAGGGTCAGACAGAGTGAAACTCCCTGCACACTTACCCATCACACAGTCCCAGGGTCAGACAGAGTGAAACTCCCTCCATACCGTCCCATCACACACTCCCGGGGTCAGACACATAGTGAATCTCCCTCCACACTATCCCTTCACACAGTCCTGGGGTCAGACAGAGTGAAACTCCCTCCACACCGTCCCATCTCCCACTCCCAGGGTCAGACACAGAGTGTAACTCCCTCCATACCGTCCCATCACACACTCCCGGGGTCAGACACAGAGTGAATCTCCCTCCACACCGTCCCATCACAGATTCCTGTGGTCAGACACAGAGTGAATCGCCCTCTACACCCTCCCGCGGTCTGACACAGAGTGAAACTCCCTCCACACTGTCCCATCACACACTCCCTGGGTCAGACACAGAGTGAATCTCCCACCACACCGTCCGATCACACACTCCCAGGGTCAGACACAGAGTGAAACTCCCTCCACACCGTCCCATCTCCCACTCCCGGGGTAAGATACAGAGTGAAACTCCCTCCAGACTGTCCCATCACACAGTCCTGGGGACAGACACAGAGTGAATCTCCCACCACACCGTCCCATCACACACTCCCAGGGTCAGACAGAGTGAATCTCCCTCCACACTCTCCCGGGGTCAGATACAGAGTGAATCTCCCTCAACACTGTCGCATCACACACTCCCGGGGTCAGACACAGCGTGAAGCTGCCTCTACACTGTCCCATCACACACTCCCGGGGTCAGACACAGCGTGAAGCTGCCTCTACACTGTCCCATCACACACTCCCGGGGTCAGACACAGATTGAATCTCCCTCCACACCGTCCCCTCACACACTCACGGGATCAAATACAGAGTGAAACTCCCTCCACACTGTCCCATCTCACACACCCGGGGTCAGACAGTGTGAAACTCCCTCCACACTGTCCCATCACACACTCCCGGGGGCAGACACAGAGTGAATCTCCTTCCACACCTTCCCATCACACACACCTGTGGTCAGACACAGAGTGAAACTCCATCCACACAGTCCCAGGGTCAGACAGAGTGAAACTCCTTCCACACCATCCCATCACACACAGCCGGGGTCAGACAGAGAGAGAATCTCCCTCCATACTGTCCCCTGACACTCTCCCGGGGTCAGACACAGAGTGAATTTCCCTCCACACCGTCCCATCACACACACCTGTGGTCAGACAGAGTTGAACTCCCTCCACACAGTCCCAGGGTCAGACAGAGTGAAACTCCCTCCACACCATCCCATCTCACACACCCGGGGGCAGACACAGAGTGAAACTCCATCCACACCTTCCCATCACACATTCCAGGGGTCAGACACAGAGTGAATCTCCCTCCACACCGTCTCATCACACACTCCCGGGGTCAGACAGAGAGTGAAGCTCCCTCCGCACCGTCCCATCACACACTCCCGGGGTCAGACACAGAGTGAAACTCCCTCCACACCGTCCCATCACACAGTCCCAGGGTCAGACAGAGTGAAACTCCCTCCATACCGTCCCATCATACACTCCCGGGGTCAGACACAGAGTGAATCTCCCTCCACACCGTCCCATCACAGATTCCCGTGGTCAGACACAGAGTGAATCTCCCTCTACACACTCCCGCGGTCAGACACAGAGTGAAACTCACTCCACACCGTCCCATCTCCCACTCCCAGGGTAAGACACAGAGTGAAACTTCCTCCAGACTGCCCCATCACACACTCCCGGGGTTGGACACAGAGTAAATGTCCCTCCACACAGTCCCATCAGACACTCCCAGGTTCAGACAGAGAGTGAATCTCCATCCACACAGTCCCATCACACACTCCCGGGGTCAGACACAGAGTGAAACTTCCTCCATACTGTCCCATCACACACTCCCAGGTTCAGACACAGAGTGAAACTCCATCTACACAGTCCCATCACACACTCCTGGTGTCAGACACAGAGTGAAACTCCATCCACACCTTCCCATCACACACTCCTGGGGTCAGACACAGAGTGAAGCTCCCTCCGCACCGACCCATCACACACTCACAGGGTCAGACAGAGTGAAACTCCCTGCACACTTACCCATCACACAGTCCCAGGGTCAGACAGAGTGAAACTCCCTCCATACCGTCCCATCATACACTCCTGGGGTCAGACACAAAGTGAAGCTCCCTCCACACTATCCCTTCACACAGTCCTGGGGTCAGACAGAGTGAAACTCCCTCCACACCGTCCCATCTCCCACTCCCGGGGTCAGACACAGAGTGAAACTCCCTCCATACCGTCCCATCACACACTCCCGGGGTCAGACACATAGTGAATCTCCCTCCACACCGTCCCATCACAGATTCCCATGGTCAGACACAGAGTGAATCTCACTCTACACCCTCCCGCCGTCAGACACAGAGTGAAACTCCCTCCACACTGTCCCATCACACACACCCGGGGTCAGACACAGAGTGAAACTCCCTGCACACTTACCCATCACACAGTCCCAGGGTCAGACAGAGTGAAACTCCCTCCATACCGTCCCATCATATACTCCTGGGGTCAGACACAAAATGAAGCTCCCTCCACACTATCCCTTCACACAGTCCTGGTGTCAGACAGAGTGAAACTCCCTCCACACCGTCCCATCTCCCACTCCCGGAGTCAGACACAGAGTGAAACTCCCTCCATACCGTCCCATCACACACTCCCGGGGTCAGACACAGAGTGAATATCCCTCCACACTGTCCAATCACACACTAACAGGGTCAGACAGAGTGAAACTCCCTCCGCACCTTCCCATCACACACTCCCTGGGACAGACAGAATGAAAGTCCTCCACACTGTCCCATCACACACTCCCGGGGTCAGACACAGAGTGAAACTCTCTCTACACTGTCCCATCACACTCTCCTGGTGTCAGACACGGAGTGAAACTCCATCCACACCATCCCATCACACACTCCCGGGGTCAGACACAGAGTGAAGCTCCCTCCGCATCACCCCATCACACAGTCCCAGGGTCAGACAGAGTGAAACTCCCTCAATACCGTCCCATCATACACTCCTGGGGTCAGACACAAAGTGAAGCTCCCTCCACACTATCCCTTCACACAGTCCTGGGGTCAGACAGAGTGAAACTCCCTCCACACCGTCCCATCTCCCACTCCCAGGGTCAGACACAGAGTGTAACTCCCTCCATACCGTCCCATCACACACTCCCGGGGTCAGACACAGAGTGAATCTCCCTCCACACCGTCCCATCACAGATTCCTGTGGTCAGACACAGAGTGAATCGCCCTCTACACCCTCCCGCGGTCTGACACAGAGTGAAACTCCCTCCACACTGTCCCATCACACACTCCCTGGGTCAGACACAGAGTGAATCTCCCACCACACCGTCCGATCACACACTCCCAGGGTCAGACACAGAGTGAAACTCCCTCCACACCGTCCCATCTCCCACTCCCGGGGTAAGATACAGAGTGAAACTCCCTCCAGACTGTCCCATCACACAGTCCTGGGGACAGACACAGAGTGAATCTCCCACCACACCGTCCCATCACACACTCCCAGGGTCAGACAGAGTGAATCTCCCTCCACACTCTCCCGGGGTCAGATACAGAGTGAATCTCCCTCAACACTGTCGCATCACACACTCCCGGGGTCAGACACAGCGTGAAGCTGCCTCTACACTGTCCCATCACACACTCCCGGGGTCAGACACAGCGTGAAGCTGCCTCTACACTGTCCCATCACACACTCCCGGGGTCAGACACAGATTGAATCTCCCTCCACACCGTCCCCTCACACACTCACGGGATCAAATACAGAGTGAAACTCCCTCCACACTGTCCCATCTCACACACCCGGGGTCAGACAGTGTGAAACTCCCTCCACACTGTCCCATCACACACTCCCGGGGGCAGACACAGAGTGAATCTCCTTCCACACCTTCCCATCACACACACCTGTGGTCAGACACAGAGTGAAACTCCATCCACACAGTCCCAGGGTCAGACAGAGTGAAACTCCTTCCACACCATCCCATCACACACAGCCGGGGTCAGACAGAGAGAGAATCTCCCTCCATACTGTCCCCTGACACTCTCCCGGGGTCAGACACAGAGTGAATTTCCCTCCACACCGTCCCATCACACACACCTGTGGTCAGACAGAGTTGAACTCCCTCCACACAGTCCCAGGGTCAGACAGAGTGAAACTCCCTCCACACCATCCCATCTCACACACCCGGGGGCAGACACAGAGTGAAACTCCATCCACACCTTCCCATCACACATTCCAGGGGTCAGACACAGAGTGAATCTCCCTCCACACCGTCTCATCACACACTCCCGGGGTCAGACAGAGAGTGAAGCTCCCTCCGCACCGTCCCATCACACACTCCCGGGGTCAGACACAGAGTGAAACTCCCTCCACACCGTCCCATCACACACTCCCGGGGTCAGACACAGAGTGAAACTCCCTCCACACCGTCCCATCACACAGTCCCAGGGTCAGACAGAGTGAAACTCCCTCCATACCGTCCCATCATACACTCCCGGGGTCAGACACAGAGTGAATCTCCCTCCACACCGTCCCATCACAGATTCCCGTGGTCAGACACAGAGTGAATCTCCCTCTACACACTCCCGCGGTCAGACACAGAGTGAAACTCACTCCACACCGTCCCATCTCCCACTCCCAGGGTAAGACACAGAGTGAAACTTCCTCCAGACTGCCCCATCACACACTCCCGGGGTTGGACACAGAGTAAATGTCCCTCCACACAGTCCCATCAGACACTCCCAGGTTCAGACAGAGAGTGAATCTCCATCCACACAGTCCCATCACACACTCCCGGGGTCAGACACAGAGTGAAACTTCCTCCATACTGTCCCATCACACACTCCCAGGTTCAGACACAGAGTGAAACTCCATCTACACAGTCCCATCACACACTCCTGGTGTCAGACACAGAGTGAAACTCCATCCACACCTTCCCATCACACACTCCTGGGGTCAGACACAGAGTGAAGCTCCCTCCGCACCGACCCATCACACACTCACAGGGTCAGACAGAGTGAAACTCCCTGCACACTTACCCATCACACAGTCCCAGGGTCAGACAGAGTGAAACTCCCTCCATACCGTCCCATCATACACTCCTGGGGTCAGACACAAAGTGAAGCTCCCTCCACACTATCCCTTCACACAGTCCTGGGGTCAGACAGAGTGAAACTCCCTCCACACCGTCCCATCTCCCACTCCCGGGGTCAGACACAGAGTGAAACTCCCTCCATACCGTCCCATCACACACTCCCGGGGTCAGACACATAGTGAATCTCCCTCCACACCGTCCCATCACAGATTCCCATGGTCAGACACAGAGTGAATCTCACTCTACACCCTCCCGCCGTCAGACACAGAGTGAAACTCCCTCCACACTGTCCCATCACACACAACCGGGGTCAGACACAGAGTGAAACTCCCTGCACACTTACCCATCACACAGTCCCAGGGTCAGACAGAGTGAAACTCCCTCCATACCGTCCCATCATATACTCCTGGGGTCAGACACAAAATGAAGCTCCCTCCACACTATCCCTTCACACAGTCCTGGTGTCAGACAGAGTGAAACTCCCTCCACACCGTCCCATCTCCCACTCCCGGAGTCAGACACAGAGTGAAACTCCCTCCATACCGTCCCATCACACACTCCCGGGGTCAGACACAGAGTGAATATCCCTCCACACTGTCCAATCACACACTAACAGGGTCAGACAGAGTGAAACTCCCTCCGCACCTTCCCATCACACACTCCCTGGGACAGACAGAATGAAAGTCCTCCACACTGTCCCATCACACACTCCCGGGGTCAGACACAGAGTGAAACTCTCTCTACACTGTCCCATCACACTCTCCTGGTGTCAGACACGGAGTGAAACTCCATCCACACCATCCCATCACACACTCCCGGGGTCAGACACAGAGTGAAGCTCCCTCCGCATCACCCCATCACACAGTCCCAGGGTCAGACAGAGTGAAACTCCCTCAATACCGTCCCATCATACACTCCTGGGGTCAGACACAAAGTGAAGCTCCCTCCACACTATCCCTTCACACAGTCCTGGGGTCAGACAGAGTGAAACTCCCTCCACACCGTCCCATCTCCCACTCCCAGGGTCAGACACAGAGTGTAACTCCCTCCATACCGTCCCATCACACACTCCCGGGGTCAGACACAGAGTGAATCTCCCTCCACACCGTCCCATCACAGATTCCCATGGTCAGACACAGAGTGAATCTCACTCTACACCCTCCCGCGGTCAGACACAGAGTGAAACTCCCTCCACACTGTCCCATCACACACACCCGGGGTCAGACACAGAGTGAAACTCCCTGCACACTTACCCATCACACAGTCCCAGGGTCAGACAGAGTGAAACTCCCTCCATACCGTCCCATCATATACTCCTGGGGTCAGATACAAAATGAAGCTCCCTCCACACTATCCCTTCACACAGTCCTGTTGTCAGACAGAGTGAAACTCCCTCCACACCGTCCCATCTCCCACTCCCGGAGTCAGACACAGAGTGAAACTCCCTCCATACCGTCCCATCACACACTCCCGGGGTCAGACACAGAGTGAATATCCCTCCACACTGTCCAATCACACACTAACAGGGTCAGACAGAGTGAAACTCCCTCCGCACCTTCCCATCACACACTCACGGGATCAAATACAGAGTGAAACTCCCTCCACACCATCCCATCACAGACACCCGGGGTCAGACAGAGAGTGAATCTCCCTCCATACTGTCCCATCACACTCTCCCGGGGTCAGACACAGAGCGAATCTCCCTCCACACAGTCGCATCACACACTCCCGGGATCAAATACAGAGTGAAACTCCCTCCACACCGTCCCATCACACACTCCTGGTGTCAGACACAGAGTGAAACTCCATCCACACCTTCCCATCACACACTCACGGGATCAAATACAGAGTGAAACTCCCTCCGCACCGACCCATCACACACTCACAGGGTCAGACAGAGTGAAACTCCCTGCACACTTACCCATCACACAGTCCCAGGGTCAGACAGAGTGAAACTCCCTCCATACCGTCCCATCACACACTCCCGGGGTCAGACACATAGTGAATCTCCCTCCACACTATCCCTTCACACAGTCCCAGGGTCAGACAGAGTGAAACTCCTTCCACACCATCCCATCACACACAGCCGGGGTCAGACAGAGTGAGAATCTCCCTCCATACTGTCCCCTGACACTCTCCCGGGGTCAGACACAGAGTGAATTTCCCTCCACACCGTCCCATCACACACACCTGTGGTCAGACAGAGTTGAACTCCCTCCACACAGTCCCAGGGTCAGACAGAGTGAAACTCCCTCCACACCATCCCATCTCACACACCCGGGGGCAGACACAGAGTGAAACTCCATCCACACCTTCCCATCACACATTCCAGGGGTCAGACACAGAGTGAATCTCCCTCCACACCGTCTCATCACACACTCCCGGGGTCAGACAGAGAGTGAAGCTCCCTCCGCACCGTCCCATCACACACTCCCGGGGTCAGACACAGAGTGAAACTCCCTCCACACCGTCCCATCACACACTCCCGGGGTCAGACACAGAGTGAAACTCCCTCCACACCGTCCCATCACACAGTCCCAGGGTCAGACAGAGTGAAACTCCCTCCATACCGTCCCATCATACACTCCCGGGGTCAGACACAGAGTGAATCTCCCTCCACACCGTCCCATCACAGATTCCCGTGGTCAGACACAGAGTGAATCTCCCTCTACACACTCCCGCGGTCAGACACAGAGTGAAACTCACTCCACACCGTCCCATCTCCCACTCCCAGGGTAAGACACAGAGTGAAACTTCCTCCAGACTGCCCCATCACACACTCCCGGGGTTGGACACAGAGTAAATGTCCCTCCACACAGTCCCATCAGACACTCCCAGGTTCAGACAGAGAGTGAATCTCCATCCACACAGTCCCATCACACACTCCCGGGGTCAGACACAGAGTGAAACTTCCTCCATACTGTCCCATCACACACTCCCAGGTTCAGACACAGAGTGAAACTCCATCTACACAGTCCCATCACACACTCCTGGTGTCAGACACAGAGTGAAACTCCATCCACACCTTCCCATCACACACTCCTGGGGTCAGACACAGAGTGAAGCTCCCTCCGCACCGACCCATCACACACTCACAGGGTCAGACAGAGTGAAACTCCCTGCACACTTACCCATCACACAGTCCCAGGGTCAGACAGAGTGAAACTCCCTCCATACCGTCCCATCATACACTCCTGGGGTCAGACACAAAGTGAAGCTCCCTCCACACTATCCCTTCACACAGTCCTGGGGTCAGACAGAGTGAAACTCCCTCCACACCGTCCCATCTCCCACTCCCGGGGTCAGACACAGAGTGAAACTCCCTCCATACCGTCCCATCACACACTCCCGGGGTCAGACACATAGTGAATCTCCCTCCACACCGTCCCATCACAGATTCCCATGGTCAGACACAGAGTGAATCTCACTCTACACCCTCCCGCCGTCAGACACAGAGTGAAACTCCCTCCACACTGTCCCATCACACACACCCGGGGTCAGACACAGAGTGAAACTCCCTGCACACTTACCCATCACACAGTCCCAGGGTCAGACAGAGTGAAACTCCCTCCATACCGTCCCATCATATACTCCTGGGGTCAGACACAAAATGAAGCTCCCTCCACACTATCCCTTCACACAGTCCTGGTGTCAGACAGAGTGAAACTCCCTCCACACCGTCCCATCTCCCACTCCCGGAGTCAGACACAGAGTGAAACTCCCTCCATACCGTCCCATCACACACTCCCGGGGTCAGACACAGAGTGAATATCCCTCCACACTGTCCAATCACACACTAACAGGGTCAGACAGAGTGAAACTCCCTCCGCACCTTCCCATCACACACTCCCTGGGACAGACAGAATGAAAGTCCTCCACACTGTCCCATCACACACTCCCGGGGTCAGACACAGAGTGAAACTCTCTCTACACTGTCCCATCACACTCTCCTGGTGTCAGACACGGAGTGAAACTCCATCCACACCATCCCATCACACACTCCCGGGGTCAGACACAGAGTGAAGCTCCCTCCGCATCACCCCATCACACAGTCCCAGGGTCAGACAGAGTGAAACTCCCTCAATACCGTCCCATCATACACTCCTGGGGTCAGACACAAAGTGAAGCTCCCTCCACACTATCCCTTCACACAGTCCTGGGGTCAGACAGAGTGAAACTCCCTCCACACCGTCCCATCTCCCACTCCCAGGGTCAGACACAGAGTGTAACTCCCTCCATACCGTCCCATCACACACTCCCGGGGTCAGACACAGAGTGAATCTCCCTCCACACCGTCCCATCACAGATTCCCATGGTCAGACACAGAGTGAATCTCACTCTACACCCTCCCGCGGTCAGACACAGAGTGAAACTCCCTCCACACTGTCCCATCACACACACCCGGGGTCAGACACAGAGTGAAACTCCCTGCACACTTACCCATCACACAGTCCCAGGGTCAGACAGAGTGAAACTCCCTCCATACCGTCCCATCATATACTCCTGGGGTCAGATACAAAATGAAGCTCCCTCCACACTATCCCTTCACACAGTCCTGTTGTCAGACAGAGTGAAACTCCCTCCACACCGTCCCATCTCCCACTCCCGGAGTCAGACACAGAGTGAAACTCCCTCCATACCGTCCCATCACACACTCCCGGGGTCAGACACAGAGTGAATATCCCTCCACACTGTCCAATCACACACTAACAGGGTCAGACAGAGTGAAACTCCCTCCGCACCTTCCCATCACACACTCACGGGATCAAATACAGAGTGAAACTCCCTCCACACCATCCCATCACAGACACCCGGGGTCAGACAGAGAGTGAATCTCCCTCCATACTGTCCCATCACACTCTCCCGGGGTCAGACACAGAGCGAATCTCCCTCCACACAGTCGCATCACACACTCCCGGGATCAAATACAGAGTGAAACTCCCTCCACACCGTCCCATCACACACTCCTGGTGTCAGACACAGAGTGAAACTCCATCCACACCTTCCCATCACACACTCACGGGATCAAATACAGAGTGAAACTCCCTCCGCACCGACCCATCACACACTCACAGGGTCAGACAGAGTGAAACTCCCTGCACACTTACCCATCACACAGTCCCAGGGTCAGACAGAGTGAAACTCCCTCCATACCGTCCCATCACACACTCCCGGGGTCAGACACATAGTGAATCTCCCTCCACACTATCCCTTCACACAGTCCTGGGGTCAGACAGAGTGAAACTCCCTCCACACCGTCCCATCTCCCACTCCCAGGGTCAGACACAGAGTGTAACTCCCTCCATACCGTCCCATCACACACTCCCGGGGTCAGACACAGAGTGAATCTCCCTCCACACCGTCCCATCACAGATTCCTGTGGTCAGACACAGAGTGAATCGCCCTCTACACCCTCCCGCGGTCTGACACAGAGTGAAACTCCCTCCACACTGTCCCATCACACACTCCCTGGGTCAGACACAGAGTGAATCTCCCACCACACCGTCCGATCACACACTCCCAGGGTCAGACACAGAGTGAAACTCCCTCCACACCGTCCCATCTCCCACTCCCGGGGTAAGATACAGAGTGAAACTCCCTCCAGACTGTCCCATCACACAGTCCTGGGGACAGACACAGAGTGAATCTCCCACCACACCGTCCCATCACACACTCCCAGGGTCAGACAGAGTGAATCTCCCTCCACACTCTCCCGGGGTCAGATACAGAGTGAATCTCCCTCAACACTGTCGCATCACACACTCCCGGGGTCAGACACAGCGTGAAGCTGCCTCTACACTGTCCCATCACACACTCCCGGGGTCAGACACAGCGTGAAGCTGCCTCTACACTGTCCCATCACACACTCCCGGGGTCAGACACAGATTGAATCTCCCTCCACACCGTCCCCTCACACACTCACGGGATCAAATACAGAGTGAAACTCCCTCCACACTGTCCCATCTCACACACCCGGGGTCAGACAGTGTGAAACTCCCTCCACACTGTCCCATCACACACTCCCGGGGGCAGACACAGAGTGAATCTCCTTCCACACCTTCCCATCACACACACCTGTGGTCAGACACAGAGTGAAACTCCATCCACACAGTCCCAGGGTCAGACAGAGTGAAACTCCTTCCACACCATCCCATCACACACAGCCGGGGTCAGACAGAGAGAGAATCTCCCTCCATACTGTCCCCTGACACTCTCCCGGGGTCAGACACAGAGTGAATTTCCCTCCACACCGTCCCATCACACACACCTGTGGTCAGACAGAGTTGAACTCCCTCCACACAGTCCCAGGGTCAGACAGAGTGAAACTCCCTCCACACCATCCCATCTCACACACCCGGGGGCAGACACAGAGTGAAACTCCATCCACACCTTCCCATCACACATTCCAGGGGTCAGACACAGAGTGAATCTCCCTCCACACCGTCTCATCACACACTCCCGGGGTCAGACAGAGAGTGAAGCTCCCTCCGCACCGTCCCATCACACACTCCCGGGGTCAGACACAGAGTGAAACTCCCTCCACACCGTCCCATCACACAGTCCCAGGGTCAGACAGAGTGAAACTCCCTCCATACCGTCCCATCATACACTCCCGGGGTCAGACACAGAGTGAATCTCCCTCCACACCGTCCCATCACAGATTCCCGTGGTCAGACACAGAGTGAATCTCCCTCTACACACTCCCGCGGTCAGACACAGAGTGAAACTCACTCCACACCGTCCCATCTCCCACTCCCAGGGTAAGACACAGAGTGAAACTTCCTCCAGACTGCCCCATCACACACTCCCGGGGTTGGACACAGAGTAAATGTCCCTCCACACAGTCCCATCAGACACTCCCAGGTTCAGACAGAGAGTGAATCTCCATCCACACAGTCCCATCACACACTCCCGGGGTCAGACACAGAGTGAAACTTCCTCCATACTGTCCCATCACACACTCCCAGGTTCAGACACAGAGTGAAACTCCATCTACACAGTCCCATCACACACTCCTGGTGTCAGACACAGAGTGAAACTCCATCCACACCTTCCCATCACACACTCCTGGGGTCAGACACAGAGTGAAGCTCCCTCCGCACCGACCCATCACACACTCACAGGGTCAGACAGAGTGAAACTCCCTGCACACTTACCCATCACACAGTCCCAGGGTCAGACAGAGTGAAACTCCCTCCATACCGTCCCATCATACACTCCTGGGGTCAGACACAAAGTGAAGCTCCCTCCACACTATCCCTTCACACAGTCCTGGGGTCAGACAGAGTGAAACTCCCTCCACACCGTCCCATCTCCCACTCCCGGGGTCAGACACAGAGTGAAACTCCCTCCATACCGTCCCATCACACACTCCCGGGGTCAGACACATAGTGAATCTCCCTCCACACCGTCCCATCACAGATTCCCATGGTCAGACACAGAGTGAATCTCACTCTACACCCTCCCGCCGTCAGACACAGAGTGAAACTCCCTCCACACTGTCCCATCACACACACCCGGGGTCAGACACAGAGTGAAACTCCCTGCACACTTACCCATCACACAGTCCCAGGGTCAGACAGAGTGAAACTCCCTCCATACCGTCCCATCATATACTCCTGGGGTCAGACACAAAATGAAGCTCCCTCCACACTATCCCTTCACACAGTCCTGGTGTCAGACAGAGTGAAACTCCCTCCACACCGTCCCATCTCCCACTCCCGGAGTCAGACACAGAGTGAAACTCCCTCCATACCGTCCCATCACACACTCCCGGGGTCAGACACAGAGTGAATATCCCTCCACACTGTCCAATCACACACTAACAGGGTCAGACAGAATGAAAGTCCTCCACACTGTCCCATCACACACTCCCGGGGTCAGACACAGAGTGAAACTCTCTCTACACTGTCCCATCACACTCTCCTGGTGTCAGACACGGAGTGAAACTCCATCCACACCATCCCATCACACACTCCCGGGGTCAGACACAGAGTGAAGCTCCCTCCGCATCACCCCATCACACAGTCCCAGGGTCAGACAGAGTGAAACTCCCTCAATACCGTCCCATCATACACTCCTGGGGTCAGACACAAAGTGAAGCTCCCTCCACACTATCCCTTCACACAGTCCTGGGGTCAGACAGAGTGAAACTCCCTCCACACCGTCCCATCTCCCACTCCCAGGGTCAGACACAGAGTGTAACTCCCTCCATACCGTCCCATCACACACTCCCGGGGTCAGACACAGAGTGAATCTCCCTCCACACCGTCCCATCACAGATTCCCATGGTCAGACACAGAGTGAATCTCACTCTACACCCTCCCGCGGTCAGACACAGAGTGAAACTCCCTCCACACTGTCCCATCACACACACCCGGGGTCAGACACAGAGTGAAACTCCCTGCACACTTACCCATCACACAGTCCCAGGGTCAGACAGAGTGAAACTCCCTCCATACCGTCCCATCATATACTCCTGGGGTCAGATACAAAATGAAGCTCCCTCCACACTATCCCTTCACACAGTCCTGTTGTCAGACAGAGTGAAACTCCCTCCACACCGTCCCATCTCCCACTCCCGGAGTCAGACACAGAGTGAAACTCCCTCCATACCGTCCCATCACACACTCCCGGGGTCAGACACAGAGTGAATATCCCTCCACACTGTCCAATCACACACTAACAGGGTCAGACAGAGTGAAACTCCCTCCGCACCTTCCCATCACACACTCACGGGATCAAATACAGAGTGAAACTCCCTCCACACCATCCCATCACAGACACCCGGGGTCAGACAGAGAGTGAATCTCCCTCCATACTGTCCCATCACACTCTCCCGGGGTCAGACACAGAGCGAATCTCCCTCCACACAGTCGCATCACACACTCCCGGGATCAAATACAGAGTGAAACTCCCTCCACACCGTCCCATCACACACTCCTGGTGTCAGACACAGAGTGAAACTCCATCCACACCTTCCCATCACACACTCACGGGATCAAATACAGAGTGAAACTCCCTCCGCACCGACCCATCACACACTCACAGGGTCAGACAGAGTGAAACTCCTTGCACACTTACCCATCACACAGTCCCAGGGTCAGACAGAGTGAAACTCCCTCCATACCGTCCCATCACACACTCCCGGGGTCAGACACATAGTGAATCTCCCTCCACACCGTCCCATCACAGATTCCCATGGTCAGACACAGAGTGAATCTCACTCTACACCCTCCCGCCGTCAGACACAGAGTGAAACTCCCTCCACACTGTCCCATCACACACACCCGGGGTCAGACACAGAGTGAAACTCCCTGCACACTTACCCATCACACAGTCCCAGGGTCAGACAGAGTGAAACTCCCTCCATACCGTCCCATCATATACTCCTGGGGTCAGACACAAAATGAAGCTCCCTCCACACTATCCCTTCACACAGTCCTGGTGTCAGACAGAGTGAAACTCCCTCCACACCGTCCCATCTCCCACTCCCGGAGTCAGACACAGAGTGAAACTCCCTCCATACCGTCCCATCACACACTCCCGGGGTCAGACACAGAGTGAATATCCCTCCACACTGTCCAATCACACACTAACAGGGTCAGACAGAGTGAAACTCCCTCCGCACCTTCCCATCACACACTCCCTGGGACAGACAGAATGAAAGTCCTCCACACTGTCCCAACACACACTCCCGGGGTCAGACACAGAGTGAAACTCTCTCTACACTGTCCCATCACACTCTCCTGGTGTCAGACACGGAGTGAAACTCCATCCACACCATCCCATCACACACTCCCGGGGTCAGACACAGAGTGAAGCTCCCTCCGCATCACCCCATCACACAGTCCCAGGGTCAGACAGAGTGAAACTCCCTCAATACCGTCCCATCATACACTCCTGGGGTCAGACACAAAGTGAAGCTCCCTCCACACTATCCCTTCACACAGTCCTGGGGTCAGACAGAGTGAAACTCCCTCCACACCGTCCCATCTCCCACTCCCAGGGTCAGACACAGAGTGTAACTCCCTCCATACCGTCCCATCACACACTCCCGGGGTCAGACACAGAGTGAATCTCCCTCCACACCGTCCCATCACAGATTCCTGTGGTCAGACACAGAGTGAATCGCCCTCTACACCCTCCCGCGGTCTGACACAGAGTGAAACTCCCTCCACACTGTCCCATCACACACTCCCTGGGTCAGACACAGAGTGAATCTCCCACCACACCGTCCGATCACACACTCCCAGGGTCAGACACAGAGTGAAACTCCCTCCACACCGTCCCATCTCCCACTCCCGGGGTAAGATACAGAGTGAAACTCCCTCCAGACTGTCCCATCACACAGTCCTGGGGACAGACACAGAGTGAATCTCCCACCACACCGTCCCATCACACACTCCCAGGGTCAGACAGAGTGAATCTCCCTCCACACTCTCCCGGGGTCAGATACAGAGTGAATCTCCCTCAACACTGTCGCATCACACACTCCCGGGGTCAGACACAGCGTGAAGCTGCCTCTACACTGTCCCATCACACACTCCCGGGGTCAGACACAGCGTGAAGCTGCCTCTACACTGTCCCATCACACACTCCCGGGGTCAGACACAGATTGAATCTCCCTCCACACCGTCCCCTCACACACTCACGGGATCAAATACAGAGTGAAACTCCCTCCACACTGTCCCATCTCACACACCCGGGGTCAGACACAGAGTGAATCTCCTTCCACACCTTCCCATCACACACACCTGTGGTCAGACACAGAGTGAAACTCCATCCACACAGTCCCAGGGTCAGACAGAGTGAAACTCCTTCCACACCATCCCATCACACACACCCGGGGTCAGACAGAGAGTGAATCTCCCTCCATACTGTCCCCTGACACTCTCCCGGGGTCAGACACAGAGTGAATTTCCCTCCACACCATCCCATCACACACACCTGTGGTCAGACAGAGTTGAACTCCCTCCACACAGTCCCAGGGTCAGACAGAGTGAAACTCCCTCCACACCATCCCATCTCACACACCCGGGGGCAGACACAGAGTGAAACTCCATCCACACCTTCCCATCACACATTCCAGGGGTCAGACACAGAGTGAATCTCCCTCCACACCGTCTCATCACACACTCCCGGGGTCAGACAGAGAGTGAAGCTCCCTCCGCACCGTCCCATCACACACTCCCGGGGTCAGACACAGAGTGAAACTCCCTCCACACCGTCCCATCTCCCACTCCCGGGGTCAGACACAGAGTGAAACTCCCTCCATACCGTCCCATCACACACTCCCGGGGTCAGACACATAGTGAATCTCCCTCCACACCGTCCCATCACAGATTCCCATGGTCAGACACAGAGTGAATCTCACTCTACACCCTCCCGCCGTCAGACACAGAGTGAAACTCCCTGCACACTTACCCATCACACAGTCCCAGGGTCAGACAGAGTGAAACTCCCTCCATACCGTCCCATCATATACTCCTGGGGTCAGACACAAAATGAAGCTCCCTCCACACTATCCCTTCACACAGTCCTGGTGTCAGACAGAGTGAAACTCCCTCCACACCGTCCCATCTCCCACTCCCGGAGTCAGACACAGAGTGAAACTCCCTCCATACCGTCCCATCACACACTCCCGGGGTCAGACACAGAGTGAATATCCCTCCACACTGTCCAATCACACACTAACAGGGTCAGACAGAGTGAAACTCCCTCCGCACCTTCCCATCACACACTCCCTGGGACAGACAGAATGAAAGTCCTCCACACTGCCCCATCACACACTCCCGGGGTCAGACACAGAGTGAAACTCTCTCTACACTGTCCTATCACACTCTCCTGGTGTCAGACACGGAGTGAAACTCCATCCACACCATCCCATCACACACTCCCGGGGTCAGACACAGAGTGAAGCTCCCTCCGCATCACCCCATCACACACTCCCAGGGTCAGACAGAGTGAATCTCCCTCCACACTCTCCCGGGGTCAGATACAGAGTGAATCTCCCTCAACACTGTCGCATCACACACTCCAGGGGTCAGACACAGAGTGAATCTCCCACCACACCGTCCGATCACACACTCCCAGGGTCAGACACAGAGTGAAACTCCCTCCACACCGTCCCATCTCCCACTCCCGGGGTAAGATACAGAGTGAAACTCCCTCCAGACTGTCCCATCACACAGTCCTGGGGACAGACACAGAGTGAATCTCCCACCACACCGTCCCATCACACACTCCCAGGGTCAGACAGAGCGAATCTCCCTCCACACTCTCCCGGGGTCAGATACAGAGTGAATCTCCCTCAACACTGTCGCATCACACACTCCCGGGGTCAGACACAGCGTGAAGCTGCCTCTACACTGTCCCATCACACACTCCCGGGGTCAGACACAGCGTGAAGCTGCCTCTACACTGTCCCATCACACACTCCCGGGGTCAGACACAGATTGAATCTCCCTCCACACCGTCCCCTCACACACTCACGGGATCAAATACAGAGTGAAACTCCCTCCACACTGTCCCATCTCACACACCCGGGGTCAGACAGTGTGAAACTCCCTCCACACTGTCCCATCACACACTCCCGGGGGCAGACACAGAGTGAATCTCCTTCCACACCTTCCCATCACACACACCTGTGGTCAGACACAGAGTGAAACTCCATCCACACAGTCCCAGGGTCAGACAGAGTGAAACTCCTTCCACACCATCCCATCACACACACCCGGGGTCAGACAGAGAGTGAATCTCCCTCCATACTGTCCCCTGACACTCTCCCGGGGTCAGACACAGAGTGAATTTCCCTCCACACCGTCCCATCACACACACCTGTGGTCAGACAGAGTTGAACTCCCTCCACACAGTCCCAGGGTCAGACAGAGTGAAACTCCCTCCACACCATCCCATCTCACACATCCGGGGGCAGACACAGAGTGAAACTCCATCCACACCTTCCCATCACACATTCCAGGGGTCAGACACAGAGTGAATCTCCCTCCACACCGTCTCATCACACACTCCCGGGGTCAGACAGAGAGTGAAGCTCCCTCCGCACCGTCCCATCACACACTCCCGGGGTCAGACAGAGTGAAACTCCCTCCATACCGTCCCATCACACATTCCAGGGGTCAGACACAGAGTGAATCTCCCTCCACACCGTCTCATCACACACTCCCGGGGTCAGACAGAGAGTGAAACTCCCTCCACACCGTCCCATCACACATCCCAGGGTCAGACAGAGTGAAACTCCCTCCATACCGTCCCATCATACACTCCTGGGGTCAGACACAAAGTGAAGCTCCCTCCACACTATCCCTTCACACAGTCCTGGGGTCAGACAGAGTGAAACTCCCTCCACACCGTCCCATCACACACTCCCGGGGTCAGACACAGAGTGAATCTCCCTCCACACCGTCCCATCACAGATTCCCGTGGTCAGACACAGAGTGAATCTCCCTCTACACACTCCCGCGGTCAGACACAGAGTGAAACTCCCTCCACACCGTCCCATCTCCCACTCCCAGGGTAAGACACAGAGTGAAACTTCCTCCAGACTGCCCCATCACACACTCCCGGGGTTGGACACAGAGTAAATGTCCCTCCACACAGTCCCATCAGACACTCCCAGGTTCAGACAGAGAGTGAATCTCCATCCACACAGTCCCATCACACACTCCCGGGGTCAGACACAGAGTGAAACTTCCTCCATACTGTCCCATCACACACTCCCAGGTTCAGACACAGAGTGAAACTCCATCTACACAGTCCCATCACACACTCCTGGTGTCAGACACAGAGTGAAACTCCATCCACACCTTCCCATCACACACTCCTGGGGTCAGACACAGAGTGAAGCTCCCTCCGCACCGACCCATCACACACTCACAGGGTCAGACAGAGTGAAACTCCCTGCACACTTACCCATCACACAGTCCCAGGGTCAGACAGAGTGAAACTCCCTCCATACCGTCCCATCATACACTCCTGGGGTCAGACACAAAGTGAAGCTCCCTCCACACTATCCCTTCACACAGTCCTGGGGTCAGACAGAGTGAAACTCCCTCCACACCGTCCCATCTCCCACTCCCGGGGTCAGACACAGAGTGAAACTCCCTCCATACCGTCCCATCACACACTCCCGGGGTCAGACACATAGTGAATCTCCCTCCACACCGTCCCATCACAGATTCCCATGGTCAGACACAGAGTGAATCTCACTCTACACCCTCCCGCCGTCAGACACAGAGTGAAACTCCCTCCACACTGTCCCATCACACACACCCGGGGTCAGACACAGAGTGAAACTCCCTGCACACTTACCCATCACACAGTCCCAGGGTCAGACAGAGTGAAACTCCCTCCATACCGTCCCATCATATACTCCTGGGGTCAGACACAAAATGAAGCTCCCTCCGCACTATCCCTTCACACAGTCCTGGTGTCAGACAGAGTGAAACTCCCTCCACACCGTCCCATCTCCCACTCCCGGAGTCAGACACAGAGTGAAACTCCCTCCATACCGTCCCATCACACACTCCCGGGGTCAGACACAGAGTGAATATCCCTCCACACTGTCCAATCACACACTAACAGGGTCAGACAGAGTGAAACTCCCTCCGCACCTTCCCATCACACACTCCCTGGGACAGACAGAATGAAAGTCCTCCACACTGTCCCATCACACACTCCCGGGGTCAGACACAGAGTGAAACTCTCTCTACACTGTCCCATCACACTCTCCTGGTGTCAGACACGGAGTGAAACTCCATCCACACCATCCCATCACACACTCCCGGGGTCAGACACAGAGTGAAGCTCCCTCCGCATCACCCCATCACACAGTCCCAGGGTCAGACAGAGTGAAACTCCCTCAATACCGTCCCATCATACACTCCTGGGGTCAGACACAAAGTGAAGCTCCCTCCACACTATCCCTTCACACAGTCCTGGGGTCAGACAGAGTGAAACTCCCTCCACACCGTCCCATCTCCCACTCCCAGGGTCAGACACAGAGTGTAACTCCCTCCATACCGTCCCATCACACACTCCCGGGGTCAGACACAGAGTGAATCTCCCTCCACACCGTCCCATCACAGATTCCCATGGTCAGACACAGAGTGAATCTCACTCTACACCCTCCCGCGGTCAGACACAGAGTGAAACTCCCTCCACACTGTCCCATCACACACACCCGGGGTCAGACACAGAGTGAAACTCCCTGCACACTTACCCATCACACAGTCCCAGGGTCAGACAGAGTGAAACTCCCTCCATACCGTCCCATCATATACTCCTGGGGTCAGACACAAAATGAAGCTCCCTCCACACTATCTCTTCACACAGTCCTGTTGTCAGACAGAGTGAAACTCCCTCCACACCGTCCCATCTCCCACTCCCGGAGTCAGACACAGAGTGAAACTCCCTCCATACCGTCCCATCACACACTCCCGGGGTCAGACACAGAGTGAATATCCCTCCACACTGTCCAATCACACACTAACAGGGTCAGACAGAGTGAAACTCCCTCCGCACCTTCCCATCACACACTCACGGGATCAAATACAGAGTGAAACTCCCTCCACACCATCCCATCACAGACACCCGGGGTCAGACAGAGAGTGAATCTCCCTCCATACTGTCCCATCACACACTCCCAGGGTCAGACAGAGTGAATCTCCCTCCACACTCTCCCGGGGTCAGATACAGAGTGAATCTCCCTCAACACTGTCGCATCACACACTCCCGGGGTCAGACACAGCGTGAAGCTGCCTCTACACTGTCCCATCACACACTCCCGGGGTCAGACACAGATTGAATCTCCCTCCACACCGTCCCCTCACACACTCACGGGATCAAATACAGAGTGAAACTCCCTCCACACTGTCCCATCTCACACACCCGGGGTCAGACAGTGTGAAACTCCCTCCACACTGTCCCATCACACACTCCCGGGGGCAGACACAGAGTGAATCTCCTTCCACACCTTCCCATCACACACACCTGTGGTCAGACACAGAGTGAAACTCCATCCACACAGTCCCAGGGTCAGACAGAGTGAAACTCCTTCCACACCATCCCATCACACACACCCGGGGTCAGACAGAGAGTGAATCTCCCTCCATACTGTCCCCTGACACTCTCCCGGGGTCAGACACAGAGTGAATTTCCCTCCACACCGTCCCATCACACACACCTGTGGTCAGACAGAGTTGAACTCCCTCCACACAGTCCCAGGGTCAGACAGAGTGAAACTCCCTCCACACCATCCCATCTCACACACCCGGGGTCAGACAGAGTGAAACTCCCTCCACACTGTCCCATCACACACTCCCGGGGGCAGACACAGAGTGAAACTCCATCCACACCTTCCCATCACACATTCCAGGGGTCAGACACAGAGTGAATCTCCCTCCACACCGTCTCATCACACACTCCCGGGGTCAGACAGAGAGTGAAGCTCCCTCCGCACCGTCCCATCACACACTCCCGGGGTCAGACACAGAGTGAAACTCCCTCCACACCGTCCCATCACACAGTCCCAGGGTCAGACAGAGTGAAACTCCCTCCATACCGTCCCATCATACACTCCTGGGGTCAGACACAAAGTGAAGCTCCCTCCACACTATCCCTTCACACAGTCCTGGGGTCAGACAGAGTGAAACTCCCTCCACACCGTCCCATCACACACTCCCGGGGTCAGACACAGAGTGAATCTCCCTCCACACCGTCCCATCACAGATTCCCGTGGTCAGACACAGAGTGAATCTCCCTCTACACACTCCCGCGGTCAGACACAGAGTGAAACTCCCTCCACACCGTCCCATCTCCCACTCCCAGGGTAAGACACAGAGTGAAACTTCCTCCAGACTGCCCCATCACACACTCCCGGGGTTGGACACAGAGTAAATGTCCCTCCACACAGTCCCATCAGACACTCCCAGGTTCAGACAGAGAGTGAATCTCCATCCACACAGTCCCATCACACACTCCCGGGGTCAGACACAGAGTGAAACTTCCTCCATACTGTCCCATCACACACTCCCAGGTTCAGACACAGAGTGAAACTCCCTCCACACTGTCCCATCACACACTCCCGGGGTTGGACACAGAGTGAATCTCCATCCACGTTCTCCCATCACACACTCCCGGGGTCAGATATAGAGTGAATCTCCCTCCACACAGTCCCATCACACACTCCGAGGTTCAGACACAGAGTGAAGCTCCATCCGCACCATTCCACCACGTATTTCTGATCTCGGATTCATGATCTGGCTGCCTTACCTTCAGAGCGAGGAGCAGGAGGAAAGTTTCTACACTGTAGAACCCTCGGTCCACAAAGTCACCCATGAACAGATAGTTTGTTTCTGGTACATCTCCCCCAACCTGACGGGGAGGGAGGGAGGGCAAGAGAGAGTAGATGACAGGTCAGTAGGAGCCATTATGCTGCTGGGGAGAGGGCAGGGAAGGATATGGTAGAGGTATTGTGGTGGTACAGAGTGGGGGAGGAGAACTCACAGGTGGTGGGGGAAGAAAGAAGAAACACATGGTGAGAGAGAGCCAATCCCGGGGAGAAGGCTGGTAAGACAGGAAAAAAGGGATGGCCCGGGGGTTAAGAGTGTGAGGGACCTGGGGGGGGGGGGGGGGGTGAGCACAGGGGGACCTGGAGGGGAGCATGCGAAACCAGAGGGCAGGGAGGAGATGATAAGGGAGAACGAGCGCAAGTTAGAGAACGTAGGCAGAGGGTAGGTACGGTGTAGATGCTGGGGAGATGAATCCAGGGACAGAGCAGTGGGGGTGAAGACTGTGTAGAACAGCATGGAGAGAAAGGGGGAGAGACTTGGATGGCAGGGTGGGGGAGGTCAAAGTGCAAAGTGGTGGGGTGAATGGCGGGTGAGAAGAAGTGGGGGAGGAAGGGAAGCTTGATTTGGAGGGTGTATGGGTGTCAAACTGCAGGCAGAAGGGAAGGATACCGGACTCACCCGGAATAACTCCTTCAGGTCATAGAACTGCCCATGAATGTCTCCGCAGACCTGTGGGTGAAGGTGAAGAGAGGGTTAAAAAAGACCCAGTTTTCTTTTAAAGTAGAGTTAGTCTGTTCAGTTCTCATAATGAACAAACCTGTTAATTAGGTTTATACACTCAGTAGCCATTTTATTAGGTACACCCACTCATTAATATAAATATCTAATCAGCCAATCACATGGCAGCAACTCAATGCATAAAAGCATACAGACATGGTCAAGAGGTTCAGTTGTTGTTCAGAGCAAACATCAGAAAGGGGGAAGAAATGTGATAAGTGACCTTTACTGTGGAATGATTGTTTGTGCCAGATGGGGCAGTTTGAGTATCTCAGAAACTGATGAAATCCTGGGATTTTCATGCACAACAGTCATGCACTACAGTTTAGAGAATGGTGCGAAAGACACAAAAAAAACATCCAATAAGAGGCAGTTCTGTGAGAGAAAGCTCATTGTTAACGAGAGAGGTCAGAGGAGAATGGCCAGACCCGTTCAAGCTGATAGGAAGGTGACAGTAACTCAAATAACCACACATTACAACAGTGGTGTGCAGAAGAGCATCCCTTAATTCACAACCCATTAAACCTTGATGTGGACGGGCTATAGCAGAAGGCCATGAAGGCCGTCGTTGCGGGCAGTGGAGTGAGCTGGGAGTAGAGTGGAGGCCTAAGGGCTTTGGCTCATCGGGCTTCGGCGGAACCGGGCGAGGCGAGGAAGACCGGAGCTGCAGAGCTCTCACAGCTAGTTGCTTCGTAAGTAGTCCTGCTTCCTTTTACACTTATAACTTTAAAAGTATTGTTAAATAGTGTGATAGTTAGCTGTATTGGGGCAAAGGGTTCTTGCATAACTAATACTAGTACATTAAATTAACTATATAGCTTGGAGCAGGTGATGTGTTACTGCTGCGAGATGTGGGAACCGGTAGACCCCATTGAGGGACACGGCGACTACATTTGCAGCAAGTGTTTGTTGCTCGAGGAACTCCAGCTTCATATTGATGAGCTGCAGTCCGAGCATCAGACACTGCGACACATCAGGGAAGGGGAGAGTTACCTGGACTCTGTGTACCAGGAGATAGCCACACCGAATAGATTAACTAATGTAGATTGCAGTCAAGCACAGGATAGTGTGGCTATGAGTGAGGCAAGTAGGGGAATCCAGGAGGTAGGGCTGGAGGAGATGCAGTCCTTGCTCTTGTCCAACAGATTCGAGGCTTTAACTCCCTGTGAGGGCAGGAGCAGGGACTGTGGGGAGGATGAGCAAACTGCCCATAGCACCGTGGAGTGGGGGGCCATTCCAGAGGGGGGAGTCAATAGAAATGTTGTAGTAATAGGGGACAGTATCGTCAGGGGGATAGATAGGGTTCTCTGCAACTGAGAGCGAGAGTCCCAAAGGCTATGTTGCCTGCCTGGTGCCAGGGTTAAGGACATCTCTTCTGGGCTGGAGAGAAACTTGCAGTGGGAGGGGGAGGATTCAGTTGTCTTAGTACACGTCGGTACTAATGACATAGACAGGACAAGGAAGAAGGTTCTGTTACAGGAATATGAGCAGCTAGGGGTCAAATTAAAAAACAGAACCTCAAGAGTAATAATCTCTGGATTATTACCTGAGCCACGAGCAAATTTGGCTAGGTTAAATAAAATTAGGGAGATAAACGTGTGGCTCAAAGACTGGTGTGGGAGAAGTGGGTTTTGCTTCTTGGGACACTGGCACCAGTACTGGGACAGGAGAGAACTGTTCCGGAGGGACGGGCTTCACCTGAACCGGGCTGGGGTTAGTGTCCTGGCGAATCATATAACTAGGGCTGCAGAGAGGTCTTTAAACTAACTAGTGGGGGGGAGGATTCTAGAGAGCAAATAATTAAAAAGACAATGGAGAAGGTAATGGATGTAGGTAAAAGTGGAGGAATAAAAAGACAGAGTGTGTCAGGAGGGGAAAGAATGTACGGAGATAAGCGTAAAGTTGTACAAAAGGAAAAGGTAGGAAATAAGTGTCAAACATATTTGAAAGTCCTTTATTTGAATGCACGTAGTATTAGGAATAAAACTGATGAGTTGACCGTACAAATAATTACTATGGTTATGATATTGTGGCAATTACGGAAACATGGCTGCAGGGTGACCAGGACTGGGAATTAAACATACAAGGGTATTTGACAATTAGGAGAGACAAGCAAGAAGGAAAAGGAGGTGGGGTGGCTATGTTAATAAAGTAAGAAATCACTGCAATAAAGCGAAATGATATTGGCTCAAAGGATCAGGATAACAAAACAATTTGGGTAGAAATAAGAAATAGTAAAGGGAAAAAAGCAGTGGTGGGAGTAGTCTATAGGCCTCCAAACAGCTGTAACTCAGTTGGTCGGAGCATAAATCAGGAAATAGTTGGGGCTTGTAATAAGGGAACAGCTATAATTATGGGGGATTTTAACTTTCATATTGACTGGACTAATCAAGTCGGACACGGCAGCCTTGAAGAAGAGTTTATTGAGTGTATTCGGGATGGGTTCTTTGAACAATACGTTACTGAGCCGACAAGGGGGCAAGCAGTCTTAGATCTGGTCCTGTGTAATGAGACAGGACTAATAAAAAATGTCCTAGTAAAGGATCCCCTTGGAATGAGTGACCATAACATGGTCGAATTCCATATTCAATTAGAGGATGAGAGGGTTAGATCTCAAACAAGCGTACTGAGCTTAAATAAAGGAGACTATGATGGTATGAGAGCGGAATTGCTTAAGATGGATTGGGAAAATAGATTAAAGGGTAGATCGGTACTTGATCAGTGGTGTATATTTAAGGAGTTATTTTACAACTATCAAGAAAAATATATTCCACTGAAGAAAAAAGGGTGTAAAAGAAAAAATAGTTATCCGTGGCTAAGTAAAGAAATAAAGCAAAGTATACGACTAAAAAGAAAGTTATATAAAGTAGCTAAATCTAGTGGGAAGATTGAAGATCGAGAAGCTTTTAAAGATCAGCAGCAAATAACAAAAAGATTGATTAAGAAGGGGAAGATAGATTATGAAAGTAAATTGGCGAAAAACATAAAAGCAGATAGTAAGAGTTTTTATAGTTACATAAAAAGAAAAAGGGTGGCTAAAGTAAATGTTGGTTCCCTAGAAGATGAGACCGGGAAATTAATGGTAGGGGACATGGAGATGGCGGAAACGCTGAACAAATATTTTGTATCAGTTTTTACAGTAGAGGACACTCAAAATATCCCAACACTGGATAAACAGGGGGCTCTAGGGGGAGAGAAGCTAACTACGATTCAAATCACCAAGGAAATGGTACTTGATAAATTAATGGGACTGAAGGTGGATAAATAGGGTCTTAAGGGAAATGGCGGTCGGGATTGTGGATGCATTAGTGATAATTTTTCAAAACTCGCTGGACTCGGCAATGGTCCTGGCAGATTGGAAAAATGCTAATGTAACTCCTTTATTTAAAAAGGGCAATAGACAGAAGGCTGGGAATTATAGGCCAGTTAGCCTAACATCTGTGGTTGGCAAAATGTTGGAATCGATAACTAAGGAAACAGTAACAGGGCATTTGGATAAACATAGCTTAATAGGATAAAGTCAGCATGGCTTTACAAAAGGGAAGTCATGTTTGACAAATTTGTTGGAGTTCTTTGAGGACATAACATATAGGGTAGATAAAGGGGAACCAGTGGATGTGGTGTATTTGGACTTCCAAAAGGCATTTGACAAGGTGCCACACCAAAGATTATTACTTAAAGTAAAAAGATTAGTACTTAAAGTAAAAAAATTGGGGATAATATTCTGGCATGGGTGGAGGATTGGCTTTCTAACAGAAAACAGAGAGTTGGGATAAATGGTTTATTCTCAGACTGGCAGTTGGTGACTAGTGGTGTTCCGCAGGGGTCGGTGTTGGGACCCCAACTCTTTACAATCTATATTAATGATTTGGAGAAAGGGACTAAGTGCAACGTATCGAAGTTTGCTGATGACACAAAGATGGGAGGGAGTGTAATGAGTGCGGAGGACATTGAAACCCTGCAGGGGGACATAGATAGGCTGAGTGATTGGGCAGACATTTGGCAGATGAAATATAATACTGACAAGTGTGAGGTCTTGCACTTTGGCAGGAAAAATAATAGAGCAAGTTATTATCTAAATGGAGAGAAACTGGAAAGTGCTTCTGTGCAAAGGGATCTGGGGGTCCTGGTGCAGGAAACACAAAAAGTTAGTATGCAAGTGCAGCAGGTGGTCAAGAAGGCCAATGGAATGCTGGCTTTTATTGCTAGGGGGATGGAGTATAAGAACAGGGGGGTCTTACTCGGTTTTCTTTTCCTCGGGTGATCACATGGGTTTGGGCGGGATGAATAATAAAATAAAATGGGCGGCATGGTGCCCTGTTGGTTGGCACTGTTGCCTTGTGGGATTCGGTGAAAACTAGAGTTAAGATTGGATCAGCCATGATCTTGTTGAATGGCGGAGCAGGCTTGAGGGGCCGATTGGCCTACTCCTGCTCCTAGCTCTTATGTTCTTATGTACACTCAGCGCCACTTTGTTAGGTACAGGAGGTAGCCAATAAAGTGACCACTGAGTGTACATCATGAAACTTACATAGAGTGAACGTCAAGACGATGTTTCCTATAGTGGGGCAAGTCTAGGACCAGAGGCCACAACTTCTAATAGAGGGATGTTGCTTTAGAAAGGAGATGATGAAATCTGTTCAATTTGTTGCCTTAGGCAGCTGTGGAGGCCAAGTCATTGGGTATATTTAAGGTGGAGGTTCATGATTAGTCACGTTGCAGTGAGAAGGCAGGAGGATGAGGCTCAGTAGGAAATGGATCAACTGTGATCAAATGGTAGAACAGGCTCGATGGCCGAGTGGCCTAATTTGCTCCCATGTCTTATGGAGATTTGCTGTTTTGCAACAATTAAAATAAATTCCAAAAGAGTATATAAAAATAAACAGGATAAATTAACGAGGTAATGTTTGTTCATGCACCATTTAGAAATCCGTTGGTGGACCGTGGGTGCCCAGGCTCCTCACCAATGACATGGCCCAAATGCTGAGGACTCTTAGTGACAGATGCTGCCTTCCTGAAGCACTGCCTCAGGAAGATGTCTGCATTACCGGAGGGGGTTGTGCCTGTGATAGAGCTGGACGAGCCTGCAACCAGTCAGAATGCCCTCCAGCATACATCTATGCGAATTTGCCAGTCTTCCAAGTTCAAAATAAATTTATTACCCAAGTACATACACATCACCATATACAGCCCTGAGATTCATTTCCTTGCGGGCATTCATAGTACAAACAAAGGAAATAGAATCAGTGAGAAACTACAAAGACGGGCAAACAACCAATTCGCAAAAGGAAAAAAATTGTACAAATACAAAAAGGGGGAAAATACAAAATAATAATACACAAATTATAAATATTAAGACTATGAGTTGTCGCGTCTATAGATTGTGGAATCAGTTCAGTGTTGGGGGAGTGAAGTTACACCCTCTGGTTCAAGAGCCTGATGGTTGAGGGGTAATAACTGTTCCTGAACCTGGTGGTATGAGTCCTGAGGCTCCTGTACCTCCTTCCCGATGGCAGCAGAGAGAAAAGATCATGGGGTTCCTTGACGATGGATGTAGTTTTCCTGTGACAACACTCAGTGTTGATGTGCTCAATGCTGGGGACGGCTTTACCCATGATGGACTGAGCTGAATCCACTACTTTTTGTAGGCTTTTTCCATTCAATGGCATTGGTGATTCAGTACCAGGTCATGATGCAGCCAGTCAACATCCTCTCCACCACACATCTATAGAAGTTTGTCAAAGTTTTAAAATTAGAAGCCGATTCTCTGAAAACCTCCAAGAAAGTAGAGGCACTGCTGTACTTTCTTTGTATTGGCACTTATGTGCTGAGCCCTCAAATGATAACACCAAGGAATTTAAATTTACTGACCCTCTCCACCTCTGATGAGGACTGACTCATGGACCTCTGCTTTCCTCCTCCAGAAGACTATAATCAGTTCTTTGGTTTTGCTGACACTGAGTGAGAGGTTGTTGTTATGGTACCACTCAGCCAGGTTTCCAGTCTCTCTCCTCTATGCTGATTCGTCACCATCTTTGATTTGGCCCACAGCAGTGGTGTCATCAGCCAACCTGAATATGGCATTGGAGCTGTGCGTAAGTGTGAAGTGTGATAAGTGTGTATAAATGTGAAGCAAATAGAGCAAGGGGCAAAGCACACAGCCTTGTGATAGATGTTGCTAATCAAAGCTGACTGGGTCTGCAAGTGAGGAGGTTGAGGATCCAGTTGTACAAGGACTATTGAGTCCTAGGTCTTGGGAGTTTATTGATTAGTTTTGAGAGGAATGCTGAGCTGTAGCCAATGAAGAGCACGTGATGCATTTACCTTCACTCTCTAGATGTTGCAGGGTTGAGCGAACAGCCAATAAAATAGCATCTGCTGTCGACCTGTAGCAAACTGGAGTGGATCAGTCACTTCTCCGGCAAGAACTGATATGTTTCATCACCAACCTCTCAAAATACTTCATCACCGTGGATGTAAGTATTACCGGACAATAGTCATTGAGGCAGGTTACCATGTTATTAGGCACCGGTATAACTGAAGCCTGCTTGAAGCAAGTGGGTACATCAGACTGCCAAAGCCAGGGGTTAAAGATCTCAGTGAACACTCCAGCCAGTTGATCAGCTCAAGCCTTTAGTCCTCAGTCAGGTACACTGCCTGGGCTGGATGCTTTCCATGGATTCAAACCCTGCCACAGTTGTCGAACATCCTTCCGTGATTCAAGTTTGATCTGGAATTGCTACCTTGCATGTGAAATAGCTTTCCAAAGGTCATACCTGGACCTCTTCTGTTTACTTGGTTGGCAGACCTGAAAGTCGCTGTTCTGACTCACAGCGGATTGATGATCTATTCGTTCATCCAATACTACTTTGATGACAAACCAAATCTCCTCACAAAGTAGAGACCTTACATACTTTCACTGAGATGTGATCAATGTACTGAGCCCAGGATAGATCCTTTGAAATGTTCATCCGGGAACTTGAAACAGGTCACCCTTTCCACCATTGACCCCTTGATGAGGACTGGTGTTTGTTCTCCCAGCTTTCCCTTCCTCGTCCACAATCAAATTCTCTGCTCTTGCTGACGTTAAATGCGAGATTGTTGTTGCAACAATAATCAACCAGCTGATCTCTCTCCTGACGCCATCTGAAATTCTGCCAACAACAGTGGTGTCATCAGCAAACTTATAGATGATGTTTGGGTTGTGCCTAGCCACACAGAGGTGTAGAGAGAGTAGAGCACTCATCCTTGAGTTGACTGTCAGCAAGGAGGAAACTGGTTTTTCAGGAATAAGTTGGACCACTTCAGTGGAAAATACGAAATTCTCCCTCATGAAGAAATATTTACCATTTATAGAAGCTGTCTGTCCTGCTAGGTTCCTCTGCTGTTTCCTGTGTCACGATATCGTAAACAGACAGATTTAGTCTTGTAGCTACAAGCATAAGGAGAATCTGCAGATGCTGAAAATCTGGAAAAGCTTGAACAAGTGCTGGAGGAATGTGATAGAGGTGCTCAAGAGGACCTCAACCTCTCATACGGTGTGGAGGCTTGTGTGTCTCAGTGGCCCCAAGAGAGCTACTGTTGGCTGGAGTCAGGGCTTTATGCTTTGGTTCTTGGTAGGGTCACCCAGGCCAAACGGGTCAAAGGGTAGAGGCCAGACTAAGAGTGGTCCACCAGTCCTCCAGGTTCGGGGGTTCAGCCTGACTGGTCAAACAAAATTGTTACGGAAACAGCAATGAAGAATCCTTCTACATCTGAGTGCGATGGTGTTTCAGAGTCTCCACATGGGACTTGCATGACTGAAAGCAGTGAAAACCAAGGAAGATACGAACACCGTGAAGGAAGCCCTGAACAAGGTCAGGGATGGAAGCGGCCAGCGGCATAACAGGCAGCAGAAATAAAGGCCCAAGATGATAAGAGGAATAGAGTGGAGAGCCAGACTTTTAAGATGATTGGAGGAAAAAAACAGGAAGGAAGGGATGTCAGAGATTCCAGACAGTCATCTTATATCGGAGTCATGACCACCAGAAGGGTGTGGGGCTTGTTACCATGTCCATCATCTGCAGTTTTAGATTTGTGGTTTGGTTAATCCTTTCATCACTGAGTAGACTTGTTGCTTCATTCAGACCACAAGTCAGAAGAACAGACTCAGGCCATTCAGCCCATTGAGTCTGCTCCACCATTCCATTCTAAGTGATTTATTATTGTTCTCAACCCTCCTAACTTTAACACCCTGACTAATCAAGAATCTATTAAGCTGCACTTGACATATACTCAGTGACTTGGCTTCCACAGCCGTCTGTGACGATAAATTGCACAGATTCACCATCCTCCGGCTGAAGAATTTCCTCATCTTTGTCCCAAAGGGACATACTTCTACTCTGAGGCTGTGCCCTCTGGGTCCTGGACTCCCCCAATATAGAAACCACCCTCTCCACATCCACTCTATCTAGGCCTTTCAAAAAGTCAATAGATTTCAATAAGATTCCTCTAAACTCTGGCAAGTACGGGCCCAGAGCCATCAGAAGCAACACGTACCTTAACCCTTTCATTGCAGGGCCATTCTTGTAAACCTCCTCTGGACCCTCTCCAAAGCCAGCAAGTCCTTTCTCAGATAAGCGGCCAAAAACTGCTCCGTGTGGTCTGACCAATCAATGCCTTATAAAGCCCCAACATTACATCCTTAGTTTCATATTTGAGTCCTCTCATAATTAATGAAAATCTTACATTTGTCTTCCTCACCACCAACACAACTTGCAAGCTAGGGAAACCTGCATGATGACTCACAGGTCCCTTTGCAGTTCTGATAAACAATAAACTTAAAGTCAGCCATGATCTAGCCTTACTGAAGGAAGGGTAGAAATCAAGAAAAAGAGCACTACATAGCAACTGGCCCTTCAGCCCATCTAGTCCATACCAGCCTGAATTGAATCGATTCCACATCGAACACGCGGAGCACTTTGAACCACAATCTCACCACCCACGAATTAAGATCATCCTCCTCAGGTGACCTTTAACTATTTCACCTTTCACCCTGAACATAAGACTGCTTGTTCTACTCTTACCCAACCTCCGGAAAAAGCCTGTAAGCATTCAGTCTCTGATACCCTTCGTCAAATTGCTTGTCCTTTAAAAACATCTACAAAGAAATTCACTTACAGTGACCGGGGAATCGACCTGTTGCACGTTGCTCTCTTCGACCAGAATCTCCCTGCAAAGAGAGAGAGCAAGAAATCAGACACTGGGTGAAACTCCATCAATACTGTCGCATTGCACACTCCCGGGGTCAGACACAGAGTGAAACACCCTTCACACCGTTCCATCACACACTCCCGGGGTCAGCCACAGAGTGAAGTTCCCTCCACGCCATCCCATCACACACTCCTGGGGTCAGACACAGAGTGAAGCTCCCTCCACACCGTCCCATCACACACTCCCGGGGTCAGACACAGAGTGAAACACCCTTCACACCGTCCCATCACACACTCCCAGGGTCAGCCACAGAGTGAAACTCCCTCCACACCGTCCATTCACACACTCCTGGGGTCAGACACAGAGTGAAACACCCTTCACACCGTCCCATCACACACTCCCAGGGTCAGACACAGAGTGAAGCTCCCTCCACACCGTCCCATCACACACTCCCGGGGTCAGACACAGAGTGAAACACCCTTCACACCGTCCCATCACACACTCCCAGGGTCAGCCACAGAGTGAAACTCCCTCCACACCGTCCATTCACACACTCCTGGGGTCAGACACAGAGTGAAGCTCCCTCCACACTGTCCCATCACACACTCCCGGGGTCAGACACAGCGTGAATCTCCCTCCACACCGTCCCATCACACACTCCCGGGGTTGGACACACCTGGCCTTTGCACACAAGGCTTTGACTTCATTTTCTTTGATGAGTTCACAGCGGCGGAGTTGTTCAATCTGGCGATCCAGGTCACTGATCTCAGTCATGGCGCAGAGTGACCTGGGAAACGAGAGGGAAGGAGTTAGACAGGGATAATAGTGTCTGAGGGGTTGAGGAGAGGCCAGAAGCGTCTCCCCTTTCCCCAGAACCCTTCCATCACAGATAACACTCGACATCCCTTCCCACACCACAATTCCTTCACAAACTCTTCCTCCCCTCCCCCGATTTTCCGTCCGTCCCTCCCTCCCTCCTCTCCCCCAGCCCTCCCTCCCTTTCCCACCAACCACTCCTTCCTTCTAATACAACACATCATCCCTCCTCCCCCTGTTGGGTCTCTCCCTCACCCCCTCCAGCTACCTGAGGTAGTGCTTCCCCCAACTGACTCCCTTCCTGGTCCCTCCCTCGTCTCTCCTCCCTAAAACCCTCCTCTACCCTTCCTGACGCCCCATCCCCTCAGTGCCTTCCTCCCCACTCACCGCCCCGAGGCGCTCCCTCACCTCCCTCCCTCCGCTCCCTCCCCGACCGCCGCTCCCTCCGACCACCAACCACCCGCGCGGCGGCGCCACTTCCGGCCGGTTCCGGAGGGGGAGGGAGGATCGTTGCGCAGGCGCAACTCCGGCTTCCTTCGCGGCTACAATGTCCGCCAGGCGGCAGTTCAATCACGTGATCTAGGTTTGCCATCTTATTGAGGACAGAAGGAAAGGGGCAGCCAATGAGATTCTGCTCTGGAGGGACAGGAAAGATCTTTCGGAAATTTCGCTGCAAATCGCAGCCACCTTCTTGAGGACAGAAGCAGATGGGAAGCCAATGGAAATACGAGGTTGCCGGCGCCATGTTGTTGAGGGACAGGCCACGAATCCGAACTACACGGAGAGAGAGAGTGGCGATGGAAGCCGTGAAGTGGGTAGGCGCCATCTCTTTAAGAGACTGATAAAGTTGATGATTCTCGCTCAGTTCCGGACTGCCGCTACCATCTTCTTGAGGGCTGCAAATTGGGGCTAATGGGACTAACAGTGGCGGGCGACGCCATCTTGTTGAGGGGCACAGATCGCAATCAACGAGGCTCCCTGTGCCATCTTGTTGAGGGGCAGCCAATGGGACTCCTTGTTCCCCCGCCCCCCCCGCGCCAGTACAGAATCAATGGGACAATTGGAATCAATGTGGGTGCGTTCGCAGATACCCCTTCTAGGCCAGTATCATTTGGCCCATCTCTCGCGGAACCTTTCCTATCCACGTACCCGCCCGAGTGCCCTTTAAATGTACCTGCCTTAACCAATTTATGACAGCTTTGTCCTTAGCCCTCTGGGTGAAAAAGTTACCGCTCGGGTCCCTATTCAGAATTCTTGACAAACTTCAACTTGTTCAAAGCGCCGCTGCTATCCTGTGTCCTTTAGAAATTGATTTTAAAGTTCTCTTACTTGTTTTTAAAGCTCTTCATGTTCTGGGACCGGAGAACATCACTGAATCGCTTTGGCTGGAACTCTGAGGCCTGCTTCCATATCAATCTCTCTCTATGGATAATTGGCAGGTCAGCGTTTTCTGAACCACGCTTCTAAACTGTGAAATTCATTTCCCAAAACTATATGGAATGCATACTTACTTGTCATTTTTAAACTAAGTTATTTTAAACAAAGCTCAAAACCTATTTATTTAACCTTGATTTTTATTCTCATGTTTTTTTATATTCCACTATTCCATTGTAGAGCAGTCTATGAAAAGTGCTCAATAATTGTTTTGTTAATTATTAAATCTCTTCCCTCTCACCTTAACCCTGTAGCCTCTGGTTCTTGATTGCCCAACCCTGGGGAAAAAGACTGTGCACATTCACCCTATCTGTGCCCCTCATGGTTTTATACATCTCTGTAAGAAATAAAGTCCCAACCTGCCCACCTGTTCTCCATAACTCGGTCCCGAGAACATCCTCATAAATCTCCTATGCAGTCTTTTCAAGTTAATGTGATGTTTCCTTCAGCAGGATGACCAGAATGGATCAGCCACTACAGAAAGGGTGTGGGGGCTTTGGAGAGGTTCACCAGGAGACTGTCTGGATTAGAGGGCACGAGCTGCAAGGAGAGGCTGGACAGACTTGGGTTGTTTTCTTTGGAGCAGTGGAGGTTTGAGGTTTATAAGATTATGTGATACATGGAGTAGACAGCCAGAATCTTTCCTTCAGGGTGAAAATATCTAATACCAGCAAGCATACCTTTGAGCTGCAGAGACTTGATAGCATTTTTTAAAGATTAGCTTCATTTGTCACACGTACATTAAAATCCATCTTTTGCATAAACAACCAACGTGCTCCAAGGATGTGCTGGGGGCAGCCTGCAACACTCACCATGCTTCCAGTGTGTAACTCTAACCCGTACATCTTTGGAACTTGGGAGGAAACCAAAGCACCCACACAGTCACACCAAGAATATCCAAACTCCTTACAGACAGCAGGAGGAATTGAACCATCAGTGATCACTGACATTGTAAATCGAACCCTGTACATCCATACTCGTGTCATTCTACAGATGCGTAGTAGAGAGCTTTCTAACAAGCTGCATCACCGCTCGGTATGGAAACGGCACTGTGGCAGACAGGAAGGCTTTACACTGGTAGTCAAAACTACCCGGCACCAGCCTACCAGATATATATACAGAAAGGTGTGGGAAAAGGACCAGTAACCTCATGAAGGATCCCACACAGACCAGCAGTAACTCAGAAAGTTGATCAACACCCCCAACTACCACTTTATCATCTCCTGTCACCTTATGTACAGACACTCCTGTGCCTAGTGTCACTTTATTCACATACCATGTATAATAAACTATCTCATATATTTAAATTATCTTATTGTGCATCAGACCCACTTTAACAATTATTTTGTTCTCCTTTACACTTGGGTACTGGAAATCTTGAAAGTGATTGCACTAACTGCTCTGCTACCAATAGATCACGGGCACATCAGTTACATCTGGTTATACTAGTCACATCACAGTCTGGGACATCGATTCAAATGCACAGGAACATTAGAAGCTGCAGAGGGGAGCGAATTCAGCCCAGTACATCATAGGCTCTTCCGACCATCATTAGTACCTATAGGAGGGGCTGCCTCAAGAAGACAACATTAACCATCAAAATCCCCACCATCCGGGCCATGCCATCTTCTCACAGTTCCCATTGGACAGGAGGTACAGAAGCCTGACGTCCCACACCACCAGGTTCAGGAACAGCGACTTCTCTTCAACCAGTTGGTTCTTGAACCAACGGGCACAATCCGAACCACCATCTCAGTACAGAAACACCATGACCACTTTGTGATACAATGGATACTTGTTTTTCTTCTAAATTGTGTTAATTTTTTTGCCAAAAAATTTGGGTATAATTTATGTTTATCCTGTGAGAGTTGTGTATCTGATGCTGCTCCAAGTTAGTTTTCACCACACCTGGACCTCTGACAATAAACTCTGGAATGAGGAGAGATTACCTAAAAGACACCTTCCACCATGCACAAAAGAACTATTGAGAGGACCTCACAATCTACCCCATGACCTTGCTCCTTACTGTCTGCCTCCACTAACCCTGTAACACTTCATTCTGCATTTCTCTTGTACTTATGTAATAAACTGATCTGTATATACGGAGTGCAAAATAAGGTTTTCACTGTACCTCAGTACATGACAACTTACCAAAGGATACAGTGGGATATAGATACAGGCAGGGAAATGGCAGATGGGTTTTAACCCGGACAAGTGTGAGGGGTTGTACTTTGGGAGGTCAAATGTAAAGGGACAGGGCACAGTTAACGGCAGAACCCCTAACTGTGTTGACGTATGGAGGAATCAAGGTGTCCATGTCAACTGCTCCATGCTCTATGAAAGTTTCTGCACAGGTTGACAGGCTGATGAAGGTGGTGCATGGCATGTTTGCCTTTATTAGTCGAGTTCAAGAGTCAGGAATTCACCTTGCAGCTTTATAAAACTCCAGTCAGGCCACATCTGGATTATTATGTACAGTTCTGGTCAGCCCATTATAGTACGGGTGTGGGGGCTTTGGAAAGGATGCAGGGGAGGTTCACCAGGATGCTGCCTGGATTAGAGGCATGAGCTGGAAAAAGAGGCTGGACAAACTTGAGTTATTTTCTCTGGAGCATCAGAGGCTGAGGGGAAATCTGAGAGAGTACAGGAGTCAGAGTAGATAGCCGGTATTTTCTCTCTCCCCGCCCCCCCCCCCCCCCCCCCAGGAAGATATGCATTTATGGTGGGAGAGAGGAGCTCAACAGAGATCGGTAATGGAGACAGATACGACAGAGGCATTTATGGTGCTGTCAGACACATGAATGTGTACGGAATGTAGGGAGATGGGACACTGTGCAGGCAGAAGGGATTTAGTTCAGTGAGGGCCAACACTACATTATGGCCAGCCCTGAGTGTATGGTAATGAAGACACATGACGAGGTAAAGCATTTGATGAGTCTTTTATTAGTTACTGTTTAGTTCTTAGTTGTCACTGCCGGTGAGACGGCAGAAAGGAGCGTTCTCTCTGGGATCATCCCAACGACACAGGCACACTGGGACCTGTGTAGAGTTCGAGATGGGGGGTAGTGAGGGGGATAAAGTGCAGCCCGGAAGGAAAACGCTGACTCCACTGCGGGCCGATCCCCACCCCCGCCAATGCAGGGTGTAGCGAGGGAACCGTTACACAGAGCAGGGAGGTGTTGTCACTACACAGGATGCGGGGGGGGGGGGCACAGAGATGACACGTGCTTACATGGGCACACACACACAAAACAGTGGTTGGGTCCAGAGGGGACGGAGGGACGTACACACCATCTCAGTACGCATGTCCAGCCACAAACAGAGACTGTTCAGCTGCGGCTCCTTTCGCCGCAGAGGGAGTGTACTTGCCCTGGGCTGCCAATCCATTTGTCTGTAAGAGAGAGAGCGGGTATAGGGTCAGTGTGAGGGGTACAATGCAAACCACGGGCATATCAGACACTGTTCCACACCCCCACATGAGCCCACGCCCCAGATATATATTCCTGATGCCAAGCTCCCTCACCTTGGCTCGTTTGATGAACTCTGCGGCGGCTGCCTTGGCATTCTCCTTCTTGCCAGACCAGGCCTTGAGCGCAGAGGCTTGGAGTGCGCGTCCGTACGAGAAGGTCAGAGCCCACGGCTTGAGATCCTGGCAGCGGTTGATGGCGCTGAGATTGATGGAAGCCTCCTCCTCACTCTGACCGCCCGACAGGAAGGTGATACCTAGAGTCGAGACCAAGAGACATGGAGAGCGAGGTTGGGGCGTCCTCCCATCCCTCCCACTTACATGGACACTCACACACAGCTCTTTACGTCAGACTGACCTGGCACAGCTGGAGGAACGGTGCGGCGCAGGGCGGTAACGGTCGCCATGGCAATCTGCTCAGAGGTGTACTTTTCCTTACAGGCGTGTCCGGGTGTCACCATGTTGGGTTTCAGCAGTGTTCCCTCCAGGTAAACATGGTGGTCACTCAGGGCCTTGTACACTGCAGCCAGTACCTGGGCAGGGGAGGAAGAGAGTCGAGGGGTGAGTACGGAGCAAGCGAGGAGGAGGAGTGTACCAGCGTATAGCAGGCCCCAATGGGCTGAACAGACTTCTTACCTTCTCGGTGACGTACTGGCAGCGCTTGAGGTCGTGGGTGCCGTCAGGAAGAATCTCAGGCTCGACAATTGGGACGATGCCATTCTGTGGGTGGAGATGGGAGAAAGGAGGGAAAACGGGTGAATAGACAGTGTTCGTACCCCCCCCCCCCCCCCGGGCATCTGCCTCCCCTACTGTTTTAGATAGATAGATAGATAGATACTTTATTCATCCCCATGGGGAAATTCAACATTTTTTTCCAATGTCCCATACACTTATTGTAGCAAAACTACATACAATACTTAACTCAGTAAAAATATGATATGCATCTAAAATCACCCTCTCAAAAAGCATTAATAATAGCTTTTAAAAAGTTCTTAAGTAGTTTACTTAAATACATTGAGTCCTAACCCCGGCACTTTAACATATCTTACTCCTGGTGGTTGAATTGTAAAGCTGAATGGCATTGGGGAGTATTGATCTCTTCATCCTGTCTGAGGAGCATTGCATCGATAGCAACCTGTCTCTGTCTCTGGATGGTGCTATGTAGAGGATGTTCAGGGTTTTCCATAATTGACCGTAGCCTACTCAGCGCCCTTCGCTCTGCTACCGATGTTATACTCTCCAGTACTTTGCCCACGACAGAGCCCGCCTTCCTTACCAGCTTATTAAGACGTGAGGCGTCCCTCTTCTTAATGCTGCCTCCCCAACACGCCACCACAAAGAAGAGGGCGCTCTCCACAACTGACCTATAGAACATCTACAGCATCTCACTACAAACATTGAATGACGCCAACCTTCTAAGGAAGTACAGTCGACTCTGTGCCTTCCTGCACAAGGCATCTGTGTTTGTTCCCCCTTCCTCACTCAATTCTCTCCCCATCTACCCCATTCCCTCTGCTCTTTATTCCTCCTCTCACCCCCAACACCACCCTCATTCCTCCTCCCCTCTGGCCGTACATGCTGGCAGATGATGGCGTATCGGGCCAGGACGTTGGCGTTCTCCATAATGGCGAGGGGGGACGGGGTGGTCTCGGTGATCTTCAGTACACACCGCCACTTGGCAAAGTCAGCTCCATCCTTCTTGTATTGGGCACAGCGCTCGTTCAGTCCATCCAGCCCTGGGGTGGGGGCGAAGAGGGGACCATTAGTCTTACTCATATACACTTACTCTTTCCCAGAACATCTCCCTTCCCTGAACCAACTTCCCTCTCCTTACCCCCTCCCTGAACCATCACTCTCCCTCTCCTTACCCCCAGAACAATCAGTCCCCATCTCCTATCCTCTCCTCTGTAACATCACCCCATCTCACCTCTCCCCATCTCCCCCTCGTGTAACATTTCCCTCTCTCCCCCCTTCATTCTCCAGTAATATCTCCTCTCCCCTTCCTTGTAACATCATCTGCTACCCTCTCCCTCTTCCCTGTTACATCTCCTCTGTCTTCCTCTCATGCAATATCTCTGTCACCCTCTCACCTTCTCCACTCTTCTGTAACACCTCCCTTCTTTCCCATCTCCCCTACCCTGTAACATGTCCCCCTCAATTCTTTCTCCCTCTCTGCAACACCTCTCCTCTTCCATCTCCCCTTCACTCTCCTGCAATCTCTCTCCCATCTCCTCCTCCCCTTTTACACCTTCCTCTCCTGCTCCCTCTCTCCTGTAACATTTTCCATCTACATTACAACCTCTTCTCTGTCTCTCTTCCCAGTCCCCCTCATTCATTCTCCCACCCCTCCATCCTTCTCACCCCTCAGTTTGGAATCAATGAATCAGGGTGGGGGGGGGGGAAGAAAGCATGCAGCGTGCGAGAGAAAGGAAAGAGACCTATGGCGAGAGAGGGTTGGCTTCGGGCAATGACCTACCTTGAGTTGTGGTCTCACCATTGGTACCAGGCAGCGGAACCACTCCGAGGTCGACCTGCGGGAGGGGAGAGAGGGAGAAGTTGAGTCCCCTTTCTACAGACACCAACCCCTCTCCTGGCTCAGTACAATCATCATGTTAGTCAGCAGTCAGTTGGACCCGTGGGCAGCGAAGATGACGGAGGACACAGCGGGATAGAGATCAGTTACAGATATGGCAGAGAAATGGCCAATGGAGTTTAATCCAGCCAGGTATGAGGTGTTACACTTTGGGAGGTCAAATGTAACGGGACTGGGCACAGTTAATGGCAGGACCCTTAACTGTGTTGACCCACAGAGGGATCCTGTGGGGACAATGTCCACAGCTCCCTGAAGGTGGCCACACAGGTTGACAGGGTGGTAAGGGAGGGAGACAGGCAGATCACTGGGGGGGGGAGGAGAAGAAGGGAGATGCACCCTCTTGCCCCACATCACCTTGATGCCAGCCACGATACCCTTGTCCTTGATTAATTTGACAAAGCTGGTCCCATCATCGGTCTTCTGATACAGGGTCTCGTGGAAGAAGATGATGCCCCCGACATACTCTTTCACCTCCTCTGTGGCCTGGAACAGGATCTGTCGATAGAAACGGCGATTCTCCTCCGAGTTGTCCGCGCCTACGCTGGTCATCCGCTTAGCCATACTTCCTGGGAGGGGGAAAGAGGGGTAAGGGTAGAGAGGGAGGGGGAGACGAGGTGAGGGGTGGGATATGGGAGGAGAGGGAGAGGGGTGGACAGGAAGAGAGGCAGGGTGAGAGACGGGAGAATGAGGGGTTGGGTGGAAGTCACACTGGTTATAACTCTTCATCTCAGTTTGGCAAACCCTTGACCCAGCGAGTATGTGAGGGACCCCGAAGTGAAGGGACCCAGGGACGGGTATGGGTGGGTGTACCTACCGGTGGACTCATCGGCGGCGAGGATGCCCTTGCCCGGGGCCACGATCCGACGGGCGATGTCCGACAACTCCTTCTTCTGCTCGGTGGTGAAGGCTGGGTACTGGTGCGTCATGCTGGCTTCTGTCTGTGGGGACACAGCATCTCCGTTACTCGTACCGCGCTGTCACCGTCCCGGTTCCCGGTGAGGGTAACTGCGATCACACCGGTTTAAAGTGCAATCTTCCCGGTTAGAGCTGCTTCACAGACCAGTGAGCGAACACACACACAGACATGTGAGGGGAGGAGACACCAAGCCTCTCTCCACCTTCATGCGAGAGTGAGGGAGATGCGGACAGGAAGTGAGAAAGTTTCCTATCATGGCACCGGGGCCCGGAGAGATCAGAGGCCTCAGGGCTCCGGCACCCACTTCCAAATTCCCATCTCTCTGCCTGCCCCGCACCCCTGTTCACCGAGAGGCCGGGCGTGTGAGACTGTCCCAGTCTGTATTACATGTGCCCTCGTATGAGTCCCTGTCCTTCTGTGTCATGGATATGTTCTGAGTGCGAGTGAGTGAGTCTGTGTGTATGAGGGAAGGGAGAATGTGTGTCCCTCTGCATGTTCCTGTCCATCCCTCCCTCTCACCTATCCTCTCTCCCACCCCACCTGCCCTCCCTCCACCCCTACCGTTTCGGCTGCTCTGCCTCTTGCTTCCGTCCCCGCTGACGTTCCTCTGTGCAATGAGAGACGGATCAGATCAGAGCCCTCCCTCCTCCCTCCGTCCGTCTACGTGACCGGGCTCAGATACACAGCGACGTCAGAAAAGCTCTGCGGAGATGCCTCTTAAAGGCGCAGGCACACTGCGGCAAAACCCTCCCGAAGGGGAAGATGGGAGAGGCGAGTCCGGCTTCAGGAGTGTGGGTCAGTCTGCCGGGACCTCCCTGTGGATGGTCGGGATTTCCTGGCGGCGGGGGGGGGGGGGTGTCTCAGTGGTTGAGGGATTGTTCAATTAGGTAAGGTTTGACCACAGGCCTCCCCCTCCACTTACTTCCACCCTTCTTTACCTACTCCTCCCCTTTTCACCCCTACTCACCTCCCTTTTCACTCCCTCCTCCCCTTTTCACCTCCTTTCCGTCTGTCCGCCTTTCTCCCTCCCCTCCCTCCTCTCTCTTTGCCCCTCTCTTACCCCCTTATACCCCGACCCCAGAGGTGACCTTGCGATTGTGCTGACACACGGTGAGTCGGTCTGTGATCCGAGGTGGAGCCAACAGCCGGAATCTGGGATCAGCCGGCAGCTGTTCCCCGTCTCATTCCTGGCAAATGCGTAAAGGTCAAGCCGTCACCCGACACCCACACCCCTGGGAGCAGCTCCCTGCTCCCACTGACCTGGGCAGAGGGTGAGGCGAAGAGGGGAGAAAGGGAGTGACGGAGATGGGGAGGGGTGTACGGGAGGGAGGGGGGTGACAGAAATGGGGTGGGTTGCAGGGGTAGGAGGGGATGATGGACACGGAGGGGTGACAGACACGGAGGTGTTTGATGGGGGGCTGATGGCAACGGGGAGGAGAAGCGCTGGCAGAGAGAGACAGTGAGGGGAGGGAGGGGTGATGGAGACAGGAAGGGATGTAGGGAAGGGAGGGGTGATGGAGATGGGAGAGTGGGGTGATGACGGGGAGGGATGTAGTGGAGGGAGGGCTGACAGAGACTGGGAGTAGTGTAGGGGAGGGAGGATGTGACAGAGATGGGGAGGGTTGGGGGAGACGGTACAACGGAGATGGTGAGGGATATTGGGGAGACGGTGGGATGTAGGAGAGGGAGAGTATGACGGGGATGGAGGGAGTGACAAAGACAGGGAAGAGGTGGTGACAGGGAGAGGTGTAGGAGAGAGAGAGGGTGATAGAGATGGGGAAGGGTGGGGTAGGGAGAGGGTGATGGAGACAGGGAGGGGTTTAGGGGTAGAGGAGTTGCCACCTCATTTTGTGACAAAATCACACAGACAAGACACAGACTGTTCAGCCCAGGTTTTTACTAACCCATCTCTACCCAGACCAACAGGAGCCTCGATGATTCTGAAACAGCATCCTCGCCTCCTGAAACCCGGAACACCACCTCACTATTCCGCTTTTGTATCGTTTATTTATGTTCATTGTATGGTAACAAAAATATTCACACAATATAATTTTATATTGTATTATATTTAACATTGTCATTTATAGTTATAATTTAGTTCTTTATAATTTGTTGTTATAACTTACAATAAAATATTAACTTAATTGGAGTCATGGAACAATACAACATAGAAATAGACACTTCAGCCTATCTAGTCCATGTTGACTTGATTTGTTTAGACCTGTACGTGGACCATAGCCCTCCATACCCCTCCCATCCATGTCGCTATCCAAACTTCTCTTAAATGTTCAAATCGAACTCACATCCACTATTTCTGCTGGCAGCGTATTCCTCTGAACTTTAAACTCCTCCTCACCACCCTCTGAACTTTAAACTTTTCAGCTTTCACCCTTAACCTATGGCCTCTAGTTGTAGTCCCAGCCAACCTCAGTGGAAAAAACCTGCTTGCATTTATGCTATCTGAACCCCTCATACTGTTGTATACCTCTATCAAATTCCCTCTCATTCTCCTATAGTTCTAAGGAATAAAGTCCTAACCTATTCAATCATTCCTTATAACTCAGGTCCTCAAGATCCAGCAACATCTTTGTAAATTTTATCTGCACTCCTTCAAAGTTTATCATCACTGAGAAATGTCGTGAAATGTGTGGTTTTGTGGGAGCAATACAGTGCAAGACATTAAAAAGGATTGTAAGCCAATAACTTACTCTTCTCAATATATCCTAAATTGAAGTTTGTAAGACAAGATGATGTCAGCTTATAATAAAACCAGACCATGTGATACAGGAGCAGAATTAGGCCATTTGGCCCATCGAGTCTGCTCCACCATTCCATCATGGCTGATTTATTATCCTGCCTTCTCCCCATAACCTTTGATGCCCTGGCTAATCAAGAACCTATCAATCTCTGTTTTAAATATACCCAATGATTTGGCCTGCACTGCTGTCTGTGGCAAGGAATTCCACAGCTTTACTACCCTCTGGCTAAAGAAATTCCTTCTTGATGTGTTACACATATAATGGTGAAGGATGATATACTCAGCCAAGGACTGGAGCTCGGAGGCTAGGAGGGGTTGTTGGAGATTTGTCTGTCTGTCTGAGTGGGTGGGAGTTTGGGAAAGGAGTTTGTTCATCTATTTTTTTTTATTGTTCTGCTGAACATGGTGACCAAGTTACATCAGTGGTAGGATGTGTGGCAACTCTTGCGGACTGCCCCCAGCACGTTGGTTTGAATGCAAATGATGAGTTTCACCGTAGGTTTTGAAATACACAAGATGAATCTGTTTCCTTCCTGGCAAGCCTGCTGTTAGGTGCCTCATCTGAAGGTCATGATAGAGACCACGATATAGCTGGTGTCACTACAATATGGAAAAGTACTGGGGTAAAGACAAAGTTGAGCTCTGAAGAGTATAAAGAGGGCCACCATCTTGGTGCAAATGGGAAATTTAGCTTGGGTTGTGACTGATGGAGCTGGAGAGAGGGATTGGGGGAGCGGAGAGGAGGAGAGAAAGTGAGGGGGAGAGAGAGGAGTACAGAAAAGAGAGGAAAGACAAATGTGGTTCCTTCAGCAAGATATCATGTGACATGGTTCAGTGATTGGTTGATAAATATTATTTTGCCTTGTTTACTAATTCATTAACCATTTTACTTTTGGTCTTATTCTTTATGTTTCTCTGATAAAGTAATTTCTTAGGACATAGAACAATATAAGGTACAGGTCTCTCTGCCAACAATATTGTGCTGACCTTTTAACTCCAAGATCAACCTAACCCTTCCCTTCCACATAATCCAATATTTTCTTTTCATCCATGAAGATTTTCTTGACTCTCCTGAATGTAGCTGCCTTTACCGACACCCCTGGCATCGCATTCCGCACAACCACCATTCACTGTGTACGAAACTATCTCTGACATTCTCCCTATACTTTCCTCCAATCATCTTAAAATTATGCCCCCTTGTATAAGCTTTTTTTGCCCAGGGAAAGTCTCTAAGTGTCCACTCTACTTATAGCTCTTATCATCTTATGCTCCTCTATCAAATCATCTCTCAGTCACCTTCACCGCAAAGAGAAAAGCCCTAGTTTGCTTAACCATTCCTTATCAGACATGCTTTTTAATCCAGGCAGCATCCTGGTAAATCTCCTCTGCACCCTCTCTAAAGCTTCCACATCCTTCCTATAATGAGACCAGAACTGAACACAATATTCCAAGTGTGGTCTGACCAGGGTTTTATAGAGCTGCAACAGCACCCTGAACTTAATCCCCTGATTAATGAAGGCCAACACACGATATGCCTTCTTAAACACCCTATCAACTTGCATCACACACAAAATGCTGGAGAACTCAGCAGGCAAGGTAACGTCTATGCAAAAGGGTAAACAGTCGATGCTTCGGGCTGAGACCCTTCATCAGGACTCAATCTGTGTGACCATTTTGACAAGTCTATGGACGTGAATCCCAGGATCACTCTGTTCCCTCACACTGCTGAGAATGCTGCCATTAATTCTGTATTCTGCCTTCAGGTTCAAACTTCCACCACTTCAGTGTAACCTTTAACATGTGTACAGTGCCTCCTTTGTCTGTGGATACCTGTTGCCGCTGAATAAATTTAAAAATATTCCTACTACAGTTACAATAAAAATATAAATAAATGGTGTAGGAAAGAACCATGAGGTAGCTTTCTGACATATTCAATCTTTCCCTATAACCAGATGTTCCATCAACATCCTCGTTAGGGTTGTTAATTAATTAACTCACATTAATAAACATTTTAATCTCTCACACAGTACTGCTGTTGTAAAGCGACACATCTCCTGAGGTACAGTGGAGGTAATTCTGGTCTGGTAAAGGAAGGTTGGCATGATGGTGGACTTACTGTGCCTGACGAGTCTGCTTGCGTCTGCGAGAGGGCGGCGGGGTGGGACCGAGGTGCAAGGTGAATCCCAGCACCGTCTGCCCTGCCTTTTATAGGGGCCCGGGGGAGGGTAGACGGTGTCTGTTTCTGACCTTCTCCCCTTGCACCACTAACCTTTTCCCAAGCACCAGCTGCTGGCTGGCATTCTGGAACGTTCCAAATTGGGAGGCAGGGTGGGGGTGGGGGGGAATCTCCTTTTGCAGTCCATTTGGCCACTCCCCAACTTGCTGCCCCATTCCTCCCCAGTTCCTGGGAGGTCCATGAATCAGAATCATTTTTACATGCTGTGAAATATAAGAGGGCCTGTACTGTGCCCTTCAGCCCACAATGTTATGCTGACCTTTAACTTACAAGACCAATCTAACCCTTCCCACATATCCATGAGGAAATCTGCAAATACTGGAAATTTGAACCACACACGCAAAATGCTGGTGGAATGCAGCAGGCCAGGCAGCATCTATAGGAAGAAGTACAGTCAACGTTTTGGGCCGAGACCCTTCGTCAGGACTAACTGAAAAAAGAGATTTAAGAGTGGGAGGGGGAGATCTGAAATGATAGGAGAAGACAGGAGGGGGAGAGATGAAGCTAAGAGCTGGAAAGTTGGCAAAAAGGATACAAGACTGGAGAAGGGGGGAGTATCATAGGACTGGAGGCCTAGGGAGAAAGAAAGGGGGAGGGAAGCACCACAGGAAGATGGAGAACAGGCAAGGAGTTATTGTGAGAGAGAGAAAGAGAGAAAAAAATTAAAATTAGGGATGGGGTAAGAAGGGGAGGAGGGGCATTAACAGAAGTTAGAGAAATTAATGTTCATGCCATCAGGTTGGAGGCTACCCAGATGGAATATAAGGTGTTGTTCCTCCAACCTGAGTGTGGCTTCATCTCGACAGTAGAGGAGGCCATGGATTGACATATTGGTATGGGAATGGAACGTGGAATTAAAATGTGTGGCCACTGGGAGATCCTGCTTCCTCTGGTGGACAAAGCGTAGGTGTTCAGCGAAACAGTCTCCCAGTCTGCGTTGGGTCTCACCAATATATAGAAGACCACACTGGGAGCACCGGATGCAGTATACCACACCAGCCGACTCACAGGTGAAGTGTCGCCTCACCTGGAAGGACTGTCTGGGGCCCTGAATGGTGGTGAGGGAGGAAGTGTAAGGGCAGGTGTAGCACTTGTTCCGCTTACAAGGATAAGTGCCGGGAGGGAGATTGGTAGGAAGGGATGGGGGGATGAATGGACAAGGGAGTCACGTAGGGAGCAATCACTGCGGAAAGCAGAAAGTGGGGGGGGGGGGGAGGGAAAGATATGCTTGGTGGTGGGATCCCATTGGAGACGGTGGAAGTTACAGAGAATTATATGTTGGACATGGAGGCTGGTGGGGTGGTAGTTAAGGACAAGAGGAACCCTATCCCTAGTGGGGTGGTGGGAGGATGGGGTGAGAGCAGATGTGTGTGAAATGGGAGAGATGCGTTTGAGGGCAGAGTTGATGGTGGAGGAAGGGAAGCCCCTTTCTTTAAAAAAGGAAGACATCTCCTTTGTCCTGAAATGAAAAGTCTCATTTTGAGAGCAGATGCGGCGGAGACAGAGGAATTGAGAGAAGAGGAGGTGTAGTGGATAGTGAGAAAGGTTTTCAAAGCTTGCAGAGGGATTTGGACCAGCTGGAAAAATGGGCTGACAAATGGCAGATGGAATTTAATGCAGACAAGTGTGAGGTATTGCACTTTGGAAGGAAAAACCAAGGTAGAACATACAAGGTAAATGGTAGGAAACTGAGGAGTGCAGTAGAACGGAGGGATCTGGGAATACAGATACACAATTCCCTAAAAGTGGCGTCACAGGTAGATAAGGTTGTAAAGAGAGATTTTGGCACATTGGCCTTTATAAATCAATGTGTTGAGTATAAGAGTTGGAATGTCATGGTGAGGTTGTATAAGACATTGGTGAGGCCGAATTTGGAGTATTGTGTGCAGTTTTGGTCACCGAATTACAGTAAGGATATTAATAAGGTTGAAAGAGTGCACAGAAGGTTTACAAGGATGTTGCTGGGACTTGAGAAACTGAGTTACAGAAAAAGGTTGAATAGGTTAGGACTTTATTCCCTGGAGCGTAGAAGAATGAGGGGAGATTTGATTGAGGTATATGAAATTATGATGGGTATAGATAGAATGAATGCAAGCAGGCTTTTTTCACTGAGGCTAGGGGAGAGAAAAAACAACAGAGGACATGGGTTAAGGGTAAAAAGGGAAAAGTTTAAAGGGAACATTAGGGGGAGCTTCATCACACGGACAGTAGTGGGAGTGTGGAATAAGCTGCCAGTTGAAGTGGTAAATGTGGGCTCACTTTTAACATTTAAGAAAAACTTGGACAGGTACATGGATGAGAGGGGTATGGAGGGATATGGTCCAGGTGCAGATCAGTGGAACTAGGCAGAAAAAATGATTCGGCACAGCCAAGAAGGGCCAAAAGGCCTGTTTCTGTGCTGTAATGTTCTGTGGTTCAATGGGATGGTATTTTTACAAGTAACAGGGTGGGAAGAGGAATAGTCCAGGTAGCTGTGAGAATCCGTGGGCTTATAGCAGATAAGCTGTCTCCAGAGATAGAAACAGAGAGATCAAGGAAGGGGAGGCAGGTGTCGGAAATGGACCAGGTAAATTTGAGGGCAGGGTGGAAGTTGGAGGCAAAGTTGATGAAGTCACCATCTCCAAACCGGGAAGCATTCTGGTAAATCTCCTCTGCACCCTCTCCAATCCAGGCAGCATCCTGGTAAATCTCCTCTGCACCCTCTCTAATCCAGGCAACATTCTGGTGAATCTCCTCTGCACCCTCTCTAATCCAGGCAACATTCTGGTGAATCTCCTCTGCACCCTCTCCAATCCAGGCAACATTCTGGTGAATCTCCTCTGCACCGTCTCTAATCCAGGCAGCATCCTGGTGAATCTCCTCTGCACCCTCTCTTATCCAGGCAACATCCTGGTGAATCTCCTCTGCACCCTCTCTAATCCAGGCAGCATCCTGGTGAATCTCCTCTGCACCCTCTCTTATCCAGGCAACATCCTGGTGAATCTCCTCTGCACCCTCTCTAATCCAGGCAGCATCCTGGTGAATCTCCTCTGCACCCTCTCTTATCCAGGCAGCGTCCTGGTGAATCTCCTCTGCACCCTCTCTTATCCAGGCAGCATCCTGGTGAATCTCCTCTGCACCCTCTCTTATTCAGGCAGCGTCCTGGTGAATCTCCTCTGCACCCTCTGTAAAGGTCCTGAATCCTCCATCTTCTATATCAAAGTGACCAGAACGCAAGACTGTTTGGAAATGCAAAGATATAGAAACCGCTGTAAATTACAAAGATAAATAGGAGTACCAAAGTAGGATTCATGGACCATTCAGAAATCTGTTGGCGGTGGGGAAGTAGTTTCTAAATCGTTCAGTATACATTCTGATGGTAGAAATGAGAAGAGAGCATGTCTCAAATGGTGAGGGCCCTCAGTAATGGATGCTTTCCTCTTGAGGATGTCCTCAATGGTGAGGAGGCTTATAGAGTCATAGAATACTCAGCACAGAAACAGTCCCTTCTGCCCATCTAGTCAGTGCTGAACTATAAATTGGCTCAGCCCCACCAAACTGCACCTGGACCATAACCTTCCACACACCTCCCATCCATATACCTATCCAAATTTCTCTTAAACATTGTAATTGAGCTCTCATCCACCACTTCCACACTCTCACCTCCATCTGAGTGAAAACTTTCCGCTCATGTTACCCTTAAACATTTCACATTTCACCCGTAATCCATGACCTCAGTTCTAGTTCTCACCCAACCTCAGTGGAAGAAGTCTCCTTGCATTTACCCTATCTACACCTCTCATAATTTTGTATACCTCTATCAAATCTCCCCTCATTCTCCTATGCTCCAGGGAATATAGTCCTAAACCTAAACTTTCTCTTTAACTCAGGTACTCAATTCCTGGCAACATATTTCTAAGTTTTCTCTGTACTCTTTCAACCTTGGTTACATCTTGCCTGTAGGCTGGTGACCAGAACAGCACACAATACTCCAAATGAGGCCTCACTAATGTCTTATACAATTTCAACATAACATCCTAACTCCTGTACTCAACACATTGATCAATGAAGGTCAATGTGCCAAAAGCTCTCTTTAAGACCTTGTCTACCTATGCCACCACTTTCAAGGAATTATGGATCTATTTTCCCAGATCCCTCTCTTCTACCATATTCCTACTGTTCAATGTTTCAGTCCTACTCTGGTTTACGACCATAAGAGATAGGAACAGAATTAGGCCGTTCAGCCCATCGAGCCTGCTCTACCATTTCATCATATCACTACCTGGTTCAGAAATTGCACCATCTCGGATCGCAAGACCCTGCGGCGGATAGTGAGGTCAGCTGAGAAGATCATTGGGTCTCTCTTCCCGCCATCACGGACATTTACACTACACGCTGCATCTGCAAAGGAAATAGCATTATGCACCCCTCATACAATCTCTTCTCCCTCCTGCCATCTGGGAAAAGGCTCCAAAGCATTCGGGCTCTCACGTCCAGACTATGTAACAGTTTCTTCCCCCAAGCTATCAGACTCCTCAATACCCGAAGCCTGGACTGACACCTTACCCTATTGTCCTGTTTATTATTTATTATAATGCACTGTTTTTGTGCACTTTATGCAGTCTTGTGTAGGTCTGTAGTCTGGTGTAGCTTTCTCTGTGTTGTTTTTTTTACATAGTTCAGTCTAGTTTTTGTACTGTGTCATGTAACACCATCGTCCTGAAAAACATTGTCTCATTTTTACTATATACTGTACCAGCAGTTATGGTCAAAATGACAATAAAAGTGACTTGACTTTACTTGATAGCTGATCCATTTCCTTCTCAACCCATTCTCCTGCTTTCTCCCCATAACTTTTGATGCCTTGGATAATCAAGAACCTATCAATCTCAACTTTAAATAGACTCGATGACTTGGCCTGCACAGCCATCTGGGGCAATGGATCCCATAGTTTCACCAACCTCTCACTAAAGAAATTCTTCCTCATCTCTGAATGGACGTCCCTCTATTCTGAGACTCTGCCCTCTGGTCCTTCTCTACACATCTACTCCATCAAGGCCTTTCAATATTTGATGTTTCAATGAGATCCCCTTCCATTCTTCTAAACTCCAGTGAGTACAGACCCACAGCCATCAAACACTCTTCGTATGTTAACCCTTTCTTTCCCAGAATAGTTCTCACGAACCTCCTTTGGACCCTTTCCAATACCAGAACAAATTTTCTTAGATAAGGGGACCAAAACTGCTCACTATACTCCAAGTGCAGTATGATGAATGCTTTATAAAGAACCAGCATTACATCCTTACTCTTATATTCTAGTCCTCTCAAAATTAATGCTAACATTGCATTTACCCTCCTTTCCACTGACTCAGTCTGCAAGTTAACCTTTAGGGAATCCTGTACAAAGACTCACAAGTCCCTTTTCACCTCAGATTTTTGAAATTTCTCCCCATTTAGAAAATGGTCTACGCCTTTATTCCTTCTACCAAAGTGCATGACCATACACTTCTTGACATTATATTCCATCTGCCACTTCTTTGCTCATTCTCCTAATCTGTCTAAATCCTCCTGCAGACTCCTTGCTTCCTGAACACTACCTGCCTCTCGGCCTATCTTTGTATTGTCTGCAAATTGACCACAAAGCCATCAATTCTGTCATCCAAATAACTGACATATAACATGAAAAGAAACAGTCCCAGTACTGACCCCTGTGGAACAGCACTAGTCACTGGCAGTCAACCAGAAAAGGCCCTTTATTCCCACTCTTTGCTTCCTGCCAATCAGCCAATCCTCTATCCATGCCAGTATCTTTCCTGTAATACCATGGGCTTTTACCTTGTTAAGCAGCCTCAAGTGTGGCACCTTGTCAAAGACTTTCTGAAAATCCAAGTAAACAATATCCACTGATTCTCCTTTGTCTACCCTGCCTGTTATTTCCACCAAGGATTCCAAGAGATTTGTTAGGCAAGATTTCCCCTTAAGGAAACCGTGATGACTTTGGCATATTTAACCATGTGCCTCCTAGTTACTCCAAAACACTGAATTCAGGCTAACTGGCCTATAATTTGCTTTCTTCACCCTCCCTCCCTTCTTGAAGAACAGAGTGACATTTTCAATTCCCAGTCCTCTGGAACCATTCCAGAATCTAGTGATTCTTGAAAGATCATTACTAATGCCCCCACTTCAGCTACTTCTTTCAGAACGCTGGGGTGTAGACCATCTGGTCCAAGTGACTGATCCATATTCAGACCTTTCAGCTTCCCAAGCACCTTCTCCTTAGTAATATCAACTGCACTCACATCTGCCCCCTGACATTCTCGAATTTCTGGCATTCTGCTAGTGTCTTCTACAGTGAAGACTGATGCAAAATACTTATTCAGTTCATTTGCCATTTCCTTGTCCCCCATTACTACCTCTCCAGTGTCATTTTTCAGTAGTCCGATATCTACTTTTGCCTCTCTTTTACTCTTTATATATCTGAAATTTTTTTTGGTATCTTCTTTGATGTTGTTGGCTAGCTTACCTTTGTATTCCATCTTTTCCCTTCTTATGGCTTTAGTTCTTTAATTGCCTTCTGCTGGTTTCTAAAAGCTTCCCAATCCTCTAACTTCCCACTAATTTTTACTCTATTATATGCCCTCTTTTTGGTTTTTATACTGGCATTGACTTCCCTTGTCAGCCACGGTTGTGTCATCCTCCCTTTAGAATACTTCTTCCTCTTTGGATGTATATATCCTTTGCCTTCTACAAATTCCCCCTCTTGGGGATCCAGCAACAACCCGATTTTCCCAATCTAACTGCATTTTAAAATCCCCCATGACTACCGTAACATTTTTACATGGTTTTTCTATTCCTGTTGTAATTTGTATACTACATCTTTGCTACTGTTCAGGGAATTGTATACAACTCCCATCAGGGTCTTTTTTACTCTCGCTGTTTAGATAGATAGATAGATACTTTATTGATCCCCATGGGGAAATTCAACTTTTTTCCAATGTCCCATACACTTGTTGTAGCAAAACTAATTACATACAATACTTAACTCAGTAAAAAATATGATATGCATCTAAATCACTATCTCAAAAAGCATTAATAATAGCTTTTAAAAAGTTCTTAAGTCCTGGCGGTAGAATTGTAAAGCCTAATGGCATTGGGGAGTATTGACCTCTTCATCCTGTCTGAGGAGCATTGCATCGATAGTAACCTGTCGCTGAAACTGCTTCTCTGTCTCTGGATGGTGCTATGTAGAGGATGTTCAGAGTTATCCATAATTGACCGTAGCCTACTCAGCGCCCTTCGCTCAGCTACCGATGTTAAACTCTCCAGTACTTTGCCCACGACAGAGCCCGCCTTCCTTACCAGCTTATTAAGACGTGAGGGGTCCCTCTTCTTAATGCTTCCTCCCCAACACGCCACCACAAAGAAGAGGGCACTCTCCACAACTGACCTATAGAACATCTTCAGCATCTCACTACAGACATTGAATGACGCCAACCTTCTTAGGAAGTACAGTCGACTCTGTGCCTTCCTGCACAAGGCATCTGTGTTGGCAGTCCAGTCTAGCTTCTCGTCTAACTGTACTCCCAGATACTTGTAGGTCTTAACCTGCTCCACACATTCTCCATTAATGATCACTGGCTCCATATGAGGCCTAGATCTCCTAAAGTCCACCACCATCTCCTTGGTCTTGGTGATATTGAGACGCAGGTAGTTTGAGTTGCACCATATCACAAAGTCCTGTATCAGATTCCTATACTCCTCCTCCTGTCCATTCCTGACACACCCCACTATGGCCATGTCATCAGCGAACTTCTGCACATGGCAGGACTCCGAGTTATATTGGAAGTCTGATGTGTACAGGGTGAACAGGACCGGAGAAAGTACGGTTCCCTGCGGCGCCCCTGTGCTGCTGACCACCGTGTCAGACCTACAGTCTCCCAACCGCACATACTGAGGTCTATCTGTCAAGTAGTCCACTATCCAATCCACCATGTGAGAGTCTACTCCCATCTCCGTTAGTTTGTGCCTTAAGATCTTGGGCTGGATGGTGTTAAAGGCACTAGAGAAGTCAAGGAATGTAATCCTCACAGCACAACTGACCCCCTCTAGGTGAGAGAGTGATTTGTGCAGCAAATACGTGATAGCATCCTCCACTTCCACCTTCTCCTTATACGCAAACTGAAGAGGATCCTGGGCGTGCCTGGTTTGTGGCCTCAGATTCTGTATTATCAGCCGCTCCATGGTCTTCATCACGTGCGACGTCAAGGCAACAGGTCTGAAGTCATTCAACTCCTTTGGTTGTGGTTTCTTCGGTACCGGGACAATACAGGATGTTTTCCACTGTCTGGGTACTCTTCTCTGCTCCAGGCTCATGTTGAAGATGCGCTGTAGTGGTTCTCCCAGCTCAGTCGCACAGGCCCTCAGTAATCGTGGGGAAACTCCATCCGGTCCAGCCGCCTTGCTGGTACAGATCTTCCTCAGTTGACCTTCCACCTGTGCAGCCGTAATCCTGGGCGTGGGCAAGGTCTCCTGTGAGTGGCTATTTTCCTGTGAGGGAAGTAAGCCTGGTGTGGATTTCTGCGGTGAGGATGAGATTGAGCTGTCGAACCTGTTGAAGAAGTTGTTCAGCTGGTTCGCTTTCTCCACATCTCCACTTATGTTCGCCCCCCGCTTTGCACCGCATCCGGTGATGATCTTCATCCCATCCCATACCTCCTTCATGCTTTTTTTCTGCAGCTTTTGTTCTAGCTTCCTCCTATACTGCTCCTTTGCCCCCCTTATCTGTACTCTGAGTTCCTTCTGAACTCTTTTAAGCTCCAACCGATCACCATCTTTAAAGGCCCTCTTCTTCTGGTTTAGGAGGCCTTTGATGTGACTAGTGATCCAGGGCTTATTATTGGGATAGCAGCGAACAGTTCTAACAGGGACAACTGCATCCACACAAAAGTTAATATAGTCCGTTATGCATTCAGTGACCTCCTCAACGCCCCCACAGAGCCCCCCTTGCAGTACATCCCAGTTAGTAGTACCGAAGCAGTCTCTCAGGGCCTGTTCAGCTTCAGGAGTCCACAGAGATTCTACATATTCCAATCCTATGTCACCTCTTTCTAAGGATTTGGCATCATTTTTTACCAAAAGTGACATCCCACCCCTTCTACCTATCCGTTTGATACAAGGGGTATCCTTGGATGTAAAGCTGCAACAATGATCTTCTTCCAGCCATGATGCAGTGATGCCCACGATATCATACCTGCCAATGTCTAACTGAGCTACAAGATCATCTACCTCATTCCATTGTGGTGAACTACATATACCTGTCTGGACACGCCCCCCCCCCCCCCCCCCCACCGCTGACTGCTCCTGTGGCTCCTCCCACGGACCCCGGTATAAAGGCAATTGGAGACACCGCCCTGGCCTCAGTCTCCAGGATGCAGTGTGGTGGTCAATTGCTGCTTGTTCTTTCTTCCAGCCAATAAAAGCCTATATCTCACCTCACGTCTCCAACAGTTATTGATGGTGCATCAATTTTATTGGCTGGAAGTTTTAAAACATGGAAAGCATTTTACGTCCGGAAAAATTAGACATTAATCCTCAAGACTCAGAAGCAGCTCTTGCCTTTGAACTCTGGCTTGCATGCTTCTAATCATACTTGGAACAGATTCCAGTGACTGAGCCTGCCACTTTATGAGTGACGAGCTGCGCCAGTACCTGCTGGCTAGGGGCATTGCTACTAGTAGGACCACGAGCTATAATCCCCGGGGAAATGGACAGGTGGAGAGGGAGAATGCCACAGTGTGGAAGGCCACACTTTTAGCCCTTAAGTCAAAAGGGTTGCCGGTCTCTCGATGGCAGGAGGTCCTCCCCGAGGTACCCCACTCTATCCGCTCCCTGTTACGTACGTCCATCAATGCCACCCCTCACGAGCGCCTATTTTCTTTTCCCAGGAAGTCTGCCACTGGGACCACCCTACCGGCTTGGCTGACATCCCCAGGGCCAGTGCTACTCCGGAAACATGTGAGGAGCAATAAATACTCCCCGCTGGTCGAGAGGGTTCACCTTCTACATGCGAACCCCCAGTATGTCTATGGTGGTCTTACCTGATGGGCGGGAGGACACGGTCTCCGTCCGCGACCTGGCGCCCGCAGGAGCAGCAGACCACTACCCCAAACACTCCACGGTAACTATGAACCCTGTACCCGAGGTGACACCGCGCACACCGAGCCCTACACAGACTCCTCACGACACTCCTATACCGGGCGTCTCGCACGCGCATATACCAGGCGCCTCGCACACGCATGAGGGATCACTGATGCCTAGTGGGCTGACACCTCCAGTTAGGCCAGAACCAGCACAACCACCATCCCCGGTGCAATCACCACCGGCACCTGTGCAATCACAGCCGGTGCTACGTAGATCGCAGCGACAGATTCGACCACCTGGTAGACTTAACCTGTAAATATACTTGTAAGAAACTTCGCCCCATGGGGACTCTCTTTTAAAACAAAGGGGTGGTGAATGTGGAGAACTACATATACCTGTCTGGACATGCCCCCCGCTGACTGCTCCTGTGGCTCCTCCCACGGACCCCAGTATAAAGGCGATTAGAAACACCGCCCCGGCCTCAGTCTCCAGGATGCAGTGTGGTGGTCAATTGCTGCTTGTTCTTTCTTCCAGCCAATAAAAGCCTGTATCTCGCCTCATGTCTCCAAGAGTTATTGATGGTGCATCATCCATATACTGTGTGCATTCTGTTACGTTCCCCAGTAACCGGGTAATTTACCAGCAAAGATAGATGGGTCCGCTGAGCCTGGTGCTACTATTTTCAAACGTTTTATTTATAAAGGGGCACAAACGTATGGTTAATACAAAACATTCAGATCATATACATCGTCAAAACTCAATCTAAAGCAGAGGTGTAGTAATAATCAATCAAAAATGAGCTCTATCGTTGTCTAGGGGTTAAACGATTTGTCCAATTGAAATATAAAAGTCTCGCCAGTTCATGGAGGCTTTTTGCCGCTTGAGGGACCGCTGCGTGTTCACGGGTTGGAGAGAGAAAATAAACTTGCCAGCCTTCTGGACTCAAAGCGTGAGATCGAGAACGGGAGTTCCTCGTCGTCAGTCCGAACTCCTTTTCGGGGTTATTAGCCACTCGATTCCCTAGCTAGGGGATCCGAATCACACGTGGCTTCCGAGCAGCTTCCCGTTATTACGAGAGGAATGAGCGATGGTGTCCGTCTAGTGCGTCGCTGGAGTACCGCCTCCAGCAGTCTCCTTTTTATCATGGCTGGCAGATTTGTAAATGTCAATCAAGGTAGGGTGAGGCCATCCCCACACCACATTGCCCGAGGGTGTCCATGTCCCTGATATCTGGCACGTACTATAGAGTTGCAATTCACACAGGTGCCTCTAAGAACAATGGTCAACTCCGTGGCATTGTCTCTCATTTCCTGGGTCCAAGACCCGAATTAATAGCGATCTTGCGATTCTCTTGAAGGAGGGGGCTGAGGTCATGACAATTCAAGTATTACACCTTCAGTCCTGTATTTATCCCCTTTTCCATTTTGTCCCCTTGTTACAGTGCAACTGACTGAACTGTTGCCCGATCATCTGCCTGTCCTTCCTCACTGTCTCATTACACACTGCATCAACTTGTATATCAGCTGCCCGTCCTCAGCCCGGTCAGTCCAGCTCTCATCCCACCCCACCCCCAAACAGCTCCAGGAAACCTGGTGTAGTTCCTGTGGACGTAGTCATCAGGGATACTGTTAGGTACCCTCTAATCCCACATTTTATGTAGAATGCTTCTTACTGCTTGAAATAAAATCCTGTCTACACTCGTTATACCTTTGGCTCTAACTTCTTTAAGCTTAAGTTCTACAATCACCTATTCCAAATGACTCAGCAACCTTAGCCTGCGCCTGTTTTCCCTGATGCTTGTTGAGCAAAAGTCTGACCACTCTTAACACTGGCCCATTCCAACAATGGCCGCTTCACTTACGCATTGGTTCTTTTTATGGGTCCTTGCTAAATTACTAGCAAGTAATCTCCCACTCAGCAGACAAGCTCCAACAGGCCCAGTCACTTCTTAAACCTTTGTCCTACCAAAGTGCAAAATCTTGCACTTGTTTGCATTAAATTCCATCTGCCATTTTCAGCCTATTTTTCCAATGATAGCCTTCCTCACTGTCCACTACACCCCCAGTCTTGGTGTCATCCGCAAATTTGATCCAGTTCACCACATCATCATCCAGATCATTGACCCAGGCCACACTCGTTTCTACAATCCTCCCAGGTATGCTGCCATCAGGTAGAAGGTACAGGAGCCTCAAGACTCACACCACCAGGTTCAAGAACAGTTATTATCCCTCAACCATCAGGCTCTTGAACAAAATGGGAGAGCTACACTAATTTAAGGATTCTGTTACATTGTTATTTTATGCTTGTTATTTATTGCTATTATTTATATCTGCATTTGCACAGTTTGCTTACGGTTCCTGTTTACAGTTATATTCTACAATTGCTGATAATGCCTGCAAGAATAACAATCTCAAGGTTATATGTGATGACATGTATGTACTCTGATAATAAGTTTTACTTTGAACTTTGATATAAATGACAAACAATGGACCCAGCATCGATCCCTGCGGCACTCCACTAGTCACAGGCCTCCAGTCATCTACCAGCACTCTCTGACATCTCCCACAAAGCCAATGTCTAATCCAATGTACTATCCCATCCTGGATGCTGAGTGACTGAACCTTCTTGACCAAACTCCCATGCAGGACTTTGTCAAATGGCTTGCTAAAGTCCCTGTGGACAACATCTACTGGACAGGAGTTCATCTACTGTAAGCAAGGAGTTCATGGACCCCAGGTTGGGAACCCCTGGTCTGTAAGATTGGTTGTGCCCATGATGGAGCTGGCTGAGACTACAACTCTCTGTAGCTTCTTGCGATCCTGTGCATTGGAGCTCTCCACTGTACATCTGTAGAAGAGAGAAGAAATAGTCTCTTCTCCCCTCTCCCATCAATGGTCCTACAATGAACTATGTCCTATCCTTTTGAATTTGGGCCAAATGGCCTGTTCCACTCTTCCTGACAAACAGAAAAAATCATGCAGAATTCTCCTCAAAATAAGGGAATTAGAGCAATAAATGGGGGTGGGAGCAGTCAGTCATTTGGGATGTAGGGACCAGGGAGCCCTTGGGAATCTTTCCTCTGCCCCCAAGTTCCTTCCAGAGATTCATAATCAAATTCAGCAAGACCAGGAAACTGATTGTGGGCTTCGGGAAGGGGAAGTCAAGGGAACACATACCAGTCCTCATTGAGGGGTCAGCAGTGGAAAGGGTGAGCAGTTTCCAGTTCCTAAGTTCCAAAATCTCAGAGGATTTGTCGTGAGCCCAACACATCGATGCAGTCATGGAGAAGGCTCGACAGCAGTTACGCTTCATTAGGAGTTTGAGGAGATTTGGTACATCACCAACCATTTGCAAATTTCTGCACATGTACGGTGGAGAGCATTCTGACAGACTGCATCACTGTCTGGTCTGGAGGCTCCAATGCACAGGATCACAAGAGGGTTGTAGACTCAATCAACTTCCTCACGGGCACAACACTCCCTACCATTGAGGACATCCTCAAGAGGCGATGCCTCAGGAAACTAAGGAACCGCACTATACAGAACATGCCCTCTTCTCATTACCACCATCTGGGAGGAGGTACAGTAGCCTGCAGACCCACTCTGGAAAAGCTCCTTCACCTCACCTTCAGATTTCTGAAAGGCCCATGAACCCAAGACCAATGTCTCACTATTCTTCGTTTGTACTATCTCACACAATTCCTTATTCTAATATTGTAATTATTTTTATGTCTTGCATTCTACTGCTACCACGAACACAACAAATTTCACAACATATATCAGAGATAATGTACGTCACTGATTCTATCTTTAGCAAATTTCTCTTTGTACTGGAATTGGTTTATTATTGTCACATGTACAGAGATACGGTGAAAAACTTGTCTCACACACTGTTCATACAGATCAGATCATTACACAGTGCACTGAGGCAGAACAAGGCAAAACAACAACAGAATGCAGAATAAAGTGTCACAGTTATAGAGAGTGCCGTGCAGGTCAATGATAATGTGCAAGATCATAACAAGGTAGATGTGATTTCCAGAGACCATATTATCGTAAAAGAGGTCCATCCAGTGGGGTAGCAACTGTCCCTGAGTCTGGTGAGACATGCTTTCAGGCTTTTCTATCCTCTGCCCGGTGAAAGAGGGAAGAAAGAATTCCGGGCTGAGTGAGGTAATTGATTACATTGGTGTGGGGGCTTCGGAAAAGGTGCAGAAGAGGTTCATCAGGAAGCCCCCAGGTTTGCATCAAATCCAGACCCATACCCCTCTAAAGCAGGCATCCTCAACTTGAGATCCACAGACCCCTTGTTTAATATAAGGACATATAAAAGCTCGGCAACTCCTGGTCTAAACCTTTCTTCGTGTATCTGTCCAATTGTCTTTTAAATGTTGTTAACATACCTGACTTATTCGCTTCCTCTAGCAGCTTGTTCCATGTACAGACCACCCTCTGGATGAAAAACTTGTCTTTTGGATCCCTATTAAATCTCCTTCCTCTCACCTGTTCCCTCTGGTTCTTGATTCCCCAACCCTGGGAGGAAAGACCGTTCACATTCACCCTATCTGTGCCTCTCGTGGTTTTATACACCTCTGTAAGGTTACTCCTTAGTCTTCTACACTCCAAAAAATAAAAAGGTCCCAACCTGTCCACGCTCTCCATTCCTCAGTCCCCTGAGTCCCATGCTGTGGGCGACACAGTAGCGTAGTGATTAGGTGACAGTTTGCAGCTCAGAGTTCAGAGTTAAATTCTGGTGCCATTCAGATGTCCTTACCATGGAATGCCTGGGATTTTCCTCCGGTGCTTCGCTTTCCTCCCACAGTCCAAAGGTGAACTGGGTAGGTTAATTTATCATTGTAAAATTGTCCCGTGTTAAGGGTTAATTTGGGGTTTCTGGGGTGGTGTGGTTTGAAGGACCCACTTCACCCTGTATCACTAGATAAACAAACAGAGATCCTCGTCAATCTCTGCGTTCTTTCCAGCTCAATGACAACTTTCGTAGAGCAGGGTGACCAGAACTGAAATACTCCAAATGTGGTCTTGCCAGCATCTTGTACAACTGCAACATAACGTCCCAACTCCTGTACTCAGTGCCCTGACTACTTGTAATGCCACTTTCAGGGAACCATGTACCTGTACCCTTCAGTCCCTCTGTTCTACAACACTCCCCCAGGGTCCTACTGTCCCCCTACATCTTTTTACCATCCATCTTTCTTTCTGAGAAAGGGTCTCAACCTGAAATGTCAACTGTGATGAATTTCCACTTTCCCAGTTTGTGAGATGAATTCTGCCAATTTCAAGCATTTTTTTCCTAGCTTCCTGCAATCCTCACATGTTGGTGGGGCAAATGTCCCCTTTCTCAGGATAGGATGATAGTGTTTATATTGGGACTGCAAGACCCTGTTGGACATTGGCACCGTAGAGTACAGGAAGTCTTTTCATTGGCGAGACTGATGGCGGGGGAGTTGTGTTGCCTTGGCTGTAGCAAGGACTAGGTCTCAGTCATGGGGTGGCCCGTTGCAGCTGCCCAGGGGCCTCTGCTGGGCATGCTGGCCCATCCTATTGGCACCACTCCCAGGCGTTCACTCAGTAGAAGAACAAGCTGGACCAGGAATCTGCAGTCATAGAGATTTTTCTATGTTTCTGTACTACTCTGGGACTTGGCCTCTATTTTCCTTTCTTTGCAACTGCATGTTTCCTGAAATTGTAACCATCTGCATCATGTGCAGTGTTCTGTGGGCAATGTGCTTTGCACCTTGGCCCCAGAGGAAGGCTTTCCTTTGGCTTTCACTTTCATGTACGGTTGAATGACAGTTCAACGGAACTTAATGTTCCCAATTCTGGAATTTCTAATCTACCAGTTTTCCATTTTGTGAGGGGTCAGATTCCCACCTTCTCTGGTGAATTTTCTCTCTTGTCTAGAATACCTTTCGTACCCCCTCCAACTTTCCCTGCATATTGTCCCTGATTCTGGGGAGAAATTCTCCTTTCTCTCGATATTTTCACTGATTTGGGGCAGAAACTCCATTTTCCTACAGACCCCCGCCCGCCTTCTCTTCACGTTCCCGCCTATTCCCGGCAGCCTCTCTGCCGGCCTCACAAAATGGCGGCCGGGCCCCTCCGCGTAGCGAGATGGCGGGCTCCAGCTCCCGCCACCTTGGTGAGGGGCAAGCGTGGTTTACGCCGAACAGTCCCGTAACTCCCCAACGCCGGCTCATAATCTCTCCCCCCGACGCCTCCAACACGTCTGCAAATATCCACATACAACTATTTCCAGGTGCCCGTTAAAGGGAAACTGCTTCCTTCGCTACCGTCGCCTGCATCCACCATGTTAGTTCGGGGCAGATCTCCGGAGCCCATTTTGTCCATGCGGACTTGAATGCACAGCTGCCACCATATTTGTTGTGGGCAGCTGCCAGACGTCATCTTCATCCGCGGACGGAATGCAAGCGCTGTGATGGCGTTGTCCGATACCATGTTCCTTGCGGTCAAGAAATTGGCATCAACTTAACTTGTGGGGCAAGACAAGAGCTGGCGGCGCCATATTTGTTGTTGGCATTGCGGTGCCATATTTCTCGCGGGCAGCTCTATCCGGGGGAATGGGGAAATCATGTTGACGCCACCATCTTTGTTGCGGGCGGAAATGAGCAGGAATAACTACATTTCTTTCCCTCTTTCGGCGTTGCCCGGGACAGCAGCAGGCCTTTCTTATGCTGACACATATTCCTATCCGAACCGGCCCCATTTACTCGCCTTTGGCCCATATTCGCAGGAAGCCTGAAGGCATAATATTGGTTTAATGGCAAGATTGTTAGTGTAGAGCAGGATGGCCAACATTTTACATTCCATGAGTCAATTTTTTCACTCATGAGTTCAGATGTGCCTTACAATTCTTGTAAAAATAAGATAATATAGATATATTTAGCATTTTTACATGATATATTGATTTAATATAAAAACAAGATAAACATTACATAATGAGACTTATAACAAATCTATTTTGTCTTCTTTTGATTTCTTCCTTTTTCTTAATCACATATTCTTTCCGTAACTCAGACCCAAGCACTAGCTTAAGTTTTCCTTCTATTTCAGTCTGATGTTGTGTTTTATTGTGTCTATTAAGATCTATTATGTGCGAAAGTGTTTTCACAAACAATGCACAACGGTTTTCCTGACAGACCTGCTATAAATAAGAACTCATTTTCCCACTGTTCATTGAATTCACGCTTACTATCACTTTCTGCTTTTCTTTTGCACTGAGATGGGTAACTGAATGTAAAAACAAGGCTTAATTTTAGAAAAAGTACAAAACTGCAAATGTTCACAAAGGACGAACAAAGCACAACTCCATAGCGCACGAGTGTCAATTGTAAACTGACTGGCAAAAAGTATCAAACGTGTATTGAACAGTTATGCAACGACTGCAGAACAAAAGTCTTTCTTTCCTAGTTTGACTCCTTGAACATTTTTTAATTGAAAACAGATTAATGTGAAAGAAGATAACATTCACCAAAAGATGTGCACGAAATAATATCACTAAAATAATTGCTAAATTTTAGATTTATTCTCAGTAAAACCCATTTCTAGCTCTAAGCTATTTGAATTCCTATCAATAGTTTTTTTCCCTACAAATCAATTTTTGGTTAATATTTTTTTGCATGAGTAGGCTGATTTTTTTTTATTATTATCACTGGGGTGCAATGTGCCACTTTTGGTGTATGCCCCATAGATTGGCCATCCCTGGTGTGAAGGAACAGAGGAATTTTGGGGTCCACATCCATATTGAAAGACAGAACAGCCACTGCCCTTTGCCCAGGCTAGAAAAGGTTAACACAAGGGGCATACTGTTAAAGTGATTGGAGGAAAGTATAGGGGGATATAGGTTGTTTTTACACAGTATGGAATGTACTCACAGGGGTGATGATAGAGGCAGATACATTAGGGACAATTAAAAGGCTCTTAGATAGGCAGATGGATGATAGAAAAATGGAGGGATGCATCAGATTGATTTTATAGTGGTTAAAGGATAGGCAGCACATTGTGGGGTGAAGGGCCTGTTCTGTGAAACCTTCCAAAGCAAGGTCTGTGTTTGAGTGATGGACGATCATCAAACCCCTCCCTGTCTCGCCTCCGTGACTCCAATTCTTTGGGGAAATAAATGATTGTACACAACAGAAGGATAGGCCGCTGAACTTTACTAAGCACGTAGGTGATGCACCATCAATAACTCTCGGAGACAGGAGGAAAAAGATAGGCTTTTATTAGCTGCAAATGTGACCACGACATCTTGGAGATTGAGGGAGGAGCAGTGCCTCCAATTGCTGTGGGAGGAGCCACAGGAGCAGTCAGCAGAGGGGCGTGTCCAGACAGGTATACACATAGTTTACCACAGTAGGACAAGGGGAGGTGGTGGCAGAAACGGAGGGAGTGGGGAGAGGCAGGGGTGGGGAGTAGGGAGGAGAGAAGTGGAGTGAGTGTGGAGAGGAGGGGTGAAAAGGGTGGAAAGGGACAGAGGCAGGGGAAAGGGTAAGTGGTGGGGGAGGAGGGAGAGGGGAGGGGAAGTTGGGAGGGGAGGGGAGGGAGGTTGGGAATACAGGCGAGGAAAGTTGGGAACAGAGGGAAAATTATCCACACACAAATAGGTGAGGGGTCCAGCCTGCGGCTCCAAATGGACGAAAGGGGAATAGAGCTCATCCAGAGCTTTCCTGATGAGGACCGAGATCAGGGTTCTGGTCCAGAAATCTCCGGAGTTTGCTGGGAAAATCTGTCATCACTCCAGTGGCTCCAATAAGGAATGCCCTTCGGTAGTCCGCTTCCTCATTGAGTGTCCAGAAGTAAACCTGATCCGGGGTGGGGGTTGGGGGTGAGAGCGAGGGAAAGAGAGGAAATCGCACATGTATTATTCTAGTCCTCTGGGTTTGTGTCCCTTATTCTCGTACACCAAGGTCCCTCTGTCCCTCGACACTCCCCTCCATTCATGGTGTGTATCCTACCCTTGCACACCGAGGTTCCTCTGTCCCTTCACACTCCCCACCATTGATAGTGTGTGCCCTACCCTTGTACAGTTAGGTTTTTCTGTCCCTCGACACTCCCCACCATTCAATGTGTGTGTCCTACCCCTGTGCTCTGTGTCTCTCGCTTGAAACTCTCCACCATTCATAATGTGTGTCATACCCTGGTACTTCGAGGTGTCTCTGTCCCTCAAGTCTCCCAACCAGTCTTGGTGTATTTCCTACCCTGTACATGGATACATGGAGGTCCCCCTGTCCCTCGACACTCCCCAACATTCACAGTGAGTGTCCAGCCCTTTAATACTGAGGTCCCCCTGTCCCTCGACACTCCCCAATATTCACAGTGAGTGTTTGAGGGGAGGTGCCTACCCCGGGGGCTCTCGATGCCCACACTATGTACAGAGTGGGGATGTTTTCTGCCTACCACAGTGTGTGAACATCTCCCATGTGCTCTCGTACCCCTGTGTCCCATTACCTGAATCCCTCTATCCACCAGGTGTTTAATGAAGGTCCTTCGGGTCAGTAACCTGGAGAGAGGGAGAGGGGCGTGGAGCGGGTGAGAGGGAAAGCAGAGTGTGAGATGTAGTATAGTGCCGTGGGGAGGAAGATGGATGGAGTGAATGTTCAAGAGGGGGAGGGAGGGTGTGAGACAGAGGGGCAAGGGGAAGTGGGGGGGGGAACGGGTTGAGAGTTACTTTGTCACTAGTTGTAGTTCAAACCATGCCTTCAACCACACCTCTCTCCCCCCACCTCTCATTTGTTTCCCCTCCCTCTCCTCTCCCTCCCCCACCTTCCCTCCAGATTCTCCTCCAGCCTCCGGTTTGTTTTTCCTCTCCCTCCTGTCCTGTGATGCTCCACTCTGCCTGATGTTACCCAAGTATCATGCCTCTTCCTTGCCTCCTCGTTCCCTTGTCTCCTCCACCCTCGCAACCCCTTGAGGATCTCTCCTGCTCCACTCCCCTCCCCTCTATTGCTGTAGGGGCTGGGTGGGTGGGTGCATCATTCCTGAGCTCAGCCCCACTTGTTGGGGAATTGTGATTCCCCTCCCCACTAACCTGTAACCCTTGCCAGCTCCTCACCCCCTCCTCTACCCCCTCATCCTCTACTCTCACTCCCCTGCAATTCTAACCCCTCCCTCCCGTACAGCCCAATCTCTCTGTCCCCCCTCCACTCCCTCCTCTCTCAGACACACCCCCTTCAATCTCCCCAAACCCTCCCTCCTCCATCTCTCCACACTCTTCCTACACTCCCCTCGACTTCTTCCCTCCCACCTCCCTCGACCCACTCCTCTCTCATTCTCTGCTTCCATTCTCAATCCCTTTCTCCCCCTCCCCTTCTTTCCCTCTCCCTCCCACACTGCCCTCTCACCTACACCCTCCTCCTTTGTCCTCTTTCCTCTCTCCCTCCCATCCCACACTCCCTCCACCCCCACCCACTCACCAGTCAAGAATCTGAGGGAGCAGAGGGAAGCTTAAGGGCCCGGTCCTGGGGATGTAGTACCTGAGGGAGGAAGGAGAACAAGTGAGGTAAGGGGCCTCAAGGGGGAGAGGGGATGAGGGAGGGGAGGGAGTTGGAGGGGAGGGTAATGTGAGGGAGATGAGAGGGTGAGGAGGAGAGATGAGGGGTTTGAGGAGAGTGAGGAGTAGGACAGAAGGGAAGGGGGATGTTACCTGCCAACGATGGATGGCATGGGACACTCGAGACAGGCCTCACCGAGGGGCAGGAATGGGAGGATCCCGGAACAGTAGGCCAGCAGGAGATAGATCATCCGGTGCATGGTGAATGCCCGTGGCATTGACCTGTTCTGGGGGACAGAGGGTCAGTACCCTCCCAACAGCCCTCCATACTCAACAATGCCTCCCTCCATCCATAAGACCCCCTCTGTTCTCCTTCCCTCTTGCCCTCCATCCTCAACACCACCTCCCTGCTCAACACCCCTCCCTCCCTCCTCAACACCACCTCCCTTCTTTGTTCCCTATCCCCTCCCAAATACCTCCTCAACAGATCCCTACTCCCTCCTCACCACTCTTCAGCACAGCAGCCCTGTTCCCACTTTGATGACATTTACATTTTTTGCTTTCACTGTGTTTTTCCGTGTAAAAGTTTAAGATAACTGATGTTTTCTGTGAATATTATGTCTCTGATTCTCTGTGCCTGTGATGTTGTTGTAGGTCAATTTTTCACTGTGCTCACGGTAAACTCGGGATCGAACATCAAACTCCGGGGTCGGACATTAAACCTGGGGTCAGACATTAAGCCTGACTTTGACCTTTTGTCTCTGTTCCCCACCTGCCACTGGACAGAAGATACGAAAATCTCCTCTAATCTCTTATGGTCTTACAGAACAGTTAGGCTCAATGACACCCTCTACATGCTATTGCCAGAGTGTTGAATGGATTGTAAAAGATGAACTCTTCACCTCACAATCTACCTGGTCTAGAAACTTATCATCTACCTGCATTGCACTTTCTCTCAGAAAGTTAAACGACACCTGACAGTGAAGCTCACGCAGTTGCCTCACCTCCCTGTGACACTGCCGCATGATCTCGTCTTTCTCAGTGGCCCACACTGTGATCTGTTCCCGCTTGTACCTCTTCACCAGGTCCGACACCTGAGGCCGAAAGAGAGAGCACAAGACTGAGGCATTCTCAGAGAAACAAAACTAGACTGGCAGGTGAGGGTGGGATCCAAAGCTAAGGCTTTATAAGGCATCGGTCAGACCACACGGAGTATTGTGAGCAGCTTTGGGCCTCTTATCCAAGAAGGGATGTGCTGGTACTAGAGATGGGACAGAGGAGGTTCATGCAAGTGTCCCAGGAATGAAAGGGTTAACATATGAGGAGTGTTTGATGACTCTGGGCTTGTACTTACTGGAGTTTAAAAGAATGAAGGGGGATCTCATTGAAACCTTTCGAATATTGAAAGGCTTTGATAGAGTGGATGTGAAGAGGGTGATTCCTACAGTGAGGGAGTTGAGGACCAGAGGGCACAGATAGAGGAGGTAGAGAGGGCGTTTCCTACAGTGAGGGAGTCGAGGACCAGAGAGCACACATAGAGGAGGTAGAGAGGGCGTTTCCTACAGTGGGCGAGTCTAAGACCAGAGGGCAAAATTTCAGACTAGAAGAATGGGAGAATGTCAATTTAGAAACGAGATGAGGAGAATTTTCTTTAGCCAGGGGGCAATGAATCTGTTAAATTCATTGCCACAGACAGCTGAGTAGGCCAAGTCACTGGGTACATTTCAAGTGGAGGAAGATAAGTCCTTGGGAGAGGAGAGGGGGCCGAGAGAGGGGGTGGCGAGAGACGTGGGGCAAGAGAGGTAGGCGAAAGAGGGGTGAGGGTGGTGAGAGAGAGGAGGGTAGGGAGTGAGAGGGGAGATGGAAGAGGGAGGCTGACAGTGGAAAACTGTCAAACAATTGAGGTTCCCTCAGGCTGTAAATTGTGTAGTATAGCTTAGTGACTGGTTAATTACAGTGAGGGAGTGGGGGTTTCAGACAGGGTGTAGCAGAGAGCTTACCAGGGTGATGCCTGGATTAGAGGGCCTGAGCTGTAAGGAGAGGCTGGACAAACTTGTCGTTTTCTCTGGGGTAGCAGATGCTGAGGGGGATCTGATAGAGGTTTATAAGAATGAGAGGCACAGATAGAGTAGATGGGCAGTGTCATTTTCCCAGGGTTGAAATGTCTAAAACCAGAGAGCATGGATTTAAGGTGAGAGGGAGTGGAGGTTCAAAGGAGATGTGAGAGGCAAGTTTTTTTTACCCAGAGATGGGGTGGTGGTAGAGGCAGAAACATTAGGAATTTTAGAGACGTTTAGATAAGCACGTGAACGTGAGGAAGATGGTGGGATATGGACATTGTGTTTGGAAAAGAGGTGAGCTTAGTTAGCCCAACATGAGAAAATCTGCAGATGCTGGAAATCCAGAGTAACACACGCAACATGCTCAAGGAACTCAGCAGGTCAGGCAATACTTATGGAAAAGAGAAAACCATCGACTTTTTGGGCCAAGACCGGAAAGGAAGGGGAGGTCAGAGTCAAAGGTGGGGGGGGGGAGGAGGACGTACAAGATGGTAGGTGAGGGGTGAAACTGGGAGATGGGGGAGGGCTGAGATGTTGATTGGTGAAGGAGATAAAGGGGGTATCTGATAAGAGAGACCAGAAGGCCATGGAAGAAAGAGAAGGACGAAGTGAGGAGTAGTTAAGGAGATAAGGTGAGAGAGGAGAACAATGGGGGGGAGGGTGAGCCATAAGCAGTTCAAGAAATCAATGTTCATGCCATCAGGTTGGAAGCTCCTCAGATGAGTGTGGCCTCATCAGTACAGTAGAGGAGACCACGGAGACATATTAGAATGGGAAATTAGACCACATTTCAAATATTATGTTTAGTTCTGGTTGCCTCATTATAGGAAGGACAAGGAAGATTTAGAGTGGGTGCAGAGGAGATTTGCCAGGATGCTGCCTGGATGAGAGAGCATGTCTTATGAGGGAGGGTTGAGCAAGCTAGGGCTTTTCTCTTTGGAATGAAGGAGGATGAGAGGTGACTTGATAAGAGGCAGAGATTGAGTGGACAGTCAGAGACTTTTTTCCCCAGGGTAGAATTGGCTAATAGAAGGGGGCATCATTTCAGGACAATTAGAGGAAAGTATGGGGCGGATGTCTCAGTTAGGTTTTTGCAGGGAAAGTGATGGGTGTGTGGAATACCTTGCCAGGGTGGTGGTAGAGGCATTTCAGAAACCTTTAGAAAGGCTGATGGATGAGGGGAAAGTAGAGGGCTATGTGGGTTGAAACTTCAGTCTAACATTGTGCTGCACTTTGCTCTGACTACATGCAGAGGGAAACAGGAGAAATGTAGGCAAATGGGACTGGCTCAGCGCAGACTGGTTGGGTCAAAGTGCTTTCTGACCCTGGAGAAAGGTGAGGGGGTCAGGCCAGCTCACCTTGCGGATCAGCATTAGGTCATTCTCTTTGATCTCGACATTGATTGGGAGTGTTGGAAAGTTCTGGAAAACCTCCTCCAACCGTGGGATCCGTCGATCTGTCCCTGTGCTGAAGCATCCTGAGGTGGAGAGAGCACAGGTGACTTGATGTAAGCACTCCTGACCCCAGTGACCCCTGATTCTCACAACCCCTGACCTACAACCTGAACCAATCTGGATGCACCATTACATCTGACCTTTTGACCTTGACGACCCCAGGAGCCCTTACGTCTGTGACCCTTTACATCCCCGGAACCACCTTGACCCTGTCTTACTGTGATCCCTGAGCCCCTAAGACCCTGGAACTCCTCCGGACCTTTGACTCCCATGCATCTTGATGATCGTGACTCCACGACCCTTGACTGTCTTGACAACCTTGGACCAGATCTCTGTTACTCTCGACCTCCTCTTGCCACATCCCTCCCTAACCCCAATGGCCCTTTGAGTTCAAATCTGACACATAACGCTCCTCTGACCCCTGGCTCCACCACTCCCCAGGACTGTGAACCTTGACCCCCACAGACGTTTCCCCCGACCCCACAGACTCACCTGAGTAAAAAGTAACTTCCAACTGCTCCTTGTAGGGGGGCAGATCCTGAGGGACGAGAGGAGTAGTGAGGGTCAACACTGCAAGGACTCTCCCCTCCCTGAGGTCCTCCCTCCATCATGGAGGGTCCCTCCTCCCTCTCTGAGTGTCTCCCTCCCTCACTCCTCAGAAGGCAGGAGATCACAGCTGAGAGGAAAATTGGATCTGCCATGATGAAATGGCAGAGCAGACTTGATGGGCCAAATGGCCTAATTGTGCTCCTGTACCTGATGGACTTATCACCAAGAGTTCTACTCCTCCTTGATAGTCACTCACCATCACCGATGGTCTCCTACCTCACTGAGGGTCTCTCTGCTACCTGAGGGTTTCCCCTTATACCCTGAGGGTCTCTCCCAACCCCATCCCTCTGCCTCCCTCCACCCCACAAGGTCTCCCTCCTACCTGAGGGTTTCCCCTTACCCTGAAGGCCTCCCCTCCACCCCACAAGGTTTCCCTCCCTCGCCAAGAGACTGACCTTGTAGTCGACATCCCGGATTCTGACCTCAAGGCCGGCCTGCCTCTCGAGGGTCGTGTCGTGGGACACAACAACCTCCCCGTCCCGAGTAAGGCAGCAGTCCAACTCCAGCATGTCTGTCCCACACTCGGCAGCACTGGGAGGGGGGTGTGGAGAGAGCCAGTCAGAGAGGATTGTGGAATCATACTGTGCTTCCACCTTGGAGGCACATGATAAAGTAGGACAAGGTCAGCATAGTTTCCTCAAGGGAAAATCTTGCCTAACAAATCTGTTGGAATTCTTTGAAAAAATAATAAACAAGATAGACAAAGTTGCCAAAAATAGACATCAGTTGATGTTGTGTAAGTGGATTTTCAGAAGGCCTTTGACAAGGTGCCACACATGAGGTTGCTTAACAAGCTACAAGCCCATGGTATTACAGGAAAGATTCTAGCAGGATAAGCAGTGGCCTATTGGCAGGGGGCAAAGAGTGGGAGTAAAGGGAGCCCTTTCTGGTTGGCTGTTGGTGGCAATTGGTGTTCCACAGGGGTCTATGTTGGGACTAATTCTTTTTACATTCTATGTTAATGATTTAGATGATGGAACTGATAGGTTTCTGGTCAAGATTGCAGACAATATGAAGATAGGTGGAGGGGCAGGTAATTTTCAGGAAGTAGAGAGACTACAGAAGGACTTGGACAGATTAGGAGAATGGGCAAAGAAGTGGCAGATGAAATACAGTGTTCAGAAGTGTAAGGTCGTGCATTTTGGTAGAAGGAATAAATGCATAGACTATTTTTTTTTAATTGGGAGAGAATTCAAAAATCAGAGGTGCAAAGCGATTTGGGAGTCCTTGTGCAGGATTCCCTAAAGGTTAATTTGCAGGTTGAGTCTGTGGTGAGGAAGGCAAATGCAATGTTTAGCATTCATTTTGAGAGGACTAGAATATAAAATCAAGGATGTAATGCTGAGGCTTTATAAGGCACTAGTCAGAGTCCAGAGACCTGGGGAGGTTCTTGGGAATCCAGGAAAGTGAATGAAGACAAGGCAGTGGATGTTTCTACAGAGCCTTTGTCAAGGTCCTACAAAGTTTAATGATTAGTCATGGCCTCAAAAATTACAGAGAGGAGGGAGGATGCGGTTGAGAGGGATAATTAATTAGCCATAATGGAAAGGTAGAGCAGACTCGATGGGCTTAATGGCCTAATTCTGCTCCTGTGTCTTATGGTCTTAACTCAGGGAGACAGAGACAGGGGAGAGCCAATCAGGGCAGTTCCTGGGACACACAGGGAGAGCCAATCAGAGTGGGTCATGGGGTTGCACTGTGCATCTGCTGTCCATGGGGATAAAGCTTGGTGTGGGTAGCCAATTAGCTCAGGGAGTCGGCTGACTCTGTACAGACTGTCCAGGACTATGTGGGCATAAGGACAGTAGTCTGTGTGATTGTATCTTGTACAGGCTGTCTGTGGGACCCTCACAGAGCAGCAGCCAATGAGAACACGTGGCTGAGTGCTCACGGCCCGAGGAGGTGCGGACGCAGGCAGAGCCAATTGGACAGCGGTGTGGGATCGTAGTGTGCTTCAGAGGGGGCAGAGTGGGATATGGAAGGAGAGGGAGATGATGATGGGGGAGGGGCACTTGCTGTTGTGGCTTTCACTGTGGAGGGAAGGTGGTGACAATGATGATAACAGGGTGGGGAGACACTCACTGTTGGAAGGCTTCCATTGTGTTCTCGATCCGCTCTCCGGCTCCTGTCGGTGGAATGGGGTAAATCAGACAGAAAATCTCACCCTGAACTCACCCACACACACACACACACACACACACACACACACACACACACACACACACACACACACACACACACACACACACACACACACACACACACACACACACATCCTTCCCTCTCCAACATGGGAGCGACTCCATGGAGAGGCAGATCCAACTGGGGAGCATGAGTCCTCCTCTCCTCCCTTCCCTCTATCCTATCCCTCCTTCCCCTACACTCTTACCACCCTCTCCCCTCCAAATCCTCTTCCCTGCCTCCTTTTCCCTCCTCTACCCCCACCCTCTTTTCTTTTCCCTGCCTGCCGTCCCTCACTCACCTCCGCGGTGGGAGATGTGCCGGGCTTGAAACACCAGTTTCTTCCTCCTGTGGAGCACCCATGGGTGACGGAGAAACCAAGCGGAGGCCAGTATGTATCCAGCCAGAGTGGTGAGAGCCATCAGCAGTGGAAACATCATACCGCACCTCCTCCTCGGGTTCCCTCTCGCTTCACCAGCACCAGCCTCTGCTCCCTCTTGTCTGACCGGTTCTGTCCTGGTCTCATTCGAGCCTGTCCAGGCACATTCCAGCCCAGTGCTGGCTCAGCCTGGCTCTCTTAGGCGGGGGTTGGAGGATGTGGGGTGTGTCCGGGTGGGTCAGTGTGGACTCTGTACCTGTTGTCAGCGAATGAAAGCGCAGACTGTCTAGGTCTGTGCAGAGCCAAACACTGGCCTCCCACGGCCCCGTTCTCCCTCTGCTCTCTGTGTAGTGACTTGACCCTCAGGACAGAGGGAGAGGGGTTAAAGACAGAGGGAGGGATGGAGAGAGAGGGGAGTGAGAAGGGATAGAGAGACAGAGGAATAGAAAGACAGAAAGCAGAGTTAAAGAGAGACAGACAGAGGGAATAGAAGGAGAGAGAGATTGAGAGAAGAGAGAGTAAGGGATAGAGAGAGGGGGCTAAAGAAATAGACAGGTAGAGAGAGAGGAAGGAGGCAGAGAGAAGAGAGATGTAGAGTGAATGGGGAAGAGAGAATGAGAAGGGGAGAGAGTGAAGGGGGGGTTACCTTGCTAATTCGCTTTTAACAAGAATTAAACATTATCCGTATGCTGCTGCATGCTTTAGGAATTTGCTGTGATGTGTTGGTGCATCTTGCAACAAAAGAATTATAAAGAATAAATAATTAGATAAAAATAAAGGTGGAGGGTACAAATATGGAATAAAATATGCATAAACACCAGCCTCTATTTACAGTACAACCTAAGCATTCTAAAAATTGGTTTAACAGGTTGAGGGTCAGTGCAGTGCCAGCTAATATATAAGAAGGGTGGAGCTAACTGGAATGGTTGGTCAGATTAATTGCCTGGGGGAAGGTGCTTTTAAAATGGTGGGAAGGTTTCGATTTTTATTTAACCCTATAGCACTTTCCAGAGGGAGCTTTTGGAAAGGGAGGTTTGCTGTGTGGGTGGGAAGTGCCTGCAATGAATTTCCTGCTCCCTTTGTCCTGGACACACACACTGGGCCGGCCTCGATGGCAGACCACAGACAGTGATCTATTCTGCTGACCTGATGCTTCTGTGTAGTTTCTGTATGCTGTGAGAGGATGCTGAACCAAACCCAAAGGAAATGGCTGATGTGAGGATGCTCTCTGTGATGGCAGTGTAGAATTGCACCAGTACGTTCTGGGGAACTTGGAGTTTTACCTACTGCTGTAAGAAGAACATCGTCTGCCAAGCTTTTTTGTGAAGGAGATGTGGTTCTTCCTCCCAGTGGGAACAATGTTACCCAGGAACCCGAGCATTGAAATGGTAAAAACTGTAGATGATGAGTGGGTGGGGAGCAGACACATTCCCCCTGAAATCGGTTTGCATCTCCAGTGTTTACAGAGCATTCATCTCCAAGCTGTTGTGATTTCTTTACTTCCTGCTGATATTGGATTTGTCTCCTCTGGTCATTAGTCCAATGACAGTGGTGATATCTGCACACTTTATCAGTTTAACCAATGGATCACTGGAGATGCAGTCAGTGGTGCAGAGTCATAGAAAACTACAGCATAGAAGCAGGCTGTTCAGCCCATCTAATGCATGCCATACTGTACTGCTTAAATTGCCTACTCTCATTGACCTGCATGGGACCATAACTTTCCATAGCCCTACCATTTATTTACCTGTCCAAACTTCCCTTAAACATTGAAATCGAGTTCTTGCACGCTAATCCCATTGACCATTGCCCTCCCTACCCCTACCATTCATTTACCAATCCAAACTTCACTTAAATGTTGGAATCAAACTTTGCATGCACCACTTGTGCTGGCAGCTCATTCCACACTCTCATGACCCTCTGAGTGAAGAAGTTTCCCCTCATGTTCCCCTTAAACTTTTCACCTTTCACCCTTAACTCATGACCTCTGGTTGTTGTCCCACCCAACTTCAGTGAAAAAAGCCTACTTGCATTCACCCTATCTATACCCCTTATTATTGTGTATACCCTTATCAAATCTCCTCTCAATCTTCTACATTCCAAGGAATAACCTATTCAATCTTTCCTGATAATTCAAGTCCCCCAGACTCAGCAACATCCTTGTAAATTTTCTTTTTACTCTTTCAATGTTATTTACAGAAGTTACAGAACCTGGGCCCCTGTACTTCCCTCTACAATTAGATCCTTGACTTCCTAACTGGAAGATCACAATCTGTGCGGATTGGTGATAATATCTCCTCCTTGCTGACGATCAACACTGGTTCACCTCAAGGGTGTGTGCTTAGCGCACTACTCTACTCTCTCTATACCCATGACTGTGTGGCGAGGCATAGCTCAAATATCATCTATAAATTTGCTGATGATACAACAGTTGTTGGTAGAATCTCAGATAGTGACAAGAGGGCGTACAGGAGCGAGATATGCCAACTAGTGGAGTGGTGTCACTGCAACGACCTGCACCCAACGTCAATAAGACGAAAGAGCTGATTATGGACTTCAGGAAAGGTAAGATGAAGGAACACATACCAAGCCTCAGAGAGGGATCAGAAGTGGAGAGAGTGAGCAGCTTCAAGTTCCTGTGTGAAAAGATCTCTGAGGTCCTAACCTGGTCCCAACATATCTACGTAGTTATAAAGAAGGCAAGACAGCATCTGTACTTCGTTAGGAGCTTGAAGAGATTTGGCATGTCAACAAATACACTCAAAAACTTCTATAGATGTTCCACGGAGAGCATTCTGACAGGCTGCATCACTGTCTGGTATGGGGGGGGGGGGGGGCGGGGGAGACTACTGCACAGGACCAAAAGAATTTCCAGAGGCTTGTAAATCTAGTCAGCTCCATCTTGGGTACTAGCCTACAAAGTACCCAGGACATCTTCAAGGAGCAGTATCTCAGAAAGGCAGCATCAATTATCGCATTACTGTGACATTCTGGTGCTGCTGTAATTTATTTTCTGCTACTTATCTATTTAATACTGTTTTTCTATTACTGTCTTGTTTTTATCTACCGCTTTGTTTGATTGCCTGAGAGGAAGCCAAACAGAGTTTCATTGTACCTATGTATAATGACAATAAAGATCATTCAATTCAACTCCCAGGACATGCCCTTTTTCCACTGTTACCATTGGGTAGGAGGTACAGAAGCCTGAAGGCACACATTCAGCGATTCAGGAACAGCTCCTTCCCCTCTGCCATCCGATTCCTGAATGGACTTTGAAGCGTTAGACACTACCTCATTTTTAAAATAAATATTATTTCTGTTTCTGCACAATTTTTTATCTATTCATTATACATATACTGTAAGTGATTTACTTTTTTATCAGTTTTTCTCTGCTAGATTATGTTTTGCATTGAACTGCTGCTGCTAAGTTAACAAATTTCATGTCACATGCCGGTGATAATAAACCTGATTCTGATTGTTTACATCTTTCCTGTAGGTAAGTGCCAAAACTCCACACAACACTCCAAATTTGGCCTCACTAATGTCTCATACAACTTCAACATAACATCCCATCTCCTGTACTCAATACATTGATCTATGAAGGCCAATGTACCAAAAGCTCTCTTTACGACCCTATCTACCTGTGACGCCATTTTCAATGTATTATGGACCTCTATTCCCAGATCCCTTTGTTCTACCACACTCCTCAGTGCTCGACCATTCACTGTGCAAAACCTATCCTGGTTGGACCTACTGAAGTGCAAAACCTCACACTTGTCTGTATTAAATTTCAACTGCCCTTTTCAGCCCATTTTTCCAACTGGTCCATATCGCACTACAAGCTGTGATAATCTTCCTCATTGTCCACTACAGCCCCAATCTTGGTGTCATCTGCAAATTTGCTGATCCAGTTATCCACATTATCATCCAGATCATTGATATAGATGGCAAATAACAAAGGACCCAGCACTGATTCCTGCAGCACACCACTAGTCACAGGCCTCCAGTCAGAGACATGATCTACCACCATAAAGCATGCTGACTATCCTTAATCAGTCCATGTCTACCCAAACACTTCTATATCCAGTCCCTTAGAACACCTTCGAATTGCTTTCCCACAGCTCGTATCAGACTCACCGGCCTATAGCTTCCTGATTTACATCTGCAGCCTTTTTTTAAAAACCGTGGAACAACATTGACTATCCTCCAATCCTCTGGTACTTCTCCTTGCTAAGGAAGATTTAAATATATCTGCTAGGGCCCCAGCAATTTCAGCTCCACACATGGATTACCACTCTGATCTTCCAGAAGACCAATTTTGTCCCTTGCAATCCTTTTGCTCTTAAAAAATACCTTGAGGTGTTGTCGTAAGAAGTTCAGACCATTGTTAAATGCATCATCTGTAGGCAAACTGCAGTGGACGTAGAACTTATGGATTATGAATTATAGTTATGAACATAGACTCGGCCACTTTGTTAGGTACAGCAGGAACAGGACATAACAAATAAATTTAACAAAATTAAAACCCTACAGGCAGCAACTAAAAAATCATTAGAAGGGAAAAGATGAAATATGAAAGCAAGCTAGCAAATATTATCAAAGTGGATAGTAAAAGTTTATTCAAGTATCTTAAAAATAAAAGAGCAATGAGAGTGGATATAGGACTGCTAGAAAATGAGGCAGGAGAAATAATAATGGGGGATGAGGAGATGGCTGATGAACTAAATAAGAATTTTACGTCAGTCTTCACTGTGGAAGACACTAGCAGTATGCCTGATGTTGTAGTGTGTGAAAGAATGGGTGCAGTTAGTTACTAGAGAGAAGGTGCTCAAAAAGCTGAAAGACCTAAAGATACATAAGTCACCTGGACCAGAGGAGCTGCACCCTGGGTTCTGAAGTGGTAGCATTAGAGACTGTGGTGGCATTAGAAATGATCTTTCAAAAATCATTGGACTTTGGCATGGTGCCAGAGGACTGGAAAATTGCAAATGGTACTCCACTCTTTAAGGAAAGAGGAAGGCAGCAGAAAGGAAATTATAGACCAATTAGCCTGACCTCAGTGGTTGGGAAGATGTTAGAGTCAATTGTTAAGGATGAGGTGAAGGAGTACTTGGTGACACAGGACAAGATAGGACAAAGTCAGCAAGGTTTCCTTAAGGGAAAATCCTGCCTGACGAACCTGTTGGAATTCTTTGAGGAGATTACAAGTAGGATAGATAAAGGGGATGCAGTGGATGTTGTATATTTGGATTTTCAGAAGGCATTTGCCAAGGTGCCACACATGAGGCTGCTTACCAAGTTAAGAGCCCATGGTATTACAGGGAAGTTACTAACATGGTTTGACCATTGGCTGATTGGTAGGAGGCAGTGAATGGGAGTAAAAGGATCCTTTTCTGGTTGGCTGCCTGTGACTAGTGGTGTTCTGCAGGGGTTGGTGTTGGGACCACCTCTTTTTATGCTGTATATAAATGATTTAGATGAAGGAACAAATGGCTTTGTTGCCAAGTTTGCAGATGATATAAAGATTGGTGGAGGGGCAGGTAGTGTTGAGGAAACAGGTAGGATGCAGAAGGACTTAGACAGATTAGGAGAATGGGCAAGAAAGTGGCAAAAGGAATACAATGTTGGACAATGCATGGTTATGCACTTTGGTAGTAGAAATAAATGTGTGGACTATTTTCTAAACAGGGAGAAAATCCAGGAATCTGAGATGCAGAGGGAGTTGGGTGACCTTGTCAGAACACCCTGGAGGTTAACTTGCAGGTTGAATCGGTGGTGAGGAAGGCAAATGTCATGTTAGCATTCATTTTAAGAGGTCTAAAATACAAGTGCAGGGATGTGATGCTGAGGCTTTATAAGGCACTGGTGAGGCCTCACCTTGAGTATTGTGAACAGTTTTGGGCCCCTCATCTTAGAAAAGGTGTGCTGGCGTTGGAGAGGATCTAGAGGAGGTTCACAAGGATGATTCCAGGAATGAAAGGGTTATCATACGTGGAACGTTTGATGGCTCTGGGTCTGTACTTGCTGGAATTCAGAAGGATGAGGGGTAATCTCATTAAAACCTTTTGAATGTTGAAAGGCCTAGACGTGGAGTAGATGTGGAAAGGATGTTTCCCATGGTGGGAGAGTTTAAGACAAGAGGGTAAAGCCTCAGGATAGATGGGTGCCCTTTCAAAACAAAGATGTGGAGAAATTTCTTTAGCCAAAAGGTGGTGAATTTGTGGAATTTTTTTGCCACGTGCAGCTGTGGAGGCCAGATCATTGGGTGTATTTAAGGCAGAGATCGATAGGTTCTTGATTGGACACAGTATCAAAGGTTACAGGGAGAAGGCTGGGAACTGGGTCGAGGAGGAGATTAAAAAAAGGATCAGCCATGATTGAATGGTGGAGTAGAATCGATTGGCCAGATGGCCTAATTCTCCTCCTATATCTGATGGTCCAATAAAGTGGCCACTGAGTGTGTGTTAATCGTCTTCTTCAGCTGGTCATAAAAGCATGTAGACATGGTCAAGAGGTTCAGTTGTTGTTCAGAAGAAACATCAGAATAGGAAAGAAATAAGTGACTTTAACTGTGGTATGATAGTTGGTGCCAGACAGGGTGGTTTGAGTATCTCAGAAACTGCTGATCTCCCAGGATTTTCACACACAACAGACTCTAGAATTAACAGAGAATGGTGTGAAAAACAAAAAAACATCCAGTGAGCAGCAGTTCTGTGTGCAAAAATGCCTTGTTAGTGAGAGAGGTCAGAGGAAAATGGCCAGACTGGTTCAAGCTGACAGGAAGGTGACAGTACCTCAAATAACTACACGTTACAACAGTGGTGTGCAGAAGAGCATCTCTGAAAGCAGAACAGATTGAACCTTGAAATGGATAGGCTACCGCAGCAGAAGACCACACCTGGGTCTATCTAATAAACTGGCACTCAGTCAATACTTTTTACTGTAACTTATAGTATATTTGTATGTACTGCTGTCACAGAAGTAAGTTCACAACGTATCAGTGATAATAAATCTGAATTTGAATCTCAACCCCCATCAATCCGTCCCCACTGATCCTTTCCTCCCTCCCTCTGTCCTAACCCCTCCCCTTATCAAAAATAACTCCCCTCCCCTTCCCCCTCCCTCTCTCCTTCCCCCCCTCCCCTTATCAAAAATAACTCCCCTCCCCTTCCCCCCCTCCCTCTCTCCTTCCCCCCCTCCCCTTCCCACGTCTGACACACAGCTTTGAAGCCACACAAACTGAGGTCTGCCAGTCAGGTAGTCCATTATCCGGGATACAATGGAAGAGCCAACCTGCACTGAACGGTGCATTTCCCCCAGCTGTATGGTATTGAAGGCACTCGAGAAATCAAAATAAAACATGGTCCTCACAGCACTGCGGTGCTTATCCAAATGGGAGTAGTCTCCGTTCAGCAAGTACATGACAGCAGCATCGACTGCAATGTTCCCTTGGTGGGCAAACTGCAGGGGAATGAGGGCAGATCTGACAAGGGGTCAGAAGTGAGCCAGGATCAGCCTCTCTACGGTCTTCAAGATGTGTGAGGTCAGGGCCACTGGACGGTTGTCATTCAAGACTTTCAGTTGACCCTTCTTGGGTACTGGGTACACATGTGATGTTTTCCACACAGTCAGCAGTTTCAGTTGAGTGAGCAAATGCATTTCCCTTCGGAGCGAAGGAGGATGAAAACTGACTTGATAGGGGTATATACGAGGATTAGATAGTACAGGCAGCCAGAGACTTTCTCCCAGGATAGAAATGGCCAATATCAGAGAACACAGTTTAATGTCAGATTTCAGTTCTTTACATGGAATGTGTGACAATCACAGACAAAGTCTCTCATTCTCTCGGTACGTGTGACAATCACAAAGTCTCACACTCCCTCAGTACGTGTGACAATCACAAAGTCTCTCACTCCCTCAGTACGTGTGCAATCACAAAGTCTCTCACTCCGTCGATAACTGTGACAATGATAAAGTCTCTCACTCAGTCGGTACGTGTGATAATCTCAAAGTCTCTCACTCCCTTGGTACGTGTGACTATCGCAGCCAACGTCTCTCACTCCCTCGGTACGTGTGACAATCGCAAAGTCTCTCACTCCCTCGGTTCGTTTGACTATCACAGACAAAGTCTCTCACTCCCTCGGGACGTGTGACAATCACAAAGTCTCTCACTCCCTCGGTACGTGTGACAATTACAAAGTCTATCACTCACTCGGTACGTGACAATCACAAAGTCTCTCAATCCCTCGGTACCTGTGACAATGACAAAGTCTCACACTCCCTTGGTATTTGTGACAATGACAAAGTCTCTCTCTCCCTCAGTACGTATGACAATCTCAATGTTACTCTCTCCCTCGGTACGTGTGACAATCACAGACAACGTCTCTCACTCCCTCGGTATGTGTGACAATCTCAATGTCTATCACTCCCTCCGTACGTGTGACTATCACAGACAAAGTCTCTCACTCCCTTAGTACGTGTGACAATCACAAAGACTCTCACTCCCTCGGTGTGTGTGACAATCGCAAAGTCTCTCACTCCCTCTTCCTTTGTAGCATATTGTTATTGTATGCTTAACCTTGCTCTGTATTAATTCTCCTCATTGGGATTTGGGGTTTTTAATTTTGTAAAATGTTTTGAAAAACTAATAAAAAAAATTTAAAAAAAAAAGTCTCTCACTCCCTCGGTACGTGTGACAATCGCAAAGTCTCTCACTCCCTCGGTACGTGTGACTATCACAGACAAAGTCTCTCACTCCCTCGGTACGTGTGACAATCTCAAAGTCTCTCACTCCCTCAGTACGTGTGACAATCAAAAAGTCTATCGCTCCCTCGGTACGTGTAGCAATCACAAAGTCTCTCACTCCCTCGGTACCTGTGACAATCACAAAGTCTCTCACTCCCTTGTTATGTGTGACAATCTCAAAGTCTCTCCCTCCCTCGGTACCTGTGACAATCTCAAAGTCTCTCACTCCCTCAGTACGTGTGACAATCAAAAAGTCTATCGCTCCCTCGGTACGTGTAACAATCACAAAGTCTCTCACTCCCTCGGTACCTGTGACAATCACAAAGTCTCTCACTCCCTTGTTATGTGTGACAATCTCAAAGTCTCTCCCTCCCTCGGTACCTGTGACAATCTCAAAGTCTCTCACTCCCTCGTTACGTGTGACAATCTCAAAGTCTCTCCCTCCCTCGGTACATGTGACAATCACAAAGTCTATCACTCCCTCGGTACGTGTGACAATCACAAAGTCTCTCACTCCCTCGGTACCTGTGACAATGACAAAGTCTCTCACTCCCTTGGTATTTGTGACAATGATGAAGTCTTTCACACCCTCAGTACGTATGACAATCTCAATGTTTCTCTCACTCTCGGTACGTGTGACAATCACAGACAGAGTCTCTCACTCCCTCTGTACGTGTGACAATCACAGACAAAGTCTCTCACTCCCTCGGTACGTGTGACAATCACAGACAGAGTCTCTCACTCCCTCAGTACGTGTGACAATCACAAAGTCTCTCACTCCCTCGTTACGTGTGACAATCTCAAAGTCTCTCCCTCCCTCGGTACCTGTAACAATCACAAAGTCTCTCACTCCCTCGTTACGTGTGACAATCTCAAAGTCTCTCCCTCCCTCGGTATGTGTGACAATCACAAAGTCTATCACTCCCTCGGTACGTGTGACAATCACAAAGTCTCTCACTCCCTCGGTACCTGTGACAATGACAAAGTCTCTCACTCCCTCGGTATGTATGACAATCTCAATGTTTCTCTCACCCTCGGTACGTGTGACAATCACAGACAAAGTCTCTCACTCCCTCTGTATGTGTGACAATCACAAAGTCCCTCACTCCCTCGGTACGTCTGACAATCACAGACAAAGTCTCTCACTCCCTCGGTACGTGTGACTATCACAGACAAAGTCTCTCACTCCCTCGGTACATGTGACAATCACAAAGTCTCTCACTGCCTCGGTATGTGTGACAATCGCAAAGTCTCTCACTCTCTCGGTACGTGTGACTATCACAGCAAAGTCTCTCACTCCCTCAGTACTTCTGACAATCACAAAGTCTCTCACTCCCTCGATACCTGTGACAATGATAAAGTCTCTCACTCAGTCGGTACGTGTGATAATCTCAAAGTCTCTCACTCCCTTGGTACGTGTGACTATCGCAGACAACGTCTCTCACTCCCTCGGTACGTGTGACAATCGCAAAGTCTCTCACTCCCTCGGTTCGTTTGACTATCACAGACAAAGTCTCTCACTCCCTCGGGACGTGTGACAATCACAAAGTCTCTCACTCCCTCGGTACGTGTGACAATTGCAAAATCTCTCACTCCCTCGGTACATGTGACTATCACAGCAAAGTCTCTCAGTCCCTCAGTACTTGTGACAATCACAATGTCTCTCACTCCCTCGGTACGAGTGACAATCTCAAAGTCTATCACTCCCTTCGTACGTGTGACTATCACAGACAAAGTCTCTCAGTCCCTCAGTACTTGTGACAATCACAAAGTCTCTCCCTCCCTCGGTACGTGTGACAATCACAAAGTCTCTCACTCCCTCGGTACGTGTGACAATCACAAAGTCTATCACTCCCTCGGTACGTGTGACAATCACAAAGTCTATCACTCACTCGGTACGTGACAATCACAAAGTCTCTCAATCCCTCGGTACCTGTGACAATGACAAAGTCTCACACTCCCTTGGTATTTGTGACAATGACAAAGTCTCTCTCTCCCTCAGTACGTATGACAATCTCAATGTTACTCTCTCCCTCGGTACGTGTGACAATCACAGACAAAGTCTCTCACTCCCTCTATACGTGTGACAATCTCAAAGTCTCTCACTCCCTTGGTACGTGTAACAATCAGAAAGTCTATCACTCTCTAGGTACGTGTGACAATCACAAAACCTCTAATTCCCTCGGTACGTGTGACAATCACAAAGTCTCTCACTCCCTCGAAACCAGTGACAATGACAAAGTCTCTCACTCAATCGGTACGTGTGATAATCTCAAAGTCCCTCACTCCCTCGGTACATGTGACTATCGCAGACAACGTCTCTCACTCCTTCGGTCCATGTGACAATCGCAGACAAAGTCTCTCACTCCCTCGGTACGTGTGACAATCACAAAGTCTCTCACTCCCTCGGTACATGTGACTATCACAGACAACGTCTCTCACTCCCTCGGTATGTGTGACAATCTCAATGTCTATCACTCCCTCCGTACGTGTGACTATCACAGACAAAGTCTCTCACTCCCTTAGTACGTGTGATAATCACAAAGACTCTCACTCCCTCGGTATGTGTGACAATCGCAAAGTCTCTCACTCCCTCTTCCTTTGTAGCATATTGTTATTGTATGCTTAACCTTGCTCTGTATTAATTCTCCTCATTGGGATTTGGGGTTTTTAATTTTGTAAAATGTTTTGAAAAACTAATAAAAAAATTTTAAAAAAAAAGTCTCTCACTCCCTCGGTACGTGTGACAATCGCAAAGTCTCTCACTCCCTCGGTACGTGTGACTATCACAGACAAAGTCTCTCACTCCCTCGGTACGTGTGACAATCTCAAAGTCTCTCACTCCCTCAGTACGTGTGACAATCAAAAAGTCTATCGCTCCCTCGGTACGTGTAACAATCACAAAGTCTCTCACTCCCTCGGTACCGGTGACAATCACAAAGTCTCTCACTCCCTCGTTATGTGTGACAATCTCAAAGTCTCTCCCTCCCTCGGTACCTGTGACAATCTCAAAGTCTCTCACTCCCTCGTTACGTGTGACAATCTCAAAGTCTCTCCCTCCCTCGGTACATGTGACAATCACAAAGTCTATCACTCCCTCGGTACGTGTGACAATCACAAAGTCTCTCACTCCCTCGGTACCTGTGACAATGACAAAGTCTCTCACTCCCTTGGTATTTGTGACAATGATGAAGTCTTTCACACCCTCGGTACGTATGACAATCTCAATGTTTCTCTCACACTCGGTACGTGTGACAATCACAGACAGAGTCTCTCACTCCCTCTGTACGTGTGACAATCACAGACAAAGTCTCTCACTCCCTCGGTACGTGTGACAATCACAGACAGAGTCTCTCACTCCCTCTGTACGTGTGACAATCACAAAGTCCCTCACTCCCTCGGTACGTCTGACAATCACAGACAAAGTCTCTCACTCCCTCGGTACGTGTGACTATCACAGACAAAGTCTCTCACTCCCTCGGTACGTGTGACAATCTCAAAGTCTCTCACTCCCTCAGTACGTGTGACAATCACAAAGTCTCTCACTCCCTCGTTACGTGTGACAATCTCAAAGTCTCTCCCTCCCTCGGTACCTGTAACAATCACAAAGTCTCTCACTCCCTCGTTACGTGTGACAATCTCAAAGTCTCTCCCTCCCTCGGTACGTGTGACAATCACAAAGTCTATCACTCCCTCGGTACGTGTGACAATCACAAAGTCTCTCACTCCCTCGGTACCTGTGACAATGACAAAGTCTCTCACTCCCTCGGTATGTATGACAATCTCAATGTTTCTCTCACCCTCGGTACGTGTGACAATCACAAAGTCTCTCACTCCCTCTGTATGTGTGACAATCACAAAGTCCCTCACTCCCTCGGTACGTCTGACAATCACAGACAAAGTCTCTCACTCCCTCGGTACGTGTGACTATCACAGACAAAGTCTCTCACTCCCTCGGTACATGTGACAATCACAAAGTCTCTCACTGCCTCGGTATGTGTGACAATCGCAAAGTCTCTCACTCTCTCGGTACGTGTGACTATCACAGCAAAGTCTCTCACTCCCTCAGTACTTCTGACAATCACAAAGTCTCTCACTCCCTCGATACCTGTGACAATGATAACGTCTCTCACTCAATCGGTACGTGTGATAATCTCAAAGTCTCTCACTCCCTCGTTACGTGTGACAATCTCAAAGTCTCTCCCTCCCTCGGTACGTGTGACAATCACAAAGTCTATCACTCCCTCGGTACGTGTGACAATCACAAAGTCTCTCACTCCCTCGGTACCTGTGACAATGACAAAGTCTCTCACTCCCTCGGTATGTATGACAATCTCAATGATAGATAGATAGATAGATAGATAGATAGATAGATAGATAGATACTTTATTCATCCCCATGGGGAAATTCAACTTTTTTCCAATGTCCCATACACTTGTTGTAGCAAAACTAATTACATACAATAATTAACTCAGTAAAAAATATGATATGCATCTAAATCACTATCTCAAAAAGCATTAATAATATCTTTTAAAAAGTTCTTAAGTCCTGGCGGTAGAATTGTAAAGCCTAATGGCATTGGGGAGTATTGACCTCTTCATCCTGTCTGAGGAGCATTGCATCGATAGTAACCTGTCGCTGAAACTGCTTCTCTGTCTCTGGATGGTGCTATGTAGAGGATGTTCAGAGTTATCCATAATTGACCGTAGCCTACTCAGCGCCCTTCGCTCAGCTACCGATGTTAAACTCTCCAGTACTTTGCCCACGACAGAGCCCGCCTTCCTTACCAGCTTATTAAGACGTGAGGCGTCCCTCTTCTTAATGCTTCCTCCCCAACACGCCACCACAAAGAAGAGGGCGCTCTCCACAACTGACCTATAGAACATCTTCAGCATCTCACTACAGATATTGAATGACGCCAACCTTCTAAGGAAGTACAGTCGACTCTGTGCCTTCCTGCACAAGGCATCTGTGTTGGCAGTCCAGTCTAGTTTCTCTCACCCTCGGTACGTGTGACAATCACAGACAAAGTCTCTCACTCCCTCTGTACGTGTGACAATCACAAAGTCCCTCACTCCCTCGGTACGTCTGACAATCACAGACAAAGTCTCTCACTCCCTCGGTACGTGTGACTATCACAGACAAAGTCTCTCACTCCCTTGGTACATGTGACAATAACAAAGTCTCTCACTGCCTCGGTATGTGTGACAATCGCAAAGTCTCTCACTCTCTCGGTACGTGTGACTATCACAGCAAAGTCTCTCACTCCCTCAGTACTTCTGACAATCACAAAGTCTCTCACTCCCTCGATACCTGTGACAATGATAACGTCTCTCAATTAATCGGTACGTGTGATAATCTCAAAGTCTCTCACTCCCTCGGTACGAGTGACTATCGCACAGACTCTGACTCCCTCGGTTCGTGTGACTATCGCAGACAAAGTCTCTCACTCCCTCAGTACGTGTGACAATCTCAAAGTCTCTCACTGAATCGGTACGTGTGATAATCTCAAAGTCTCTCACTCCCTCGGTACGTGTAACTATCGCAGACAAAGTCTCTAACTCCCTCGGTACATGTGACAATCTCAAAGTCTCTCACTCCCTCGGTACGTGTGAGAATCACAAAGTCTATCACTCCCTCGGTACGTGTGACTATCGCAGACAACGTCTCTCTCTCCCTTGGTACGTGTGACAATCACAAAGCCTCTCACTCCATCGATACCAGTGACAATGACAAAGTCTCTCACTCCCTCGGTACGTGTGACTATCGCAGACAAAGTCTCTAACTCCCTCGGTACATGTGACAATCACAAAGTCTCTCACTCCCTCGATTTGTGTGACTATCACAGACAAAGTCTCTCACTCACTCGGTACATGTGACAATCTCAAAGTCTCTCACTCCCTTGGTACGTGTGACTATCGCAGACAACGTCTCTCACTCCCTTGGTACGTGTGACAATTTCAAAGTCTATCACTCCCTCCGTACGTGTGACTATCACAGAGAAAGTCTCTCACTCCCTTGGTACATGTGACAATCACAAAGTCTCTCACTCCCTCGGTATGTGTGACAATCGCAAAGTCACTCACTCCCTCGGTACGTGTGACTATCACAGCAAACTCTCTCAGTCCCTCAGTACTTGTGACAATCACAAAGTCTCTCACTCCCTGGGTACGTGTGACAATCGCAAAGTCTCTCCCTCCCTCGGTACGTGTGACAATCACAAAATCTATCACTCCCTCGGTACGTGTGACAATCACAAAGTCTCTCACTCCCTCAGTACCCGTGACAATGACAAAGTCTCTCACTCCCTTGGTATTTGTGACAATGACAAAGTCTCTCACTCCCTCGGTATGTATGACAATCTCAATGTTTCTCTCTCCCTCGGTACGTGTTACAATCACAGACAAAGTCTCTCACTCCCTCGGTACGTGTGACTATCACAGACAAATTCTCTCTCTCACTCGGTACGTGTGACAATCACAAACTCTCTCACTCCCTCGGTACGTGTGACAATCACAAAGTCTCTCACTCCCTTGAAATGAGTGACAATGACAAAGTCACTCACTCCCTCGGTACGTGTGATAATCTCAAAGTCTCTCACTCCCTCGGTACGTGTGATATTAAACAGACAAAGTCTCTCACTCCCTCGGTACGTGTGACAATCACAATGTCTCTCACTCCCTCGGTACGCGTGACAATCGCAAAGTCTCTCACTCTCTCGGTATGTGTGAATATCACAGACAAAGTCTCTCACTCCCTCGGTACGTGTGATAATCTCAAAGTCCCTCACAACCCTCGGTACATGTGACTATCGCAGACAACGTCTCTCACTCCTTCGGTCCATGTGACAATCGCAGACAAAGTCTCTCACTCCCTCGGTACGTGTGACAATCACAAAGTCTCTCACTCCCTCGGTACGTGTGACAATCTCAAAGTCTCTCACTCCCTTGGTACATGTGACTATCACAGACAACGTCTCTCACTCCTTCGGTCCATGTGACAATCGCAGACAATGTCTCTCACTCCCTCGGTACGTGTGACAATCACAAAGTCTATCACTCCCTCGGTACGGGTGACAATCACAAACTCTCTCACTCCCTCGGTACGTGTGATAATCACAAAGTCTCTCACTCCCTTGGTACATGTGACTATCACAGACAACGTCTCTCACTCCTTCGGTCCATGTGACAATCGCAGACAAAGTCTCTCACTCCCTCGGTACGTGTGACAATCACAAAGTCTCTCACTCCCTCAGTACGTGTGCAATCACAAAGTCTCTCACTCCCTCGAAACCAGTGACAATGACAAAGTCTCTCACTCAATCGGTACGTGTGATAATCTCAAAGTCCCTCACTCCCTCGGTACATGTGACTATCACAGACAACGTCTCTCACTCCCTCGGTATGTGTGACAATCTCAATGTCTATCACTCCCTCCGTACGTGTGACTATCGCAGACAACGTCTCTCACTCCTTCGGTCCATGTGACAATCGCAGACAAAGTCTCTCACTCCCTCGGTACGTGTGACAATCACAAAGTCTCTCACTCCCTCGGTACATGTGACTATCACAGACAACGTCTCTCACTCCCTCGGTATGTGTGACAATCTCAATGTCTATCACTCCCTCCGTACGTGTGACTATCACAGACAAAGTCTCTCACTCCCTTAGTACGTGTGACAATCACAAAGACTCTCACTCCCTCGGTGTGTGTGACAATCGCAAAGTCTCTCACTCCCTCTTCCTTTGTAGCATATTGTTATTGTATGCTTAACCTTGCTCTGTATTAATTCTCCTCATTGGGATTTGGGGTTTTTAATTTTGTAAAATGTTTTGAAAAACTAATAAAAAAATTTTAAAAAAAAAAGTCTCTCACTCCCTCGGTACGTGTGACAATCGCAAAGTCTCTCACTCCCTCGGTACGTGTGACTATCACAGACAAAGTCTCTCACTCCCTCGGTACGTGTGACAATCTCAAAGTCTCTCACTCCCTCAGTACGTGTGACAATCAAAAAGTCTATCGCTCCCTCGGTACGTGTAACAATCACAAAGTCTCTCCCTCCCTCGGTACCTGTGACAATCTCAAAGTCTCTCACTCCCTCGTTACGTGTGACAATCTCAAAGTCTCTCCCTCCCTCGGTACATGCGACAATCACAAAGTCTATCACTCCCTCGGTACGTGTGACAATCACAAAGTCTCTCACTCCCTCGGTACCTGTGACAATGACAAAGTCTCTCACTCCCTTGGTATTTGTGACAATGATGAAGTCTTTCACACCCTCGGTACGTATGACAATCTCAATGTTTCTCTCACTCTCGGTACGTGTGACAATCACAGACAGAGTCTCTCACTCCCTCTGTACGTGTGACAATCACAGACAACGTCTCTCACTCCCTCGGTACGTGTGACAATCACAGACAGAGTCTCTCACTCCCTCTGTACGTGTGACAATCACAAAGTCCCTCACTCCCTCGGTACGTCTGACAATCACAGACAAAGTCTCTCACTCCCTCGGTACGTGTGACTATCACAGACAAAGTCTCTCACTCCCTCGGTACGTGTGACAATCTCAATGTCTCTCACTCCCTCAGTACGTGTGACAATCACAAAGTCTCTCACTCCCTCGTTACGTGTGACAATCTCAAAGTCTCTCCCTCCCTCGGTACCTGTAACAATCACAAAGTCTCTCAATCCCTCAGTACGTGTGACAATCTCAAAGTCTCTCCCTCCCTCGGTACGTGTGACAATCACAAAGTCTATCACTCCCTCGGTACGTGTGACAATCACAAAGTCTCTCACTCCCTCGGTACCTGTGACAATGACAAAGTCTCTCACTCCCTCGGTATGTATGACAATCTCAATGTTTCTCTCACCCTCGGTACGTGTGACAATCACAGACAAAGTCTCTCACTCCCTCGGTACGTGTGACTATCACAGACAAAGTCTCTCACTCCCTCGGTACATGTGACAATCACAAAGTCTCTCACTGCCTCGGTATGTGTGACAATCGCAAAGTCTCTCACTCTCTCGGTACGTGTGACTATCACAGCAAAGTCTCTCACTCCCTCAGTACTTCTGACAATCACAAAGTCTCTCACTCCCTCGATACCTGTGACAATGACAAAGTCTCTCACTCCCTCGGTATGTATGACAATCTCAATGTTTCTCTCACCCTCGGTACGTGTGACAATCACAGACAAAGTCTCTCACTCCCTCGGTACGTGTGACTATCACAGACAAAGTCTCTCACTCCCTCGGTACATGTGACAATCACAAAGTCTCTCACTGCCTCGGTATGTGTGACAATCGCAAAGTCTCTCACTCTCTCGGTACGTGTGACTATCACAGCAAAGTCTCTCACTCCCTCAGTACTTCTGACAATCACAAAGTCTCTCACTCCCTCGATACCTGTGACAATGATAACGTCTCTCACTCAATCGGTACGTGTGATAATCTCAAAGTCTCTCACTCCCTCGTTACGTGTGACAATCTCAAAGTCTCTCCCTCCCTCGGTACGTGTGACAATCACAAAGTCTATCACTCCCTCGGTACGTGTGACAATCACAAAGTCTCTCACTCCCTCGATACCTGTGACAATGATAACGTCTCTCACTTAATCGGTACGTGTGATAATCTCAAAGTCTCTCACTCCCTCGGTACGAGTGACTATCGCACAGACTCTGACTCCCTCGGTTCGTGTGACTATCGCAGACAAAGTCTCTCACTCCCTCAGTACGTGTGACAATCTCAAAGTCTCTCACTGAATCGGTACGTGTGATAATCTCAAAGTCTCTCACTCCCTCGGTACGTGTGACTATCGCAGACAAAGTCTCTAACTCCCTCGGTACATGTGACAATCTCAAAGTCTCTCACTCCCTCGGTACGTGTGAGAATCACAAAGTCTATCACTCCCTCGGTACGTGTGACTATCGCAGACAATGTCTCTCTCTCCCTTGGTACGTGTGACAATCACAAAGCCTCTCACTCCATCGATACCAGTGACAATGACAAAGTCTCTCACTCCCTCGGTACGTGTGACTATCGCAGACAAAGTCTCTAACTCCCTCGGTACATGTGACAATCCCAAAGTCTCTCACTCCCTCGATTTGTGTGACTATCACAGACAAAGTCTCTCACTCACTCGGTACATGTGACAATCTCAAAGTCTCTCACTCCCTTGGTACGTGTGACTATCGCAGACAACGTCTCTCACTCCCTTGGTACGTGTGACAATCTCAAAGTCTATCACTCCCTCCGTACGTGTGACTATCACAGAGAAAGTCTCTCACTCCCTTGGTACATGTGACAACCACAAAGTCTCTCACTCCCTCGTTACGTGTGACAATCTCAAAGTCTCTCCCTCCCTCGGTACGTGTGACAATCACAAAGTCTATAACTCCCTCGGTACGTGTGACAATCACAAAGTCTCTCACTCCCTCGGTATGTGTGACAAGCACAAAATCTCTCACTCTCTCGGTACGTGTGATAATCACAAAGTCTCTCACTCCCTCGGTACGTGTGACTATCACAGACAACTTCTCTCACTCCCTCAGTACGTGTGACAATCTCAATGTCTATCACTCCTTCCGTACATGTGACAATCACAGACAAAGTCTCTCACTCCCTTGGTACGTGTGACAATCACAAAGTCTATCACTCCCTCGGTACGGGCGACAATCACAAACTCTCTCACTCCCACGGTACGTGTGACAATCACAAAGTCTCTCACTCCCTTGAAACCAGTGACAATGACAAAGTCACTCACTCAATCGGTACGTGTGATAATCTCAAAGTCCCTCACTCCCTCGGTACATGTGACTATCGCAGACAACGTCTCTCACTCCTTCGGTCCATGTGACAATCGCAGACAAAGTCTCTCACTCCCTCGGTACGTGTGACAATCACAAAGTCTCTCACTCCCTCGGTACATGTGACTATCACAGACAACGTCTCTCACTCCCTCGGTATGTGTGACAATCTCAATGTCTATCACTCCCTCCGTACGTGTGACTATCACAGACAAAGTCTCTCACTCCCTTAGTACGTGTGACAATCACAAAGACTCTCACTCCCTCGGTGTGTGTGACAATCGCAAAGACTCTCACTCCCTCTTCCTTTGTAGCATATTGTTATTGTATGCTTAATCTTGCTCTGTATTAATTCTCCTCATTGGGATTTGGGGTTTTTAATTTTGTAAAATGTTTTGAAAAACTAATAAAAAAATTTTAAAAAAAAAAGTCTCTCACTCCCTCGGTACGTGTGACAATCGCAAAGTCTCTCACTCCCTCGGTACGTGTGACTATCACAGACAAAGTCTCTCACTCCCTCGGTACGTGTGACAATCTCAAAGTCTCTCACTCCCTCAGTACGTGTGACAATCAAAAAGTCTATCGCTCCCTCGGTACGTGTAACAATCACAAAGTCTCTCCCTCCCTCGGTACCTGTGACAATCTCAAAGTCTCTCACTCCCTCGTTACGTGTGACAATCTCAAAGTCTCTCCCTCCCTCGGTACATGTGACAATCACAAACTCTATCACTCCCTCGGTACGTGTGACAATCACAAAGTCTCTCACTCCCTCGGTACCTGTGACAATGACAAAGTCTCTCACTCCCTTGGTATTTGTGACAATGATGAAGTCTTTCACACCCTCGGTACGTATGACAATCTCAATGTTTCTCTCACTCTCGGTACGTGTGACAATCACAGACAGAGTCTCTCACTCCCTCTGTACGTGTGACAATCACAAAGTCTCTCACTCCCTCGGTATGTATGACAATCTCAATGTTTCTCTCACCCTCGGTACGTGTGACAATCACAGACAAAGTCTCTCACTCCCTCGGTACGTGTGACTATCACAGACAAAGTCTCTCACTCCCTCGGTACATGTGACAATCACAAAGTCTCTCACTGCCTCGGTATGTGTGACAATCGCAAAGTCTCTCACTCTCTCGGTACGTGTGACTATCACAGCAAAGTCTCTCACTCCCTCAGTACTTCTGACAATCACAAAGTCTCTCACTCCCTCGATACCTGTGACAATGATAACGTCTCTCACTCAATCGGTACGTGTGATAATCTCAAAGTCTCTCACTCCCTCGTTACGTGTGACAATCTCAAAGTCTCTCCCTCCCTCGGTACGTGTGACAATCACAAAGTCTATCACTCCCTCGGTACGTGTGACAATCACAAAGTCTCTCACTCCCTCGATACCTGTGACAATGATAACGTCTCTCACTTAATCGGTACGTGTGATAATCTCAAAGTCTCTCACTCCCTCGGTACGAGTGACTATCGCACAGACTCTGACTCCCTCGGTTCGTGTGACTATCGCAGACAAAGTCTCTCACTCCCTCAGTACGTGTGACAATCTCAAAGTCTCTCACTGAATCGGTACGTGTGATAATCTCAAAGTCTCTCACTCCCTCGGTACGTGTGACTATCGCAGACAAAGTCTCTAACTCCCTCGGTACATGTGACAATCTCAAAGTCTCTCACTCCCTCGGTACGTGTGAGAATCACAAAGTCTATCACTCCCTCGGTACGTGTGACTATCGCAGACAATGTCTCTCTCTCCCTTGGTACGTGTGACAATCACAAAGCCTCTCACTCCATCGATACCAGTGACAATGACAAAGTCTCTCACTCCCTCGGTACGTGTGACTATCGCAGACAAAGTCTCTAACTCCCTCGGTACATGTGACAATCACAAAGTCTCTCACTCCCTCGATTTGTGTGACTATCACAGACAAAGTCTCTCACTCACTCGGTACATGTGACAATCTCAAAGTCTCTCACTCCCTTGGTACGTGTGACTATCGCAGACAACGTCTCTCACTCCCTTGGTACGTGTGACAATCTCAAAGTCTATCACTCCCTCCGTACGTGTGACTATCACAGAGAAAGTCTCTCACTCCCTTGGTACATGTGACAACCACAAAGTCTCTCACTCCCTCGTTACGTGTGACAATCTCAAAGTCTCTCCCTCCCTCGGTACGTGTGACAATCACAAAGTCTATAACTCCCTCGGTACGTGTGACAATCACAAAGTCTCTCACTCCCTCGGTATGTGTGACAAGCACAAAATCTCTCACTCTCTCGGTACGTGTGATAATCACAAAGTCTCTCACTCCCTCGGTACGTGTGACTATCACAGACAACTTCTCTCACTCCCTCAGTACGTGTGACAATCTCAATGTCTATCACTCCTAACGTACATGTGACAATCACAGACAAAGTCTCTCACTCCCTTGGTACGTGTGACAATCACAAAGTCTATCACTCCCTCGGTACGGGCGACAATCACAAACTCTCTCACTCCCACGGTACGTGTGACAATCACAAAGTCTCTCACTCCCTTGAAACCAGTGACAATGACAAAGTCACTCACTCAATCGGTACGTGTGATAATCTCAAAGTCTCTCACTCCCTCGGTACGTGTGACTATCACAGACAAAGTCTCTCACTCCCTCAGTACGTGTGACAATCACAATGTCTCTCACTCCCTCAGTACGTGTGACAATCGCAAAGTCTCTCACTCTCTTGGTACGTGTGACAATCTCAAAGTCTCTCCCTCCCTCGGTACCTGTGACAATGGCAAAGTCTCTCACTCCCTTGGTATCTGTGACAATGACAAAGTCTTTCACTCCCTCGGTACGTGTGACAATCACAAAGTCACTCACTCACTCGGTACGTGTGACTATAACAGCAAACTCTCTCAGTCCCTCAGTACTTGTGACAATCACAAAGTCTCTCACTCCCTGGGTACGTGTGACAATCGCAAAGTCTCTCCCTCCCTCGGTACGTGTGACAATCACAAAATCTATCTCTCCCTCGGTACGTGTGACAATCACAAAGTCTCTCACTCCCTCAGTACCTGTGACAATGACAAAGTCTCTCACTCCCTTGGTATTTGTGACAATGACAAAGTCTCTCACTCCCTCGGTATGTATGACAATCTCAATGTTTCTCTCTCCCTCGGTACATGTTACAATCACAGACAAAGTCTCTCACTCCCTCGGTACGTGTGACTATCACAGACAAATTCTCTCTCTCACTCGGTACGTGTGACAATCACAAACTCTCTCACTCCCTCGGTACGTGTGACAATCACAAAGTCTCTCACTCCCTTGGTACATGTGACTATCACAGACAACGTCTCTCACTCCTTCGGTCCATGTGACAATCGCAGACAAAGTCTCTCACTCCCTCGGTACGTGTGACTATCACAGACAAAGTCTCTCACTCCCTCGGTACGTGTGACAATCACAAAGTCTCTCACTTCCTCGGTATGTGTGACAATCACAAAGTCTCTCAATCCCTCGGTAGGTGTGACAACCGCAAAGTCTCTCACTCCCTCGTTACGTGTGACAATCTCAAAGTCTCTCCCTCCCTCGGTACGTGTGACAATCACAAAGTCTATAACTCCCTCGGTACGTGTGACAATCACAAAGTCTCTCACTCCCTCGGTACGTGTGACAAGCACAAAATCTCTCACTCTCGGTACGTGTGATAATCTCAAAGTCTCTCACTCCCTCGGTACGTGTGACTATCACAGACAACTTCTCTCACTCCCTCAGTACGTGTGACAATCTCAATGTCTATCACTCCTTCCGTACATGTGACAATCACAGACAAAGTCTCTCACTCCCTTGGTACGTGTGACAATCACAAAGTCTATCACTCCCTCGGTACGGGCGACAATCACAAACTCTCTCACTCCCACGGTACGTGTGACAATCACAAAGTCTCTCACTCCCTTGAAACCAGTGACAATGACAAAGTCACTCACTCAATCGGTACGTGTGATAATCTCAAAGTCTCTCACTCCCTCGGTACGTGTGACTATCACAGACAAAGTCTCTCACTCCCTCAGTACGTGTGACAATCACAATGTCTCTCACTCCCTCAGTACGTGTGACAATCGCAAAGTCTCTCACTCTCTTGGTACGTGTGACAATCTCAAAGTCTCTCCCTCCCTCGGTACCTGTGACAATGGCAAAGTCTCTCACTCCCTTGGTATCTGTGACAATGACAAAGTCTTTCACTCCCTCGGTACGTGTGACCATCACAAAGTCTCTCACTCCCTCGGTACGTGACAAGCACAAAATCTCTCACTCTATCGGTATGTGTGACAATCTCAAAGTCTCTCACTCCCTCGGTACGTGTGACTATCACAGACAACTTCTCTCACTCCCTCGGTACGTGTGACAATCTCAATGTCTATCACTCCTTCCGTACGTGTGACAATCACAGACAAAGTCTCTCACTCCCTCGGTACGTGTGACAATCGCAAAGTCTCTCACTCCCTCGGTACGTGTGACAATCACAAAGTCTATCACTCCCTCGGTACGGGTGACAATCACAAACTCTCTCACTCCCTCGGTACGTGTGACAATCACAAAGTCTCTCACTCCCTTGGTACATGTGACTATCACAGACAACGTCTCTCACTCCTTCGGTCCATGTGACAATCGCAGACAAAGTCTCTCACTCCCTCGGTACGTGTGACTATCACAGACAAAGTCTCTCACTCCCTCGGTACGTGTGACAATCACAAAGTCTCTCACTTCCTCGGTATGTGTGACAATCACAAAGTCTCTCAATCCCTCGGTAGGTGTGACAACCGCAAAGTCTCTCACTCCCTCGTTACGTGTGACAATCTCAAAGTCTCTCCCTCCCTCGGTACGTGTGACAATCACAAAGTCTATAACTCCCTCGGTACGTGTGACAATCACAAAGTCTCTCACTCCCTCGGTACGTGTGACAAGCACAAAATCTCTCACTCTCGGTATGTGTGATAATCTCAAAGTCTCTCACTCCCTCGGTACGTGTGACTATCACAGACAACTTCTCTCACTCCCTCAGTACGTGTGACAATCTCAATGTCTATCACTCCTTCCGTACATGTGACAATCACAGACAAAGTCTCTCACTCCCTTGGTACGTGTGACAATCACAAAGTCTATCACTCCCTCGGTACGGGCGACAATCACAAACTCTCTCACTCCCACGGTACGTGTGACAATCACAAAGTCTCTCACTCCCTTGAAACCAGTGACAATGACAAAGTCACTCACTCAATCGGTACGTGTGATAATCTCAAAGTCTCTCACTCCCTCGGTACGTGTGACTATCACAGACAAAGTCTCTCACTCCCTCAGTACGTGTGACAATCACAATGTCTCTCACTCCCTCAGTACGTGTGACAATCGCAAAGTCTCTCACTCTCTTGGTACGTGTGACAATCTCAAAGTCTCTCCCTCCCTCGGTACCTGTGACAATGGCAAAGTCTCTCACTCCCTTGGTATCTGTGACAATGACAAAGTCTTTCACTCCCTCGGTACGTGTGACCATCACAAAGTCTCTCACTCCCTCGGTACGTGACAAGCACAAAATCTCTCACTCTATCGGTATGTGTGACAATCTCAAAGTCTCTCACTCCCTCGGTACGTGTGACTATCACAGACAACTTCTCTCACTCCCTCGGTACGTGTGACAATCTCAATGTCTATCACTCCTTCCGTACGTGTGACAATCACAGACAAAGTCTCTCACTCCCTTGGTACGTGTGACAAACACAAAGTCTCTCACTCCCTCGGTATGTGTGACAATCTCAAAGTCTCTCACTCCCTCGGTACGTGTGACAATCACAGACAAACTCTCTCACTCCCTCGGTACGTGTGACAATCACAAAGTCTCTCACTCCCTTGGTACATGTGACTATCACAGACAACGTCTCTCACTCCTTCGGTCCATGTGACAATCGCAGACAAAGTCTCTCACTCCCTCGGTACGTGTGACTATCACAGACAAAGTCTCTCACTCCCTTGAAACCAGTGACAATGACAAAGTCACTCACTCAATTGGTACGTGTGATAATCTCAAAGTCTCTCACTCCCTCGGTACGTGTGACTATCACAGACAAAGTCTCTCACTCCCTCGGTACGTGTGACAATCACAATGTCTCTCACTCCCTCAGTACGTGTGACAATCGCAAAGTCTCTCACTCTCTCGGTACGTGTGACTATCACAGACAAAGTCTCTCACTCCCTCGGTACGTGTGACAATCACAAAGTCTCTCACTCCCTCGGTATGTGAGACAATCACAAAGTCTCTCAATCCCTCGGTAGGTGTGACAATGACAAAGTCTCTCACTCCCTTGGTATCTGTGACAATGACAAAGTCTTTCACTCCCTCGGTACGTGTGACAATCACAAAGTCACTCACTCACTCGGTACGTGTGACTATCACAGCAAACTCTCTCAGTCCCTCAGTACTTGTGACAATCACAAAGTCTCTCACTCCCTGGGTACGTGTGACAATCGCAAAGTCTCTCCCTCCCTCGGTACGTGTGACAATCACAAAATCTATCTCTCCCTCGGTACGTATGACAATCACAAAGTCTCTCACTCCCTCAGTACCTGTGACAATGACAAAGTCTCTCACTCCCTTGGTATTTGTGACAATGACAAAGTCTCTCACTCCCTCGGTATGTATGACAATCTCAATGTTTCTCTCTCCCTCGGTACGTGTTACAATCACAGACAAAGTCTCTCACTCCCTCGGTACGTGTGACTATCACAGACAAATTCTCTCTCTCACTCGGTACGTGTGACAATCACAAACTCTCTCACTCCCTCGGTACGTGTGACAATCACAAAGTCTCTCACTCCCTTGGTACATGTGACTATCACAGACAACGTCTCTCACTCCTTCGGTCCATGTGACAATCGCAGACAAAGTCTCTCACTCCCTCGGTACGTGTGACTATCACAGACAAAGTCTCTCACTCCCTCGGTACGTGTGACAATCACAAAGTCTCTCACTTCCTCGGTATGTGTGACAATCACAAAGTCTCTCAATCCCTCGGTAGGTGTGACAACCGCAAAGTCTCTCACTCCCTCGTTACGTGTGACAATCTCAAAGTCTCTCCCTCCCTCGGTACGTGTGACAATCACAAAGTCTCTCACTCCCTCGGTACGTGTGACAAGCACAAAATCTCTCACTCTCGGTACGTGTGATAATCTCAAAGTCTCTCACTCCCTCGGTACGTGTGACTATCACAGACAACTTCTCTCACTCCCTCAGTACGTGTGACAATCTCAATGTATATCACTCCTTCCGTACATGTGACAATCACAGACAAAGTCTCTCACTCCCTTGGTACGTGTGACAATCACAAAGTCTATCACTCCCTCGGTACGGGCGACAATCACAAACTCTCTCACTCCCACGGTACGTGTGACAATCACAAAGTCTATCACTCCCTCGGTACGGGCGACAATCACAAACTCTCTCACTCCCACGGTACGTGTGACAATCACAAAGTCTCTCACTCCCTTGAAACCAGTGACAATGACAAAGTCACTCACTCAATCGGTACGTGTGATAATCTCAAAGTCTCTCACTCCCTCGGTACGTGTGACTATCACAGACAAAGTCTCTCACTCCCTCAGTACGTGTGACAATCACAATGTCTCTCACTCCCTCAGTACGTGTGACAATCGCAAAGTCTCTCACTCTCTTGGTACGTGTGACAATCTCAAAGTCTCTCCCTCCCTCGGTACCTGTGACAATGGCAAAGTCTCTCACTCCCTTGGTATCTGTGACAATGACAAAGTCTTTCACTCCCTCGGTACGTGTGACCATCACAAAGTCTCTCACTCCCTCGGTACGTGACAAGCACAAAATCTCTCACTCTATCGGTATGTGTGACAATCTCAAAGTCTCTCACTCCCTCGGTACGTGTGACTATCACAGACAACTTCTCTCACTCCCTCGGTACGTGTGACAATCTCAATGTCTATCACTCCTTCCGTACGTGTGACAATCACAGACAAAGTCTCTCACTCCCTTGGTACGTGTGACAAACACAAATTCTCTCACTCCCTCGGTATGTGTGACAATCTCAAAGTCTCTCACTCCCTCGGTACGTGTGACAATCACAGACAAAGTCTCTCACTCCCTTGGTACGTGTGACAATCTCAAAGTCTCTCCCTCCCTCGGTACCTGTGACAATGGCAAAGTCTCTCACTCCCTTGGTATCTGTGACAATGACAAAGTCTTTCACTCCCTCGGTATGTATGACAATCACAAAGTCTCTCACTCCCTCGGTACATCTGACAATCGCAGACAAAGTCTCTCTGTCCCTCGGTACTTGTGACTATCACAGACAAATTCTCTCTCTCCCTCGGTACGTGTGACAATCTCAAAGTCTCTCACTCCCTCGGTACGTATGACAATCACAAAGTCTATCACTCCCTTGAAACCAGTGACAATGACAAAGTCACTCACTCAATCGGTACGTGTGATAATCTCAAAGTCTCTCACTCCCTCGGTACGTGTGACAATCACAGACAAAGTCTCTCACTCCCTCAGTACGTGTGACAATCGCAAAGTCTCTCACTCTCTCGGTACGTGTGACTATCACAGACAAAGTCTCTCACTCCCTTGAAACCAGTGACAATGACAAAGTCACTCACTCAATCGGTACGTGTGATAATCTCAAAGTCTCTCACTCCCTCGGTACGTGTGACTATCACAGACAAAGTCTCTCACTCCCTCGGTACGTGTGACAATCACAAAGTCTATCACTCCCTCGGTACGTGTGATAATCTCAAAGTCTCTCACTCCCTCGGTACGTGTGACTATCACAGACAAAGTCTCTCACTCCCTTGGTACGTGTGACAATCTCAAAGTCTCTCCCTCCCTCGGTACCTGTGACAATGGCAAAGTCTCTCACTCCCTTGGTATCTGTGACAATGACAAAGTCTTTCACTCCCTCGGTATGTATGACAATCACAAAGTCTCTCACTCCCTCGGTACATCTGACAATCGCAGACAAAGTCTCTCTGTCCCTCGGTACTTGTGACTATCACAGACAAATTCTCTCTCTCCCTCGGTACGTGTGACAATCTCAAAGTCTCTCACTCCCTCGGTACGTATGACAATCACAAAGTCTATCACTCCCTTGAAACCAGTGACAATGACAAAGTCACTCACTCTCTCGGTACGTGTGACTATCACAGACAAAGTCTCTCACTCCCTTGAAACCAGTGACAATGACAAAGTCACTCACTCAATTGGTACGTGTGATAATCTCAAAGTCTCTCACTCCCTCGGTACGTGTGACTATCACAGACAAAGTCTCTCACTCCCTCGGTACGTGTGACAATCACAATGTCTCTCACTCCCTCAGTACGTGTGACAATCGCAAAGTCTCTCACTCCCTCGGTACGTGTGACAATCACAAAGTCTCTCACTCCCTCGGTATGTGTGACAATCACAAAGTCTCTCAATCCCTCGGTAGGTGTGACAATCGCAAAGTCTCTCACTCTCGCGTTACGTATGACAATCTCAAAGTCTCTCCCTCCCTCGGTACGTGTGACAATCTCAATATCTATCACTCCTTCCGTTCGTGTGACAATCACAGACAAAGTCTCTCACTCCCACGTTACGTGTGACAATCACAAAGTCTCTCACTCCCTTGAAACCAGTGACAATGACAAAGTCACTCACTCAATCGGTACGTGTGATAATCTCAAAGTCTCTCACTCCCTCGGTACGTGTTACAATCACAGACAAAGTCTCTCACTCCCTCGGTACGTGTGACTATCACAGACAAATTCTCTCTCTCACTCGGTACGTGTGACAATCACAAAGTCTATCACTCCCTCGGTACGGGTGACAATCACAAACTCTCTAACTCCCTCGGTACGTGTGACAATCACAAAGTCTCTCACTCCCTTGAAATGAGTGACAATGACAAAGTCACTCACTCACTCGGTACGTGTGATAATCTCAAAGTCTCTCACTCCCTCGGTACGTGTGATATTAAACAGACAAAGTCTCTCACTCCCTCGGTACGTGTGACAATCACAATGTCTCTCACTCCCTCGGTACGCGTGACAATCGCAAAGTCTCTCACTCTCTCGGTATGTGTGAATATCACAGACAAAGTCTCTCACTCCCTCGGTACGTGTGATAATCTCAAAGTCCCTCACAACCCTCGGTACATGTGACTATCGCAGACAACGTCTCTCACTCCTTCGGTCCATGTGACAATCGCAGACAAAGTCTCTCACTCCCTCGGTACGTGTGACAATCACAAAGTCTCTCACTCCCTCGGTACGTGTGACAATCTCAAAGTCTCTCACTCCCTTGGTACATGTGACTATCACAGACAACGTCTCTCACTCCTTCGGTCCATGTGACAATCGCAGACAATGTCTCTCACTCCCTCGGTACGTGTGACAATCACAAAGTCTATCACTCCCTCGGTACGGGTGACAATCACAAACTCTCTCACTCCCTCGGTACGTGTGACAATCACAAAGTCTCTCACTCCCTTGGTACATGTGACTATCACAGACAACGTCTCTCACTCCTTCGGTCCATGTGACAATCGCAGACAAAGTCTCTCACTCCCTCGGTACGTGTGACAATCACAATGTCTCTCACTCCCTCGGTACGTGTGACTATCACAAAGTCTATCACTCCCTCGGTACGTGTGATAATCTCAAAGTCTCTCACTCCCTCGGTACGTGTGACTATCACAGACAAAGTCTCTCACTCCCTCGGTACGTGTGACAATCACAAAGTCTCTCACTCCCTCGGTACGTGTGACAATCACAAAGTCTCTCACTCCCTTGGTACATGTGACTATCACAGACAACATCTCTCACTCCCTCGGTATGTGTGACAATCTCAATGTCTATCACTCCCTCGGTACCTGTGACAATGGCAAAGTCTCTCACTCCCTTGGTATCTGTGACAATGACAAAGTCTTTCACTCCCTCGGTACGTGTGACAATCACAAAGTCACTCACTCCCTCGGTACGTGTGACTATCACAGCAAACTCTCTCAGTCCCTCAGTACTTGTGACAATCACAAAGTCTCTCACTCCCTGGGTACGTGTGACAATCGCAAAGTCTCTCCCTCCCTCGGTACGTGTGACAATCACAAAATCTATCTCTCCCTCGGTACGTGTGACAATCACAAAGTCTCTCACTCCCTCAGTACCTGTGACAATGACAAAGTCTCTCACTCCCTTGGTATTTGTGACAATGACAAAGTCTCTCACTCCCTCGGTATGTATGACAATCTCAATGTTTCTCTCTCCCTCGGTACGTGTTACAATCACAGACAAAGTCTCTCACTCCCTCGGTACGTGTGACTATCACAGACAAATTCTCTCTCTCACTCGGTACGTGTGACAATCACAAAGTCTATCACTCCCTCGGTACGGGTGACAATCACAAACTCTCTCACTCCCTCGGTACGTGTGACAATCACAAAGTCTCTCACTCCCTTGAAATGAGTGACAATGACAAAGTCACTCACTCACTCGGTACGTGTGATAATCTCAAAGTCTCTCACTCCCTCGGTACGTGTGACAATCACAATGTCTCTCACTCCCTCGGTACGCGTGACAATCGCAAAGTCTCTCACTCTCTCGGTATGTGTGAATATCACAGACAAAGTCTCTCACTCCCTCGGTACGTGTGATAATCTCAAAGTCCCTCACAACCCTCGGTACATGTGACTATCGCAGACAACGTCTCTCACTCCTTCGGTCCATGTGACAATCGCAGACAAAGTCTCTCACTCCCTCGGTACGTGTGACAATCACAAAGTCTCTCACTCCCTCGGTACGTGTGACAATCTCAAAGTCTCTCACTCCCTTGGTACATGTGACTATCACAGACAACGTCTCTCACTCCTTCGGTCCATGTGACAATCGCAGACAATGTCTCTCACTCCCTCGGTACGTGTGACAATCACAAAGTCTATCACTCCCTCGGTACGGGTGACAATCACAAACTCTCTCACACCCTCGGTACGTGTGACAATCACAAAGTCTCTCACTCCCTTGGTACATGTGACTATCACAGACAACGTCTCTCACTCCTTCGGTCCATGTGACAATCGCAGACAAAGTCTCTCACTCCCTCGGTACGTGTGACTATCACAGACAAAGTCTCTCACTCCCTTGAAACCAGTGACAATGACAAAGTCACTCACTCAATTGGTACGTGTGATAATCTCAAAGTCTCTCACTCCCTCGGTACGTGTGACTATCACAGACAAAGTCTCTCACTCCCTCGGTACGTGTGACAATCACAATGTCTCTCACTCCCTCAGTACGTGTGACAATCGCAAAGTCTCTCACTCTCTCGGTACGTGTGACTATCACAGACAAAGTCTCTCACTCCCTCGGTACGTGTGACAATCACAAAGTCTCTCACTCCCTCGGTATGTGTGACAATCACAAAGTCTCTCAATCCCTCGGTAGGTGTGACAATGACAAAGTCTCTCACTCCCTTGGTATCTGTGACAATGACAAAGTCTTTCACTCCCTCGGTACGTGTGACAATCACAAAGTCACTCACTCACTCGGTACGTGTGACTATCACAGCAAACTCTCTCAGTCCCTCAGTACTTGTGACAATCACAAAGTCTCTCACTCCCTGGGTACGTGTGACAATCGCAAAGTCTCTCCCTCCCTCGGTACGTGTGACAATCACAAAATCTATCTCTCCCTCGGTACGTATGACAATCACAAAGTCTCTCACTCCCTCAGTACCTGTGACAATGACAAAGTCTCTCACTCCCTTGGTATTTGTGACAATGACAAAGTCTCTCACTCCCTCGGTATGTATGACAATCTCAATGTTTCTCTCTCCCTCGGTACGTGTTACAATCACAGACAAAGTCTCTCACTCCCTCGGTACGTGTGACTATCACAGACAAATTCTCTCTCTCACTCGGTACGTGTGACAATCACAAACTCTCTCACTCCCTCGGTACGTGTGACAATCACAAAGTCTCTCACTCCCTTGGTACATGTGACTATCACAGACAACGTCTCTCACTCCTTCGGTCCATGTGACAATCGCAGACAAAGTCTCTCACTCCCTCGGTACGTGTGACTATCACAGACAAAGTCTCTCACTCCCTCGGTACGTGTGACAATCACAAAGTCTCTCACTTCCTCGGTATGTGTGACAATCACAAAGTCTCTCAATCCCTCGGTAGGTGTGACAACCGCAAAGTCTCTCACTCCCTTGTTACGTGTGACAATCTCAAAGTCTCTCCCTCCCTCGGTACGTGTGACAATCACAAAGTCTCTCACTCCCTCGGTACGTGTGACAAGCACAAAATCTCTCACTCTCGGTACGTGTGATAATCTCAAAGTCTCTCACTCCCTCGGTACGGGCGACAATCACAAACTCTCTCACTCCCACGGTACGTGTGACAATCACAAAGTCTATCACTCCCTCGGTACGGGCGACAATCACAAACTCTCTCACTCCCACGGTACGTGTGACAATCACAAAGTCTCTCACTCCCTTGAAACCAGTGACAATGACAAAGTCACTCACTCAATCGGTACGTGTGATAATCTCAAAGTCTCTCACTCCCTCGGTACGTGTGACTATCACAGACAAAGTCTCTCACTCCCTCAGTACGTGTGACAATCACAATGTCTCTCACTCCCTCAGTACGTGTGACAATCGCAAAGTCTCTCACTCTCTTGGTACGTGTGACAATCTCAAAGTCTCTCCCTCCCTCGGTACCTGTGACAATGGCAAAGTCTCTCACTCCCTTGGTATCTGTGACAATGACAAAGTCTTTCACTCCCTCGGTACGTGTGACCATCACAAAGTCTCTCACTCCCTCGGTACGTGACAAGCACAAAATCTCTCACTCTATCGGTATGTGTGACAATCTCAAAGTCTCTCACTCCCTCGGTACGTGTGACTATCACAGACAACTTCTCTCACTCCCTCGGTACGTGTGACAATCTCAATGTCTATCACTCCTTCCGTACGTGTGACAATCACAGACAAAGTCTCTCACTCCCTTGGTACGTGTGACAAACACAAAGTCTCTCACTCCCTCGGTATGTGTGACAATCTCAAAGTCTCTCACTCCCTCGGTACGTGTGACAATCACAGACAAAGTCTCTCACTCCCTTGGTACGTGTGACAATCTCAAAGTCTCTCCCTCCCTCGGTACCTGTGACAATGGCAAAGTCTCTCACTCCCTTGGTATCTGTGACAATGACAAAGTCTTTCACTCCCTCGGTATGTATGACAATCACAAAGTCTCTCACTCCCTCGGTACATCTGACAATCGCAGACAAAGTCTCTCTGTCCCTCGGTACTTGTGACTATCACAGACAAATTCTCTCTCTCCCTCGGTACGTGTGACAATCTCAAAGTCTCTCACTCCCTCGGTACGTATGACAATCACAAAGTCTATCACTCCCTTGAAACCAGTGACAATGACAAAGTCACTCACTCAATCGGTACGTGTGATAATCTCAAAGTCTCTCACTCCCTCGGTACGTGTGACAATCACAGACAAAGTCTCTCACTCCCTCAGTACGTGTGACAATCGCAAAGTCTCTCACTCTCTCGGTACGTGTGACTATCACAGACAAAGTCTCTCACTCCCTTGAAACCAGTGACAATGACAAAGTCACTCACTCAATCGGTACGTGTGATAATCTCAAAGTCTCTCACTCCCTCGGTACGTGTGACTATCACAGACAAAGTCTCTCACTCCCTCGGTACGTGTGACAATCACAAAGTCTATCACTCCCTCGGTACGTGTGATAATCTCAAAGTCTCTCACTCCCTCGGTACGTGTGACTATCACAGACAAAGTCTCTCACTCCCTTGGTACGTGTGACAATCTCAAAGTCTCTCCCTCCCTCGGTACCTGTGACAATGGCAAAGTCTCTCACTCCCTTGGTATCTGTGACAATGACAAAGTCTTTCACTCCCTCGGTATGTATGACAATCACAAAGTCTCTCACTCCCTCGGTACATCTGACAATCGCAGACAAAGTCTCTCTGTCCCTCGGTACTTGTGACTATCACAGACAAATTCTCTCTCTCCCTCGGTACGTGTGACAATCTCAAAGTCTCTCACTCCCTCGGTACGTATGACAATCACAAAGTCTATCACTCCCTTGAAACCAGTGACAATGACAAAGTCACTCACTCTCTCGGTACGTGTGACTATCACAGACAAAGTCTCTCACTCCCTTGAAACCAGTGACAATGACAAAGTCACTCACTCAATTGGTACGTGTGATAATCTCAAAGTCTCTCACTCCCTCGGTACGTGTGACTATCACAGACAAAGTCTCTCACTCCCTCGGTACGTGTGACAATCACAATGTCTCTCACTCCCTCAGTACGTGTGACAATCGCAAAGTCTCTCACTCCCTCGGTACGTGTGACAATCACAAAGTCTCTCACTCCCTCGGTATGTGTGACAATCACAAAGTCTCTCAATCCCTCGGTAGGTGTGACAATCGCAAAGTCTCTCACTCTCGCGTTACGTATGACAATCTCAAAGTCTCTCCCTCCCTCGGTACGTGTGACAATCTCAATATCTATCACTCCTTCCGTTCGTGTGACAATCACAGACAAAGTCTCTCACTCCCACGTTACGTGTGACAATCACAAAGTCTCTCACTCCCTTGAAACCAGTGACAATGACAAAGTCACTCACTCAATCGGTACGTGTGATAATCTCAAAGTCTCTCACTCCCTCGGTACGTGTTACAATCACAGACAAAGTCTCTCACTCCCTCGGTACGTGTGACTATCACAGACAAATTCTCTCTCTCACTCGGTACGTGTGACAATCACAAAGTCTATCACTCCCTCGGTACGGGTGACAATCACAAACTCTCTCACTCCCTCGGTACGTGTGACAATCACAAAGTCTCTCACTCCCTTGAAATGAGTGACAATGACAAAGTCACTCACTCACTCGGTACGTGTGATAATCTCAAAGTCTCTCACTCCCTCGGTACGTGTGATATTAAACAGACAAAGTCTCTCACTCCCTCGGTACGTGTGACAATCACAATGTCTCTCACTCCCTCGGTACGCGTGACAATCGCAAAGTCTCTCACTCTCTCGGTATGTGTGAATATCACAGACAAAGTCTCTCACTCCCTCGGTACGTGTGATAATCTCAAAGTCCCTCACAACCCTCGGTACATGTGACTATCGCAGACAACGTCTCTCACTCCTTCGGTCCATGTGACAATCGCAGACAAAGTCTCTCACTCCCTCGGTACGTGTGACAATCACAAAGTCTCTCACTCCCTCGGTACGTGTGACAATCTCAAAGTCTCTCACTCCCTTGGTACATGTGACTATCACAGACAACGTCTCTCACTCCTTCGGTCCATGTGACAATCGCAGACAATGTCTCTCACTCCCTCGGTACGTGTGACAATCACAAAGTCTATCACTCCCTCGGTACGGGTGACAATCACAAACTCTCTCACTCCCTCGGTACGTGTGACAATCACAAAGTCTCTCACTCCCTTGGTACATGTGACTATCACAGACAACGTCTCTCACTCCTTCGGTCCATGTGACAATCGCAGACAAAGTCTCTCACTCCCTCGGTACGTGTGACAATCACAATGTCTCTCACTCCCTCGGTACGTGTGACTATCACAAAGTCTATCACTCCCTCGGTACGTGTGATAATCTCAAAGTCTCTCACTCCCTCGGTACGTGTGACTATCACAGACAAAGTCTCTCACTCCCTCGGTACGTGTGACAATCACAAAGTCTCTCACTCCCTCGGTACGTGTGACAATCACAAAGTCTCTCACTCCCTTGGTACATGTGACTATCACAGACAACATCTCTCACTCCCTCGGTATGTGTGACAATCTCAATGTCTATCACTCCCTCGGTACCTGTGACAATGGCAAAGTCTCTCACTCCCTTGGTATCTGTGACAATGACAAAGTCTTTCACTCCCTCGGTACGTGTGACAATCACAAAGTCACTCACTCCCTCGGTACGTGTGACTATCACAGCAAACTCTCTCAGTCCCTCAGTACTTGTGACAATCACAAAGTCTCTCACTCCCTGGGTACGTGTGACAATCGCAAAGTCTCTCCCTCCCTCGGTACGTGTGACAATCACAAAATCTATCTCTCCCTCGGTACGTGTGACAATCACAAAGTCTCTCACTCCCTCAGTACCTGTGACAATGACAAAGTCTCTCACTCCCTTGGTATTTGTGACAATGACAAAGTCTCTCACTCCCTCGGTATGTATGACAATCTCAATGTTTCTCTCTCCCTCGGTACGTGTTACAATCACAGACAAAGTCTCTCACTCCCTCGGTACGTGTGACTATCACAGACAAATTCTCTCTCTCACTCGGTACGTGTGACAATCACAAAGTCTATCACTCCCTCGGTACGGGTGACAATCACAAACTCTCTCACTCCCTCGGTACGTGTGACAATCACAAAGTCTCTCACTCCCTTGAAATGAGTGACAATGACAAAGTCACTCACTCACTCGGTACGTGTGATAATCTCAAAGTCTCTCACTCCCTCGGTACGTGTGATATTAAACAGACAAAGTCTCTCACTCCCTCGGTACGTGTGACAATCACAATGTCTCTCACTCCCTCGGTACGCGTGACAATCGCAAAGTCTCTCACTCTCTCGGTATGTGTGAATATCACAGACAAAGTCTCTCACTCCCTCGGTACGTGTGATAATCTCAAAGTCCCTCACAACCCTCGGTACATGTGACTATCGCAGACAACGTCTCTCACTCCTTCGGTCCATGTGACAATCGCAGACAAAGTCTCTCACTCCCTCGGTACGTGTGACAATCACAAAGTCTCTCACTCCCTCGGTACGTGTGACAATCTCAAAGTCTCTCACTCCCTTGGTACATGTGACTATCACAGACAACGTCTCTCACTCCTTCGGTCCATGTGACAATCGCAGACAATGTCTCTCACTCCCTCGGTACGTGTGACAATCACAAAGTCTATCACTCCCTCGGTACGGGTGACAATCACAAACTCTCTCACACCCTCGGTACGTGTGACAATCACAAAGTCTCTCACTCCCTTGGTACATGTGACTATCACAGACAACGTCTCTCACTCCTTCGGTCCATGTGACAATCGCAGACAAAGTCTCTCACTCCCTCGGTACGTGTGACAATCACAATGTCTCTCACTCCCTCGGTACGTGTGACTATCACAAAGTCTATCACTCCCTCGGTACGTGTGATAATCTCAAAGTCTCTCACTCCCTCGGTACGTGTGACTATCACAGACAAAGTCTCTCACTCCCTCGGTTCGTGTGACAATCACAAAGTCTCTCACTCCCTCGGTACGTGTGACAATCACAAAGTCTCTCACTCCCTTGGTACATGTGACTATCACAGACAACATCTCTCACTCCCTCGGTATGTGTGACAATCTCAATGTCTATCACTCCCTCGGTACCTGTGACAATGGCAAAGTCTCTCACTCCCTTGGTACGTGTGACAATGACAAAGTCCATCACTCCCTCGGTATGTATGACAATCTCAATGTTTCTCTCTCCCTTGGTACGTGTGACAATCACAGACAAAGTCTCTCACTCCCTCTGTATGTGTGACAATCACAAAGTCTCTCACTCCCTCGGTACATCTGACAATTGCAGACAAAGTCTCTCTGTCCCTTGGTACTTGTGACTATCACAGACAAATTCTCTCTCTCCCTCGGTACGTGTGACAATCTCAAAGTCTCTCACTCCCTCGGTACGTATGACAATCACAAAGTCTATCACTCCCTCGGTATGTGTGACAATCACAAAGTCTCTCACTCCCTTGAAACCAGTGACAATGACAAAGTTACTCACTCAGTCGGTACCTGTGATAATCTCAAAGTCTCTCACTCCCTCGGTACGTGTGACTATCACAGACAAAGTCTCTCACTCCCTCGGTACGTGTGACAATCACAATGTCTCTCACTCTCTCGGTAGGTGTGACAATCTCAAAGTCTCTCACTCCCTCGGTACGTGTGACTATCACAGACAACTTCTCTCACTCCTTCCGTACGTGTGACAATCACAGACAAAGTCTCTCAATCCCTCGGTATGTGTGACAATCTCAATGTCTATCACTCCCTCCGTACGTGTGACTATCACAGACAAAGTCTCTCACTCCCTTAGTACGTGTGACAATCACAAAGACTCTCACTCCCTCAGTATGTGTGACAATTGCAAAGTCTCTCACTCCCTCTTCCTTTGTAGCATATTGTTATTGTATGCTTAACATTGCTCTGCATTAATGCTCCTCATTGGGATTTGGGGTTTTAATTTTGTAAAATGTTTTGAAAAACTAATAAAAAAAATTTTAAAAAAAAGTCTCTCACTCCCTCGGTACGTGTGACAATCGCAAAGTCTCTCACTCCCTCGGTACGTGTGACAATCACAAAGTCTATCACTCCCTCGGTACGGGTGACAATCACAAACTCTCTCACTCCCTCGGTACGTGTGACAATCACAAAGTCTCTCACTCCCTTGGTACATGTGACTATCACAGACAACGTCTCTCACTCCTTCGGTCCATGTGACAATCGCAGACAAAGTCTCTCACTCCCTCGGTACGTGTGACTATCACAGACAAAGTCTCTCACTCCCTCGGTACGTGTGACAATCACAAAGTCTCTCACTTCCTCGGTATGTGTGACAATCACAAAGTCTCTCAATCCCTCGGTAGGTGTGACAACCGCAAAGTCTCTCACTCCCTCGTTACGTGTGACAATCTCAAAGTCTCTCCCTCCCTCGGTACGTGTGACAATCACAAAGTCTATAACTCCCTCGGTACGTGTGACAATCACAAAGTCTCTCACTCCCTCGGTACGTGTGACAAGCACAAAATCTCTCACTCTCGGTACGTGTGATAATCTCAAAGTCTCTCACTCCCTCGGTACGTGTGACTATCACAGACAACTTCTCTCACTCCCTCAGTACGTGTGACAATCTCAATGTCTATCACTCCTTCCGTACATGTGACAATCACAGACAAAGTCTCTCACTCCCTTGGTACGTGTGACAATCACAAAGTCTATCACTCCCTCGGTACGGGCGACAATCACAAACTCTCTCACTCCCACGGTACGTGTGACAATCACAAAGTCTCTCACTCCCTTGAAACCAGTGACAATGACAAAGTCACTCACTCAATCGGTACGTGTGATAATCTCAAAGTCTCTCACTCCCTCGGTACGTGTGACTATCACAGACAAAGTCTCTCACTCCCTCAGTACGTGTGACAATCACAATGTCTCTCACTCCCTCAGTACGTGTGACAATCGCAAAGTCTCTCACTCTCTTGGTACGTGTGACAATCTCAAAGTCTCTCCCTCCCTCGGTACCTGTGACAATGGCAAAGTCTCTCACTCCCTTGGTATCTGTGACAATGACAAAGTCTTTCACTCCCTCGGTACGTGTGACCATCACAAAGTCTCTCACTCCCTCGGTACGTGACAAGCACAAAATCTCTCACTCTATCGGTATGTGTGACAATCTCAAAGTCTCTCACTCCCTCGGTACGTGTGACTATCACAGACAACTTCTCTCACTCCCTCGGTACGTGTGACAATCTCAATGTCTATCACTCCTTCCGTACGTGTGACAATCACAGACAAAGTCTCTCACTCCCTTGGTACGTGTGACAAACACAAAGTCTCTCACTCCCTCGGTATGTGTGACAATCTCAAAGTCTCTCACTCCCTCGGTACGTGTGACAATCACAGACAAAGTCTCTCACTCCCTTGGTACGTGTGACAATCTCAAAGTCTCTCCCTCCCTCGGTACCTGTGACAATGGCAAAGTCTCTCACTCCCTTGGTATCTGTGACAATGACAAAGTCTTTCACTCCCTCGGTATGTATGACAATCACAAAGTCTCTCACTCCCTCGGTACATCTGACAATCGCAGACAAAGTCTCTCTGTCCCTCGGTACTTGTGACTATCACAGACAAATTCTCTCTCTCCCTCGGTACGTGTGACAATCTCAAAGTCTCTCACTCCCTCGGTACGTATGACAATCACAAAGTCTATCACTCCCTTGAAACCAGTGACAATGACAAAGTCACTCACTCAATCGGTACGTGTGATAATCTCAAAGTCTCTCACTCCCTCGGTACGTGTGACAATCACAGACAAAGTCTCTCACTCCCTCGGTACGTGTGACAATCACAATGTCTCTCACTCCCTCAGTACGTGTGACAATCGCAAAGTCTCTCACTCTCTCGGTACGTGTGACTATCACAGACAAAGTCTCTCACTCCCTTGAAACCAGTGACAATGACAAAGTCACTCACTCAATCGGTACGTGTGATAATCTCAAAGTCTCTCACTCCCTCGGTACGTGTGACTATCACAGACAAAGTCTCTCACTCCCTCGGTACGTGTGACAATCACAAAGTCTATCACTCCCTCGGTACGTGTGATAATCTCAAAGTCTCTCACTCCCTCGGTACGTGTGACTATCACAGACAAAGTCTCTCACTCCCTTGGTACGTGTGACAATCTCAAAGTCTCTCCCTCCCTCGGTACCTGTGACAATGGCAAAGTCTCTCACTCCCTTGGTATCTGTGACAATGACAAAGTCTTTCACTCCCTCGGTATGTATGACAATCACAAAGTCTCTCACTCCCTCGGTACATCTGACAATCGCAGACAAAGTCTCTCTGTCCCTCGGTACTTGTGACTATCACAGACAAATTCTCTCTCTCCCTCGGTACGTGTGACAATCTCAAAGTCTCTCACTCCCTCGGTACGTATGATAATCACAAAGTCTATCACTCCCTTGAAACCAGTGACAATGACAAAGTCACTCACTCTCTCGGTACGTGTGACTATCACAGACAAAGTCTCTCACTCCCTTGAAACCAGTGACAATGACAAAGTCACTCATCAATTGGTACGTGTGATAATCTCAAAGTCTCTCACTCCCTCGGTACGTGTGACTATCACAGACAAAGTCTCTCACTCCCTCGGTACGTGTGACAATCACAATGTCTCTCACTCCCTCAGTACGTGTGACAATCGCAAAGTCTCTCACTCTCTCGGTACGTGTGACTATCACAGACAAAGTCTCTCACTCCCTCGGTACGTGTGACAATCACAAAGTCTCTCACTCCCTCGGTATGTGTGACAATCACAAAGTCTCTCAATCCCTCGGTAGGTGTGACAATCGCAAAGTCTCTCACTCTCGCGTTACGTATGACAATCTCAAAGTCTCTCCCTCCCTCGGTACGTGTGACAATCTCAATATCTATCACTCCTTCCGTTCGTGTGACAATCACAGACAAAGTCTCTCACTCCCACGTTACGTGTGACAATCACAAAGTCTCTCACTCCCTTGAAACCAGTGACAATGACAAAGTCACTCACTCAATCGGTACGTGTGACAATCACAGACAAAGTCTCTCACTCCCTCAGTACGTGTGACAATCACAATGTCTCTCACTCCCTCAGTACGTGTGACAATCGCAAAGTCTCTCACTCTCTCGGTACGTATGACAATCACAAAGTCTATCACTCCCTCGGTACATGTGACAATCACAGACAAAGTCTCTCACTCCCTTGGTACGTGTGACAATGACAAAGTCTTTCACTCCCTCGGTATGTATGACAATCTCAATGTTTCTCTCTCCCTTGGTACGTGTGACAATCTCAAAGTCTCTCCCTCCCTCGGTACCTGTGACAATGGCAAAGTCTCTCACTCCCTTGGTATCTGTGACAATGACAAAGTCTTTCACTCCCTCGGTATGTATGACAATCTCAATGTTTCTCTCTCCCTTGGTACGTGTGACAATCACAGACAAAGTCTCTCACTCCCTCTGTATGTGTGACAATCACAAAGTCTCTCACTCCCTCGGTACATCTGACAATTGCAGACAAAGTCTCTCTGTCCCTTGGTACTTGTGACTATCACAGACAAATTCTCTCTCTCCCTCGGTACGTGTGACAATCTCAAAGTCTCTCACTCCCTCGGTACGTATGACAATCACAAAGTCTATCACTCCCTCGGTATGTGTGACAATCACAAAGTCTCTCACTCCCTTGAAACCAGTGACAATGACAAAGTTACTCACTCAATCGGTACGTGTGATAATCTCAAAGTCTCTCACTCCCTCGGTACGTGTGACTATCACAGACAAAGTCTCTCACTCTCTCGGTATGTGTGACAATCTCAAAGTCTCTCACTCCCTCGGTACGTGTGACTATCACAGACAACTTCTCTCACTCCTTCCGTACGTGTGACAATCACAGACAAAGTCTCTCACTCCCTTGGTACGTGTGACAAACACAAAGTCTCTCACTCCCTCGGTATGTGTGACAATCTCAAAGTCTCTCACTCCCTCGGTACGTGTGACAATCACAGACTAAGTCTCTCACTCCCTTGGTACGTGTGACAATCTCAAAGTCTCTCCCTCCCTCGGTACCTGTGACAATGGCAAAGTCTCTCACTCCCTTGGTATCTGTGACAATGACAAAGTCTTTCACCCCCTCGGTACGTGTGACAATCACAAAGTCTCTCACTCCGTCGGTACGTGTGACAATCTCAAAGTCTCTCCCTCCCTCGGTACCTGTGACAATCACAATGTCTCTCACTCCCTCAGTACGTGTGACAATCGCAAAGTCTCTCACTCTCTCGGTACGTGTGACTATCACAGACAAAGTCTCTCACTCCCTCGGTACGTGTGACAATCACAAAGTCTCTCACTCCCTCGGTATGTGTGACAATCACAAAGTCTCTCAATCCCTCGGTAGGTGTGACAATCGCAAAGTCTCTCACTCTCGCGTTACGTATGACAATCTCAAAGTCTCTCCCTCCCTCGGTACGTGTGACAATCTCAATATCTATCACTCCTTCCGTACGTGTGACAATCACAGACAAAGTCTCTCACTCCCTTGGTACGTGTGACAATCACAAAGTCTCTCACTCCCTCGGTACCTGTGACAATGACAGACAAAGTCTCTCACTCCCACGTTACGTGTGACAATCACAAAGTCTCTCACACCCTCGGTACGTCTGACAATCGCAGACAAAGTCTCTCACTCCCTCTGTAAGTGTGACAATCACAAAGTCTCTCACTCTCTCGGTACGTCTGACAATCGCAGACAAAGTCTCTCACTCCCTTGGTACGTGTGACAATCTCAAAGTCTATCACTCCCTCGGTACGTGTGACAAACACAAAGTCTCTCACTCCCTCGGTATGTGTGACAATCTCAAAGTCTCTCACTCCCTCAGTACGTGTGACAATCACAGACAAAGTCTCTCACTCCCTTGGTACGTGTGACAATGACAAAGTCTTTCACTCCCTCGGTATGTATGACAATCTCAATGTTTCTCTCTCCCTTGGTACGTGTGACAATCTCAAAGTCTCTCCCTCCCTCGGTACCTGTGACAATGGCAAAGTCTCTCACTCCCTTGGTATCTGTGACAATGACAAAGTCTTTCACTCCCTCGGTATGTATGACAATCTCAATGTTTCTCTCTCCCTTGGTACGTGTGACAATCACAGACAAAGTCTCTCACTCCCTCTGTATGTGTGACAATCACAAAGTCTCTCACTCCCTCGGTACATCTGACAATTGCAGACAAAGTCTCTCTGTCCCTTGGTACTTGTGACTATCACAGACAAATTCTCTCTCTCCCTCGGTACGTGTGACAATCTCAAAGTCTCTCACTCCCTCGGTATGTGTGACAATCACAAAGTCTCTCACTCCCTTGAAACCAGTGACAATCACAATGTCTCTCATTCCCTCAGTAGGTGTGACAATCGCAAAGTCTCTCACTCTCTCGGTACGTGTGACTATCACAGACAAAGTCTCTCACTCCCTCGGTATGTGTGACAATCTCAAAGTCTCTCCCTCCCTCGGTACGTGTGACAATCACAAAGTCTATCACTCCCTCGGTACGTGTGACAATCTCAATATCTATCACTCCTTCAGTACGTGTGACAATCACAGACAAAGTCTCTCACTCCCTTGGTACGTGTGACAATCACAAAGTCTCTCCCTCCCTCGGTACGTGTGACAATCACAAAGTCTCTCACACCCTCGGTACGTCTGACAATCGCAGACAAAGTCTCTCACTCCCTCTGTAAGTGTGACAATCACAAAGTCTCTCACTCTCTCGGTACGTCTGACAATCGCAGACAAATTCTCTCACTCCCTCGGTACATGTGACAATCACAGACAAAGTCTCTCACTCCCTTGGTACGTGTGACAATGACAAAGTCTTTCACTCCCTCGGTATGTATGACAATCTCAATGTTTCTCTCTCCCTTGGTACGTGTGACAATCTCAAAGTCTCTCCCTCCCTCGGTACCTGTGACAATGGCAAAGTCTCTCACTCCCTTGGTATCTGTGACAATGATAAAGTCTTTCACTCCCTCGGTATGTATGACAATCTCAATGTTTCTCTCTCCCTTGGTACGTGTGACAATCACAGACAAAGTCTCTCACTCCCTCTGTATGTGTGACAATCACAAAGTCTCTCACTCCCTCGGTACATCTGACAATTGCAGACAAAGTCTCTCTGTCCCTTGGTACTTGTGACTATCACAGACAAATTCTCTCTCTCCCTCGGTACGTGTGACAATCTCAAAGTCTCTCACTCCCTCGGTACGTATGACAATCACAAAGTCTATCACTCCCTCGGTATGTGTGACAATCACAAAGTCTCTCACTCCCTTGAAACCAGTGACAATGACAAAGTTACTCACTCAATCGGTACGTGTGATAATCTCAAAGTCTCTCACTCCCTCGGTACGTGTGACTATCACAGACAAAGTCTCTCACTCCCTCGGTACGTGTGACAATCACAATGTCTCTCACTCTCTCGGTATGTGTGACAATCTCAAAGTCTCTCACTCCCTCGGTACGTGTGACTATCACAGACAACTTCTCTCACTCCTTCCGTACGTGTGACAATCACAGACAAAGTCTCTCACTCCCTTGGTACGTGTGACAAACACAAAGTCTCTCACTCCCTCGGTATGTGTGACAATCTCAAAGTCTCTCACTCCCTCGGTACGTGTGACAATCACAGACTAAGTCTCTCACTCCCTTGGTACGTGTGACAATCTCAAAGTCTCTCCCTCCCTCGGTACCTGTGACAATGGCAAAGTCTCTCACTCCCTTGGTATCTGTGACAATGACAAAGTCTTTCACCCCCTCGGTACGTGTGACAATCACAAAGTCTCTCACTCCGTCGGTACGTGTGACAATCTCAAAGTCTCTCCCTCCCTCGGTACCTGTGACAATCACAATGTCTCTCACTCCCTCAGTACGTGTGACAATCGCAAAGTCTCTCACTCTCTCGGTACGTGTGACTATCACAGACAAAGTCTCTCACTCCCTCGGTACGTGTGACAATCACAAAGTCTCTCACTCCCTCGGTATGTGTGACAATCACAAAGTCTCTCAATCCCTCGGTAGGTGTGACAATCGCAAAGTCTCTCACTCTCGCGTTACGTATGACAATCTCAAAGTCTCTCCCTCCCTCGGTACGTGTGACAATCTCAATATCTATCACTCCTTCCGTACGTGTGACAATCACAGACAAAGTCTCTCACTCCCTTGGTACGTGTGACAATCACAAAGTCTCTCACTCCCTCGGTACCTGTGACAATGACAGACAAAGTCTCTCACTCCCACGTTACGTGTGACAATCACAAAGTCTCTCACACCCTCGGTACGTCTGACAATCGCAGACAAAGTCTCTCACTCCCTCTGTAAGTGTGACAATCACAAAGTCTCTCACTCTCTCGGTACGTCTGACAATCGCAGACAAAGTCTCTCACTCCCTTGGTACGTGTGACAATCTCAAAGTCTATCACTCCCTCGGTACGTGTGACAAACACAAAGTCTCTCACTCCCTCGGTATGTGTGACAATCTCAAAGTCTCTCACTCCCTCAGTACGTGTGACAATCACAGACAAAGTCTCTCACTCCCTTGGTACGTGTGACAATGACAAAGTCTTTCACTCCCTCGGTATGTATGACAATCTCAATGTTTCTCTCTCCCTTGGTACGTGTGACAATCTCAAAGTCTCTCCCTCCCTCGGTACCTGTGACAATGGCAAAGTCTCTCACTCCCTTGGTATCTGTGACAATGACAAAGTCTTTCACTCCCTCGGTATGTATGACAATCTCAATGTTTCTCTCTCCCTTGGTACGTGTGACAATCACAGACAAAGTCTCTCACTCCCTCTGTATGTGTGACAATCACAAAGTCTCTCACTCCCTCGGTACATCTGACAATTGCAGACAAAGTCTCTCTGTCCCTTGGTACTTGTGACTATCACAGACAAATTCTCTCTCTCCCTCGGTACGTGTGACAATCTCAAAGTCTCTCACTCCCTCGGTATGTGTGACAATCACAAAGTCTCTCACTCCCTTGAAACCAGTGACAATCACAATGTCTCTCATTCCCTCAGTAGGTGTGACAATCGCAAAGTCTCTCACTCTCTCGGTACGTGTGACTATCACAGACAAAGTCTCTCACTCCCTCGGTATGTGTGACAATCACAAAGTCTCTCACTCCCTCGGTATGTGTGACAATCACAAAGTCTCTCAATCCCTCGGTTGGCGTGACAATCGCAAAGTCTCTCACTCTCGCGTTACGTATGACAATCTCAAAGTCTCTCCCTCCCTCGGTACGTGTGACAATCACAAAGTCTATCACTCCCTCGGTACGTGTGACAATCTCAATATCTATCACTCCTTCAGTACGTGTGACAATCACAGACAAAGTCTCTCACTCCCTTGGTACGTGTGACAATCACAAAGTCTCTCCCTCCCTCGGTACGTGTGACAATCACAAAGTCTCTCACACCCTCGGTACGTCTGACAATCGGAGACAAAGTCTCTCACTCCCTCTGTAAGTGTGACAATCACAAAGTCTCTCACTCTCTCGGTACGTCTGACAATCGCAGACAAATTCTCTCACACCCTCGGTACGTCTGACAATCGCAGACAAAGTCTCTCACTCCCTCTGTAAGTGTGACAATCACAAAGTCTCTCACTCTCTCGGTACGTCTGACAATCGCAGACAAATTCTCTCACTCCCTCGGTACGTGTGACAAACACAAAGTCTCTTACTCCATCGATACCAGTGACAATGACAAAGTCTCTCACTGAATCGGTACTTGTGATAATCTCAAAGTCTCTCACTCCCTCGGTACGTGTGACAATCGCAAAGTCTCTCACTCCCTCGGTTTGTGTGACCATCACAGACAAAGTCTCTCACTCACTCGGTATGTGTGATAATCTCAAAGTCTCTCACTCCCTCGGTACGTGTGACTATCGCAGACAAAGTCTCTAACTCCCTTGGTACATGTGACAATCGCAAAGTCTCTCACTCCCTCGATTTGTGTGACTATCACAGACAAAGTCTCTCACTCACTCGGTACGTGTGACAATCTCAAATTCTCTCACTCCCTCGGTACGTGTGACTGCCGCAGACAACGTCTCTCACTCCCTCAGTACATGTGACAATCTGAAAGTCTATCACTCCCTCCGTACGTGTGACTATCACAGAGAAAGTCTCTCACTCCCTTGGTACGTGTGACAATCACAAAGTCTCTCACTCCCTCGGTATGTGTGACAATCGCAAAGTCACTCACTCCCTCGGTACGTGTGAATATCACAGCAAACTCTCTCAGTCCCTCAGTACTTGTGACAATCACAAAGTCTCTCACTCCCTCAGTACCTGTGACAATGACAAAGTCTCTCACTCCCTTGGTATTTGTGACAATGACAAAGTCTCTCACTTTGGTACAGCCACAGGGGTGCTCTCCACTACCTGACACCCTCCCTTCCCTCTCTTGACGGTCACCCACTTATCTGTCTCCTATGGCCCCGGGGTGACAACCTGCCTAGTTTCTGTCTGTCACATCCTCACTCTCCCAAAGGTCATCGAGCTGCAGCTCCAGCTCTAAGGATCTGCAGCTCGATGCACCTTGTGCAGATGTGGCCATCAGGGAGGCTGGACATTCCACATCTGGCACTCAGTACAAGAAACTGGCCTCACAGTCATACCCACTGTTCTTGTTAGGGGTGGGGGTGGGGGCAAAGTAACTTACCTCGCCTCGGCCCATTCATGCCAAAGCCCTACTACTCTGACTTACACTACTCTGACGATTGCTCCTTCAACAACCGCACCACTAGACAATGTCTCTCTTTTATTTTGGAGCTTTCTCAGTGTCCTTGTGCGATGACGAGCTACTGTGTCAGTGCATTTCTCCCTGACCTGTGCGAAGCTCACTCTCTCTTCGAATTGACTGGCCTGCCACTAATGCGCCAAGCCCCATAAAATGCCCCTTTTTAAAACCCTTCTCCCCGACCTTTGCGAAGCTCGCTCTCTGATAAGCTCAAGAGCCTTCAAGGAACTTGGAGCTGCTCACCCTTTCCACTGCTGACCACTCGATGAGGACTGGTGTGTGTTCCCTCGACTTGCCCTTCCTGAAGTCCACAATCAATTTCCTGGTCTCCCAGGCGTTCAGTGCAAGGTTGTTGTTGCAATACCACCCTGCCAGTTGTATTATCTCACTCCTGCATGCCTCCTCATCAAAATATAAGTGACACTTATCAAGGTACATATGAGGGCAAATGGGACTGGCTCAGGTGGAAATCTGGGCTGGCATTGAATAGATGGGCCGAATATCTGTTTCTGTGCAATCTGGTTGGTGTGTCGCGCAATGTCCTGTAGGAGAAAAACAGTCGATCCTTTGGCTCTGGAACACTGAGCGCCAAAGATCTCGTGGGAATGGGCTAGCAGAGGTGAATAGGACGCAATAGTCTCCACCGATCAGTGGCCGCGTTCTCTCTGAAGGATGGGTGAGTTTGGTCAACCTTGTCCAATCACCGAAGAGGGCTGGGTGGCCTTGTCCAATCACCGAAGACGCGGCATATTGCCCACTAATCAGCAAATAATCCTTGGCCGCCTCCTATATCCACCAATCATCAATCCAGACTGATGTCTCCGCGCGCTTTTCACTCCGATGCCGGCTGACAAGCAAGTGCGCTTGCGTCTTCCCTTCCCGCCTGTCTGCCCGCCGCGGTTGGCTCTAACTGCGCGTGCTCCCTGAGGTGTCGAGCCCACCCACCCCAAACTCCACAAGATTTCTCTCGCTTCAAAATGAGCGCCAGGAAAAGGCGACGACGTCGAGAGAACCGAGAGTATGTCGAAAATAAGGCACAAAAGCGGTTTAGGAACTGATATGCCGTCACGGGGAAATATTGGGTGGGCGAGGGCTGTTGACGTCACTGCGATAGGTTGAATGAGGGGCTGACGTCACGTGCAACAGATCGGAGGGCGGTGTCACAGAGTAATTTGGACGCGATTACATTATCGTTGCCTAGGGAATGCGACTTCGATTACGTCATTGTGGTGAGAAGCAGAAGGTCACGGAGAAAGGATGCGGTCGCCTTGACGTCACGTGGAGCAGGTGGTTCTGATGTCATCAGGTGAGCCGTTTGGAGGGGCGGGGCAATCGACGTCATCCAGGCAGGAGCGGGGTGAAGGCGCGACGGGTCTGGCTTTTCACTGAGGAAAAGTCTCGGCCAAACGGCTCCCCTGGGTGGGAGGGGGCACCGCCCTCCAACTCCCCACCGTGGGATCTTACCGTGCTCTCCGTTGAAAGCCGCCCCCACCCACACCCGTGCTCCTCCCTTCCCATCCCGGCAACCGTGCGATCAGCCATGACGCTGTCACAGGGCTGCCCAGAGCGGTTAGGGTCGACCCAGGACCTGGATGGGGATGAGGCCCTCCTGCATCTCTGTGCCCGGCGTGGCAGCCGGCGGCAGATGGAGAGGCTGCTGGCTCAAGGTATTAGCGTCCTGATGGGCTTTCAGCATCCCTCACCCCGAACCCTGCCCTCTGCTGACTCGGGCACTGAACTCTTCCCAACCCTTGACCCTGGTCACTGGCTTCCCCCACCTCCCCCTGAGCCCAGGCACTGACCATTCCCCTTCCCTGATCCCTGAACTATCACACCGACTTCACCCCCACTTCCCCCTGACCCTGGCCACTGACCTCTGCTGACTCGGGCACTGAACTCTTCCCAACCCTTGACCCTGGTCACTGGCTTCCCCCACCTCCCCCTGAGCCCAGGCACTGACCATTCCCCTTCCCTGATCCCTGAACTATCACACCGACTTCACCCCCACTTCCCCCTGAGCCCAGGCACTGACCTCCCCCACCTCTGATCCCTGAACTATCACACCGACTTCACCCCCACTTCCCCCTGACCCTGGCCACTGACCTCCCCCACCTCTGATCCCTGAACTATCACACCGACTTCACCCCCACTTCCCCCTGACCCTGGCCACTGACCTCCCCCACCTCTGATCCCTGAACTATCACACTGACTTCATCCCCACTTCCACCAATCCCAGGCAGTGATCCCTCTCCTTGACCCAGGACAGTGACCTTTTCCCACCTCCTGATCCCAGGGACTGACCTCTCTCCTCTCACTGACCCCTGACCTAGGGCACTGATCTCTCCCCTCACCTGGTGACTGGCTGCTCTGGTGTTGCAGGTTGTCCACCGGACGTGAGGAACAGCGCCGGTGAATCCCCCCTCTACGTCGCTGCCACTCGGGGGCACTCGGACCTGGTCCATCTGCTGCTGAGTAGCGGGGCCAATCCCAACCTGTGAGTGGTCTCGCTCTACTGGAGCTGCGTGTTGTCTTGAGGCAAATTAGGATGGATAAATCCCCAGGGCCTGACGAGGTGTTCGATGGAAGTAGACGAAGACCAGGTTGGAATGGACTAGATGGGTGAAGGGCCTGTTGCTGTGGGAGGCAAGTGCTACTGCAGGAGCGCCAACGGAGATATTTAAATCGTCCTGAGCTACAAGGCAGAGATATTCTAAGGGACCGGTTATGTTTATAAATATTTGGATGGACAAAGACTGGTTAGGGATAGTCAACATGGCTTTGTGTGTGTTAGATTGTGTCTAACCAATCTTACAGAGTTCTTTGAGGAAGTTACCACGAATGGTGACGAAGGCAAGGCAGTGGATGCTTCCACATGGACTTTAGCTCAGCATTTGACAAGGGAGGCTGGTCAGGAAAGTTCAGTCACTTGGCAGTAGTAAATTGGATTAGTCATTGGGTTTGCGGGAGAAGCCAGAGAGCGTTAGTGGATGGTTGCCTCTCTGACTGGACACGTACGACTAGTGGAGTGCCACAGGGTTGGTGGGGTGGGATACGTTGTTTGTCATTTATATCACCTATCTGGATAATAATGTGGTGAACTGGATCAGCAGATTTGTGGATGACTCCAAGACTGGGGGTGAACAGCGAGGAAAACTATCGTGGCTTGCAGAGGGATCTGCATCAGCTGGAAAAATAGCATATGGAATTTAATGCAGACAAGTGCGAGGTTTAGCACCTTGGTAGGACCAGCCAACGTAGGTCTTGAAGGTTGGGCACTGAGGAGTGTGGTGGAACCAAGGGATCAGGGAATACAGGCACATAATTCATAGGCTGGTTGGTGGCGTAGTGGCATCAGTGCTGGACTTTGGAGCGAAGGCTCCCGAGTTCGAATCCAGCCGGCTCCAGAAAACCTGAAGAGGGATGGGCTCTGCCAGGTTTCAGATGCCTGAGATGCGCCGTACGATGAGCAATCACCGAAAAGATCGGTGCAAAAAGCTTGTCATGGTAGCGCCCCAACGACTCCAAAGGGCACACACACACACACACACGCGCACGCACACACACACACACACGCGCACACTCACGCACACACACACACACACACACACACACACACACACACACACACCACACACACGCACACACACGCGCGCGCACACGCGCACACACACACACACACACAAAATCATTGAAAGTGGCATCACAGATAGACAGGAAAGCTTTTGTCACATTGGCTTTCATAAATCCATGTACTGAGTACAAGAGATGGGATGTTATGTTGAAGTTCTATAAGATAGTGGGACCACATTTGGAGGATTGTATGCAGTCCTGGTTACTGACTTAGAAGAAGATTGAAAGAATGCAGAGAAAATGTACAAGGACGTTGCTGGAACTTGACAACCTGAGCTAGGCAAAAGTTTAATAGATGAAGGTTATTCCCTGAAGCATAGGAGATTGACAGAGATTAGATAAAGGTAAACAAAATTATGAGAGAGATAGATTAGGTAAATATATAAAGGCTCTTTTCATTGATGCTGGGTGAGATTAGAACATAATGTTTAAGGGGAATCTTTGTCAGTCAGAGGGTGCTGAGAGTATGGAACAAGCTACCAGCAGAAATACTGGGTGTGAGCTTGATTAAGAGAAGTTTGAATAGGGACATGGATGGGAGGGGTATGGAGGCTATGGTCCGGGTGTAGGTCAATGGGAATAGGCAGAAGACCGGGTTGGAATGGACTAGATGGGCTGAAGGGCCTGTTGCATCCTATGACTATATTGTGTAGGCAGAAAGAACTACTTCAGGTGGAATATCAGTTGATTCATCATTGTCACAGGTACCAAGGTACTCATTGTTCAGATAGATCAGATCGTTACATAGTGCATTGAGGTAGAACAGAGTAAAACAGTAACAGAATTCAGAATGAAGTGTTACATTTACAGAGAAAGGGCAGTGCAGGCAGACAGTAATGTACAAGGGCCATGACGAGGTAGATGGTGAGATCTAGGGAACGGGTGAAGCTGTCCTTAAACCTGATGGTACGTTTTTTCAGGCTTTTGCGTTCTCTGCCAGATTGAAGTGGGGAGAAGAGAGAATGTTGGGTGGGTGTGGGTCTTTGCTGCTTTACTGAGGCAGTGTGAAGTGTAGACAGAGTTCATGGAGGGTCAGGTAGATTCTATGACGTGCTGAGCCATGTCCACAACTCTGCGGTTTCTTGCGGTCATAGAAAGAGCAGCTGCCGGACTGAACTGGGGCACTGATAAAAATGAAGGAAGGCCGACTGGGATGTGCCAAGGTTTTTGAGCCGCCTGAGGAAGTAGAGGCTTTCTTGTCTGTGGTTGGACCAGGACCAGGACAGGCTATGGCTGATGCTTACATTTAAACTTGCAGTTTAGCACAGCGTGCTGGATTTGTGTTTGGTGGCGTGGGCGGGTCCTCTCGATGCGTGTCCCGCTGACCTGTTTCCCCCTCCCGCACTACAGTCGCTGCCACAGCGGGAGCACGCCTGTCCACGCTGCGACCTTCTCCTGCCTCCCTGATGCATTGGCCACTCTCCTGGACACCGGAGGGGATCTCCGGTTACATGACAGCCTGGGGCGATCACCCGAGGACTGGGCTCGTGCCGCTGGCTCTCCGAAAAACCGCAAGGTAGGGTGAGGGAGTGAGGAAGGAATGGTGTGTCGCATCACTGAACACCTGACCCATCTGTGTCCCTCATTGCTTCACACTTCCATGGACTCTTCACCTCACCTGCCACTCACTCTTGCCCCTCTCCCCCCTCTGCACTCCTAGACTCTTTCTGCTGCTCTCCTCACTCTCTCCATTCTCTCTCTGACCCTCCCAATCCCTCACTGATCTCCACCCTTTTTTTGCATAGTAGGGGAATTAAGGATTATGGGGAAAAGGCAGGGAGTTGGAGCTGAGTCCATGGCCAGATCAGCCATGATCTTAATGAATGGCGGAGCAGATTCGAAAGGCCAGATGGCCGACCCCTGCTTCTATTTCTTATGATCTATCTGTCTCTCATCCCATCTCTCTGAATCCACTCTCTCTATCCCTTACTGTTTCTGTCACGCACTGGCTTTCTCTATACCTAGCCCCTCTCCCCCTTTCTGTTTTCCACCCCAAACTCAATTCCTCCACCCCTCTCCACCCACCCTCCTACCCCTACCGACTCCTCCCCTACCCCCTCCCCGTCCAGAACACCCCTCTCCATTACAAACCTTCCCCTCTCCATCCGGACCACCTCCTACCCTCCAGATCCCCCTATCCGTCCTCTTCCCTCTTACCTGTCCCCTCCCCCTACCTGTCCTCCCTAACCCCCCTTACTCTTCCTCTTCTCCTCCTCCCTCTACCTCCCATAGCTAGTGCAGGCTGCCACTCAAACTGACTGTCCCTTCTCTTTCTCCCCCCCCCCCCCCACCCCAGGTGCTGGAGCTACTGAGCCGGTACCAGGCGCGAATGAGTCAGCTGATACGACAGAGTGAGTCGGTCAGGGGACTGACACTGCTACGCTCCTGCAGTTCAGCCCCTCTCCTCCAGTACCCCAGCTGCCCACGGCTGCCTCTGCCCCATCTCAGGTAGGTTCACACCGGCCTCTGTTCCCAGCCGAGCCTGCTCCTCTGTTTGCCTTTGGCCCATATCCCTCCAGAGCTTTCCTCTCCATCTACCTATCCTTCAAAAGTACCTGCCTCAACTGCTTCTGGCAGTTCATTCCATATACAGACCATCTTCTGGGGAAAAAAAGTTTTTTTTTGGGTTCCTCTTAAATCTCTCCCCTCTCAACTTAACCCTGTGCGCTCTGGGTCTTGATTCCCCACCCTTGGGGTAAAAGACTCTGTGCCCTCACCCTATCTGTGCCCCTTGTGGGTTTATAGATGTCTGTAAGGTCACCCCTCAGTCTCCTATGCTCCAGGGAATGAAGTCCCAACCAGTCCACCCTCTCTCCATAATTCATTCCATACATAAACCACTCTCCAGGTGGAAAATAGCCTCTAAATATCTTCCCTTGTGTAAAACCATGCCATCTAGTCCTTGCTTCTGGTGTTAGTGCCCCCACCTGGGAACACAGCCTGCACACCACCATCTTCAATGTTCCCTGTTGTTTGAGAACCATTCTCCCTGCAAGCCAGTTACCCCAGTTCAAGTCCATTTCTAGCCCCTCCCCTTGTGGTATTCCATTCCCCCCCCACCCACTCAGAAATTAGCCCTTGCGCCTCATCCAGTCCATGCCAGCCAGATTTCTATCTGAGCTAGTCTCAATTACTTACATTTGGCCCATATCCCTCTCAACCTTTCCCATCCTTGTACCTGTCCGAGTCTCTTTTAAATATTTTTAAAGTCTCTGCCTGCCTCAACCACTATCATTGGCAGTCTGGTCTGTAAATTAACCAAACTCTGGTGGAAAAAGTTGCCCTGCAGGTCCCCTGTAAATTTTCCCCATCTCACCTTAAACCTGTGTCTTTTTGTTGTAGAATCCCTACTCTGGGGAAAAAATTGTAACCACTCACCTTATTTAGCCCTCATGATGTTTTAAAACTCTGCAAGGTCCCCTTCAGCCTCCCACAGTCCATGGAAAACTGTCCCAGTCTGCCCAGTCTCCTTATAACTCGAGCCCTCCAATCCCAGCAACGTTCCTCTGAATCTTTTCTGCATCCTTTCTAGCTGAATCACATCCTTCCTATAGCAGGACGACCAGAACTGAATACAATACTCCAAGTGTGACCTTACCAACGTCTTGTACAACAGCATCATAATGTCCCAACTCCTGTACTCAGTCTCCTGACTGATGAAGGCAACATGCCAAGTGTCTTCTTCACCACCCAGTCTACTTGCGACTCTACTTTCAGAGAACAATGTACCCCTCTACAACACAGCTACAAGCTCCTGCCCTGATTTGACTCCTTAACCTGCATCACTTCACCGTTATCTGGGTTCAATTTCCTCTGTGTTTCTTGCCCCATTTCCCCAAATAATTCAGGTCCTGTTGTAACCTTATGTTAGGGTCTCCATCAGGGAGGAGATACAGGAGCCTGAAGACCCACACTCTGATTCAGGAACAGCGTCTTGCCCTCTGCCATCAGATTTCTGAATGGCAAATGAACACATGACCACTGTCTTGCTATTCCTCTTTTGCAGTATCTATCTGTCTCGTTATTGTAACTAACCGTTGTGTCTTGCACTATACTGCTGCCTTGAAACAACAAATTTCACAAAATATGACAATGATATTGAAATGAATTCTGAGACAACCTTCCAACCCTGTCCACCACACCAGCAGAGTTATGTGGTCTCCCTGTTGACACCAGCAGAGTTAGTGTGGTCTCCCTGTCCACACCAGCAGAGTTAGTGTGGTCTCCCTGTTGACACCAGCAGAGTTAGTGTGGTCTCCCTGTCCACACCAGCAGAGTTAGTGTGGTCTCCCATCCACACCAGCAGAGTTAGCGTGGTCTCCCGTCCACACCAGCAGAGTTAGCGTGGTCTCCCTGTCCACACAAGCAGAGTTAGCGTAGTCTCCCTGTCCACACCAGCAGAGTTAGCGTGGTCTCCCTGTCCACACCAGCAGAGTTAGCTTGGTCTCCCTGTCCACACCAGCAGAGTTAGCGTGGTCTCCCTGTCCACACCAGCAGGGTTAGCGTGGTCTCCCTGTCCACACCAGCAGGGTTAGCGTGGTCTCCCTGTCCACACCAGCAGGGTTAGCGTGGTCTCCCTGTCCACACCAGCAGGGTTAGCGTGGTCTCCCTGTCCACACCAGCAGGGTTAGCGTGGTCTCCCTGTCCACACCAGCAGGGTTAGCGTGGTCTCCCTGTCCACACCAGCAGGGTTAGCCTGGTCTCCCTGTCCACACCAGCAGGGTTAGCCTGGTCTCCCTGTCCACACCAGCAGGGTTAGCCTGGTCTCCCTGTCCACACCAGCAGGGTTAGCGTGGTCTCCCTGTCCACACCAGCAGGGTTAGCCTGGTCTCCCTGTCCACACCAGCAGGGTTAGCCTGGTCTCCCTGTCCACACCAGCAGGGTTAGCCTGGTCTCCCTGTCCACACCAGCAGGGTTAGCGTGGTCTCCCTGTCCACACCAGCAGAGTTAGTGTGGTCTCCCTGTTGACACCAGCAGAGTTAGTGTGGTCTCCCTGTCCACACCAGCAGAGTTAGTGTGGTCTCCCATCCACACCAGCAGAGTTAGCGTGGTCTCCCGTCCACACCAGCAGAGTTAGCATGGTCTCCCGTCCACACAAGCAGAGTTAGCGTAGTCTCCCTGTCCACACCAGCAGAGTTAGCGTGGTCTCCCTGTCCACACCAGCAGAGTTAGCTTGGTCTCCCTGTCCACACCAGCAGAGTTAGCGTGGTCTCCCTGTCCACACCAGCAGGGTTAGCGTGGTCTCCCTGTCCACACCAGCAGGGTTAGCGTGGTCTCCCTGTCCACACCAGCAGGGTTAGCGTGGTCTCCCTGTCCACACCAGCAGGGTTAGCGTGGTCTCCCTGTCCACACCAGCAGGGTTAGCGTGGTCTCCCTGTCCACACCAGCAGGGTTAGCGTGGTCTCCCTGTCCACACCAGCAGGGTTAGCGTGGTCTCCCTGTCCACACCAGCAGGGTTAGCCTGGTCTCCCTGTCCACACCAGCAGGGTTAGCCTGGTCTCCCTGTCCACACCAGCAGGGTTAGCCTGGTCTCCCTGTCCACACCAGCAAGGTTAGCGTGGTCTCCCTGTCCACACCAGCAGGGTTAGCCTTGTCTCCCTGTCCAAACCAGCAGGGTTAGCGTGGTCTCCCTGTCCACACCAGCAGGGTTAGCGTGGTCTCCCTGTCCACACCAGCAGGGTTAGCCTGGTCTCCCTGTCCACACCAGCAGGGTTAGCCTGGTCTCCCTGTCCACACCAGCAGGGTTAGGCTGGTCTCCCTGTCCACACCAGCAGGGTTAGCCTGGTCTCCCTGTCCACACCAGCAGGGTTAGCCTGGTCTCCCTGTCCACACCAGCAGGGTTAGCGTGGTCTCCCTGTCCACACCAGCAGGGTTAGCGTGGTCTCCCTGTCCACACCAGCAGGGTTAGCGTGGTCTCCCTGTCCACACCAGCAGGGTTAGGCTGGTCTCCCTGTCCACACCAGCAGGGTTAGCCTGGTCTCCCTGTCCACACCAGCAGGGTTAGCCTGGTCTCCCTGTCCACACCAGCAGGGTTAGCGTGGTCTCCCTGTCCACACCAGCAGGGTTAGCGTGGTCTCCCTGTCCACACCAGCAGGGTTAGCGTGGTCTCCCTGTCCACACCAGCAAAGCCAACGTGGTCTCCCTGTCCAGCAGAGTTAGTGTGGTCTCCCAGTCCACACCAGCAGGGTTAGCGTGGTCTCCCTGTCCACACCAGCAGGGTTAGCGTGGTCTCCCTGTACACCACACCAGCAGAGCCAGCGTGGTCTCCCGTCCACACCGGCAGAGTTAGCGTGGCCTCCCTGTCCACCACACCAGCAGAGCCAGCGTGGTCTCCCTGTCCACCACACCAGCAGAGCCAGCGTGGTCTCCCTGTACACACCAGCAGGGTTAGCGTGGTCTCCCTGTACACACCAGCAGGGTTAGCGTGGTCTCCCTGTCCACACCAGCAGGGTTAGCGTGGTCTCCCGTCCACACCAGCAGAGCCAGCGTGGTCTCCCTGACCGGCAGAGCCAGCATGGTCTCCCTGTCCACCACACCAGCAGAGCCAGCGTGGTCTCCCTGTCCACAACACCAGCAGAGCCAGCGTGGTCTCCCTGTACACACCAGCAGGGTTAGCGTGGTCTCCCTGTCCAGCAGAGCCAGCGTGGTCTCCCTGTCCGGCAGAGCCAGCGTGGTCTCCCGTCCACACCGGCAGAGTTAGCGTGGTCTCCCTGTCCACCACACCAGCAGAGCCAGCGTGGTCTCCCTGTCCACCACACCAGCAGAGCCAGCGTGGTCTCCCTGTACACACCAGCAGGGTTAGCGTGGTCTCCCTGTACACACCAGCAGGGTTAGCGTGGTCTCCCGTCCACACCAGCAGAGCCAGCGTGGTCTCCCTGACCGGCAGAGCCAGCATGGTCTCCCTGTCCACCACACCAGCAGAGCCAGCGTGGTCTCCCTGTCCACAACACCAGCAGAGCCAGCGTGGTCTCCCTGTCCACACCGGCAGAGTTAGCGTGGTCTCCCTGTCCACCACACCAGCAGAGCCAGCGTGGTCTCCCTGTCCACCACACCAGCAGAGCCAGCGTGGTCTCCCTGTACACACCAGCAGGGTTAGCGTGGTCTCCCTGTACACACCAGCAGGGTTAGCGTGGTCTCCCTGTCCACACCAGCAGGGTTAGCGTGGTCTCCCGTCCACACCAGCAGAGCCAGCGTGGTCTCCCTGACCGGCAGAGCCAGCATGGTCTCCCTGTCCACCACACCAGCAGAGCCAGCGTGGTCTCCCTGTCCACCACACCAGCAGAGCCAGCGTGGTCTCCCTGTCCACACCAGCAGGGTTAGCGTGGTCTCCCTGTCCACACCAGCAGGGTTAGCGTGGTCTCCCTGTCCACCACACCAGCAGAGCCAGCGTGGTCTCCCTGTCCACCAGAGCCAGCGTGGTCTCCCTGTCCACCAGAGCCAGCGTGGTCTCCCTGTCCACCAGAGCCAGCGTGGTCTCCCTGTCCACCAGAGCCAGCGTGGTCTCCCTGTCCACACCAGCAGGGTTAGCGTGGTCTCCCTGTCCAGCAGAGCCAGCGTGCTCTCCCTGTCCAGCAGAGCCAGCGTTGTCTCCCTGTCCACCACACCAGCACAGCCAGCGTGGTCTCCCTGTCCACCACACCAGCAGAGCCAGCGTGGTCTCCCTGTCCACCACACCAGCAGAGCCAGCGTGGTCTCCCTGTCCAGCAGAGCCAGCGTGGTCTCCCGTCCACACCGGCAGAGTTAGCGTGGTCTCCCTGTCCACACCAGCAGGGTTAGCCTGGTCTCCCTGTCCACACCAGCAGGGTTAGCCTGGTCTCCCTGTCCACACCAGCAGGGTTAGCGTGGTCTCCCTGTCCACACCAGCAGGGTTAGCGTGGTCTCCCTGTCCACACCAGCAGGGTTAGCCTGGTCTCCCTGTCCACACCAGCAGGGTTAGCCTGGTCTCCCTGTCCACACCAGCAGGGTTAGCGTGGTCTCCCTGTCCACACCAGCAGAGTTAGTGTGGTCTCCCTGTTGACACCAGCAGAGTTAGTGTGGTCTCCCTGTCCACACCAGCAGAGTTAGTGTGGTCTCCCGTCCACACCAGCAGAGTTAGCGTGGTCTCCCGTCCACACCAGCAGAGTTAGCGTGGTCTCCCGTCCACACAAGCAGAGTTAGCGTGGTCTCCCTGTCCACACCAGCAGAGTTAGCTTGGTCTCCCTGTCCACACCAGCAGAGTTAGCGTGGTCTCCCTGTCCACACCAGCAGGGTTAGCGTGGTCTCCCTGTCCACACCAGCAGGGTTAGCGTGGTCTCCCTGTCCACACCAGCAGGGTTAGCGTGGTCTCCCTGTCCACACCAGCAGGGTTAGCGTGGTCTCCCTGTCCACACCAGCAGGGTTAGCGTGGTCTCCCTGTCCACACCAGCAGGGTTAGCGTGGTCTCCCTGTCCACACCAGCAGGGTTAGCGTGGTCTCCCTGTCCACACCAGCAGGGTTAGCCTGGTCTCCCTGTCCACACCAGCAGGGTTAGCCTGGTCTCCCTGTCCACACCAGCAGGGTTAGCCTGGTCTCCCTGTCCACACCAGCAAGGTTAGCCTGGTCTCCCTGTCCACACCAGCAGGGTTAGCCTGGTCTCCCTGTCCACACCAGCAGGGTTAGCGTGGTCTCCCTGTCCACACCAGCAGGGTTAGCGTGGTCTCCCTGTCCACACCAGCAGGGTTAGCGTGGTCTCCCTGTCCACACCAGCAGGGTTAGCCTGGTCTCCCTGTCCACACCAGCAGGGTTAGCCTGGTCTCCCTGTCCACCACACCAGCAGAGCCAGCGTGGTCTCCCTGTACACACCAGCAAAGCCAACGTGGTCTCCCTGTCCAGCAGAGTTAGTGTGGTCTCCCAGTCCACACCAGCAGGGTTAGCGTGGTCTCCCTGTCCACACCAGCAGGGTTAGCGTGGTCTCCCTGTACACCACACCAGCAGAGCCAGCGTGGTCTCCCGTCCACACCGGCAGAGTTAGCGTGGCCTCCCTGTCCACCACACCAGCAGAGCCAGCGTGGTCTCCCTGTCCACCACACCAGCAGAGCCAGCGTGGTCTCCCTGTACACACCAGCAGGGTTAGCGTGGTCTCCCTGTACACACCAGCAGGGTTAGCGTGGTCTCCCTGTCCACACCAGCAGGGTTAGCGTGGTCTCCCGTCCACACCAGCAGAGCCAGCGTGGTCTCCCTGACCGGCAGAGCCAGCATGGTCACCCTGTCCACCACAACAGCAGAGCCACCGTGGTCTCCCTGTCCACAACACCAGCAGAGCCAGCGTGGTCTCCCTGTACACACCAGCAGGGTTAGCGTGGTCTCCCTGTCCAGCAGAGCCAGCGTGGTCTCCCTGTCCGGCAGAGCCAGCGTGGTCTCCCGTCCACACCGGCAGAGTTAGCGTGGTCTCCCTGTCCACCACACCGGCAGAGCCAGCGTGGTCTCCCTGTCCACCACACCAGCAGAGCCAGCGTGGTCTCCCTGTACACACCAGCAGGGTTAGCGTGGTCTCCCTGTACACACCAGCAGGGTTAGCGTGGTCTCCCTGTCCACACCAGCAGGGTTAGGCTGGTCTCCCTGTCCACACCAGCAGGGTTAGCCTGGTCTCCCTGTCCACACCAGCAGGGTTAGCCTGGTCTCCCTGTCCACACCAGCAGGGTTAGCGTGGTCTCCCTGTCCACACCAGCAGGGTTAGCGTGGTCTCCCTGTCCACACCAGCAGGGTTAGCGTGGTCTCCCTGTCCACACCAGCAGGGTTAGCGTGGTCTCCCTGTCCACACCAGCAAAGCCAACGTGGTCTCCCTGTCCAGCAGAGTTAGTGTGGTCTCCCAGTCCACACCAGCAGGGTTAGCGTGGTCTCCCTGTCCACACCAGCAGGGTTAGCGTGGTCTCCCTGTACACCACACCAGCAGAGCCAGCGTGGTCTCCCGTCCACACCGGCAGAGTTAGTGTGGCCTCCCTGTCCACCACACCAGCAGAGCCAGCGTGGTCTCCCTGTCCACCACACCAGCAGAGCCAGCGTGGTCTCCCTGTACACACCAGCAGGGTTAGCGTGGTCTCCCTGTACACACCAGCAGGGTTAGCGTGGTCTCCCTGTCCACACCAGCAGGGTTAGCGTGGTCTCCCGTCCACACCAGCAGAGCCAGCGTGGTCTCCCTGACCGGCAGAGCCAGCATGGTCTCCCTGTCCACCACACCAGCAGAGGCAGCGTGGTCTCCCTGTCCACAACACCAGCAGAGCCAGCGTGGTCTCCCTGTACACACCAGCAGGGTTAGCGTGGTCTCCCTGTCCAGCAGAGCCAGCGTGGTCTCCCTGTCCGGCAGAGCCAGCGTGGTCTCCCGTCCACACCGGCAGAGTTAGCGTGGTCTCCCTGTCCACCACACCAGCAGAGCCAGCGTGGTCTCCCTGTCCACCACACCAGCAGAGCCAGCGTGGTCTCCCTGTACACACCAGCAGGGTTAGCGTGGTCTCCCTGTACACACCAGCAGGGTTAGCGTGGTCTCCATGTCCACACCAGCAGGGTTAGCGTGGTCTCCCGTCCACACCAGCAGAGCCAGCGTGGTCTCCCTGACCGGCAGAGCCAGCATGGTCTCCCTGTCCACCACACCAGCAGAGCCAGCGTGGTCTCCCTGTCCACAACACCAGCAGAGCCAGCGTGGTCTCCCTGTCCACACCGGCAGAGTTAGCGTGGTCTCCCTGTCCACCACACCAGCAGAGCCAGCGTGGTCTCCCTGTCCACCACACCAGCAGAGCCAGCGTGGTCTCCCTGTACACACCAGCAGGGTTAGCGTGGTCTCCCTGTACACACCAGCAGGGTTAGCGTGGTCTCCCTGTCCACACCAGCTGGGTTAGCGTGGTCTCCCGTCCACACCAGCAGAGCCAGCGTGGTCTCCCTGACCGGCAGAGCCAGCATGGTCTCCCTGTCCACCACACCAGCAGAGCCAGCGTGGTCTCCCTGTCCACAACACCAGCAGAGCCAGCGTGGTCTCCCGTCCACACCGACAGAGTTAGCGTGGTCTCCCTGTCCACCACACCAGCAGAGCCAGCGTGGTCTCCCTGTCCACCACACCAGCAGAGCCAGCGAGGTCTCCCTGTCCGGCAGAGCCAGCGTGGTCTCCCTGTCCACCACACCAGCAGAGCCAGCGTGGTCTCCCTGTCCACACCAGCAGGGTTAGCGTGGTCTCCCTGTCCACACCAGCAGGGTTAGCGTGGTCTCCCTGTCCACCACACCAGCAGAGCCAGCGTGGTCTCCCTGTCCACCAGAGCCAGCGTGGTCTCCCTGTCCACCAGAGCCAGCGTGGTCTCCCTGTCCACCAGAGCCAGCGTGGTCTCCCTGTCCACCAGAGCCAGCGTGGTCTCCCTGTCCACACCAGCAGGGTTAGCGTGGTCTCCCTGTCCAGCAGAGCCAGCGTGGTCTCCCTGTCCAGCAGAGCCAGCGTTGTCTCCCTGTCCACCACACCAGCACAGCCAGCGTGGTCTCCCTGTCCACCACACCAGCAGAGCCAGCGTGGTCTCCCTGTCCACCACACCAGCAGAGCCAGCGTGGTCTCCCTGTCCAGCAGAGCCAGCGTGGTCTCCCGTCCACACCGGCAGAGTTAGCGTGGTCTCCCTGTCCACACCAGCAGGGTTAGCCTGGTCTCCCTGTCCACACCAGCAGGGTTAGCCTGGTCTCCCTGTCCACACCAGCAGGGTTAGCCTGGTCTCCCTGTCCACACCAGCAGGGTTAGCGTGGTCTCCCTGTCCACACCAGCAGGGTTAGCCTGGTCTCCCTGTCCACACCAGCAGGGTTAGCCTGGTCTCCCAGTCCACACCAGCAGGGTTAGCCTGGTCTCCCTGTCCACACCAGCAGGGTTAGCGTGGTCTCCCTGTCCACACCAGCAGAGTTAGTGTGGTCTCCCTGTTGACACCAGCAGAGTTAGTGTGGTCTCCCTGTCCACACCAGCAGAGTTAGTGTGGTCTCCCGTCCACACCAGCAGAGTTAGCGTGGTCTCCCGTCCACACCAGCAGAGCCAGCGTGGTCTCCCTGTACACACCAGCAGGGTTAGCGTGGTCTCCCTGTCCAGCAGAGCCAGCGTGGTCTCCCTGTCCGGCAGAGCCAGCGTGGTCTCCCGTCCACACCGGCAGAGTTAGCGTGGTCTCCCTGTCCACCACACCGGCAGAGCCAGCGTGGTCTCCCTGTCCACCACACCAGCAGAGCCAGCGTGGTCTCCCTGTACACACCAGCAGGGTTAGCGTGGTCTCCCTGTACACACCAGCAGGGTTAGCGTGGTCTCCCTGTCCACACCAGCAGGGTTAGGCTGGTCTCCCTGTCCACACCAGCAGGGTTAGCCTGGTCTCCCTGTCCACACCAGCAGGGTTAGCCTGGTCTCCCTGTCCACACCAGCAGGGTTAGCGTGGTCTCCCTGTCCACACCAGCAGGGTTAGCGTGGTCTCCCTGTCCACACCAGCAGGGTTAGCGTGGTCTCCCTGTCCACCACACCAGCAGAGCCAGCGTGGTCTCCCTGTACACACCAGCAAAGCCAACGTGGTCTCCCTGTCCAGCAGAGTTAGTGTGGTCTCCCAGTCCACACCAGCAGGGTTAGCGTGGTCTCCCTGTCCACACCAGCAGGGTTAGCGTGGTCTCCCTGTACACCACACCAGCAGAGCCAGCGTGGTCTCCCGTCCACACCGGCAGAGTTAGTGTGGCCTCCCTGTCCACCACACCAGCAGAGCCAGCGTGGTCTCCCTGTCCACCACACCAGCAGAGCCAGCGTGGTCTCCCTGTACACACCAGCAGGGTTAGCGTGGTCTCCCTGTACACACCAGCAGGGTTAGCGTGGTCTCCCTGTCCACACCAGCAGGGTTAGCGTGGTCTCCCGTCCACACCAGCAGAGCCAGCGTGGTCTCCCTGACCGGCAGAGCCAGCATGGTCTCCCTGTCCACCACACCAGCAGAGGCAGCGTGGTCTCCCTGTCCACAACACCAGCAGAGCCAGCGTGGTCTCCCTGTACACACCAGCAGGGTTAGCGTGGTCTCCCTGTCCAGCAGAGCCAGCGTGGTCTCCCTGTCCGGCAGAGCCAGCGTGGTCTCCCGTCCACACCGGCAGAGTTAGCGTGGTCTCCCTGTCCACCACACCAGCAGAGCCAGCGTGGTCTCCCTGTCCACCACACCAGCAGAGCCAGCGTGGTCTCCCTGTACACACCAGCAGGGTTAGCGTGGTCTCCCTGTACACACCAGCAGGGTTAGCGTGGTCTCCATGTCCACACCAGCAGGGTTAGCGTGGTCTCCCGTCCACACCAGCAGAGCCAGCGTGGTCTCCCTGACCGGCAGAGCCAGCATGGTCTCCCTGTCCACCACACCAGCAGAGCCAGCGTGGTCTCCCTGTCCACAACACCAGCAGAGCCAGCGTGGTCTCCCTGTCCACACCGGCAGAGTTAGCGTGGTCTCCCTGTCCACCACACCAGCAGAGCCAGCGTGGTCTCCCTGTCCACCACACCAGCAGAGCCAGCGTGGTCTCCCTGTACACACCAGCAGGGTTAGCGTGGTCTCCCTGTACACACCAGCAGGGTTAGCGTGGTCTCCCTGTCCACACCAGCAGGGTTAGCGTGGTCTCCCGTCCACACCAGCAGAGCCAGCGTGGTCTCCCTGACCGGCAGAGCCAGCATGGTCTCCCTGTCCACCACACCAGCAGAGCCAGCGTGGTCTCCCTGTCCACAACACCAGCAGAGCCAGCGTGGTCTCCCGTCCACACCGACAGAGTTAGCGTGGTCTCCCTGTCCACCACACCAGCAGAGCCAGCGTGGTCTCCCTGTCCACCACACCAGCAGAGCCAGCGAGGTCTCCCTGTCCGGCAGAGCCAGCGTGGTCTCCCTGTCCACCACACCAGCAGAGCCAGCGTGGTCTCCCTGTCCACACCAGCAGGGTTAGCGTGGTCTCCCTGTCCACACCAGCAGGGTTAGCGTGGTCTCCCTGTCCACCACACCAGCAGAGCCAGCGTGGTCTCCCTGTCCACCAGAGCCAGCGTGGTCTCCCTGTCCACCAGAGCCAGCGTGGTCTCCCTGTCCACCAGAGCCAGCGTGGTCTCCCTGTCCACACCAGCAGGGTTAGCGTGGTCTCCCTGTCCACACCAGCAGGGTTAGCGTGGTCTCCCTGTCCACCACACCAGCAGAGCCAGCGTGGTCTCCCTGTCCACCAGAGCCAGCGTGGTCTCCCTGTCCACCAGAGCCAGCGTGGTCTCCCTGTCCACCAGAGCCAGCGTGGTCTCCCTGTCCACCAGAGCCAGCGTGGTCTCCCTGTCCACACCAGCAGGGTTAGCGTGGTCTCCCTGTCCAGCAGAGCCAGCGTGGTCTCCCTGTCCAGCAGAGCCAGCGTTGTCTCCCTGTCCACCACACCAGCACAGCCAGCGTGGTCTCCCTGTCCACCACACCAGCAGAGCCAGCGTGGTCTCCCTGTCCACCACACCAGCAGAGCCAGCGTGGTCTCCCTGTCCAGCAGAGCCAGCGTGGTCTCCCGTCCACACCGGCAGAGTTAGCGTGGTCTCCCTGTCCACACCAGCAGGGTTAGCCTGGTCTCCCTGTCCACACCAGCAGGGTTAGCCTGGTCTCCCTGTCCACACCAGCAGGGTTAGCCTGGTCTCCCTGTCCACACCAGCAGGGTTAGCGTGGTCTCCCTGTCCACACCAGCAGGGTTAGCCTGGTCTCCCTGTCCACACCAGCAGGGTTAGCCTGGTCTCCCAGTCCACACCAGCAGGGTTAGCCTGGTCTCCCTGTCCACACCAGCAGGGTTAGCGTGGTCTCCCTGTCCACACCAGCAGAGTTAGTGTGGTCTCCCTGTTGACACCAGCAGAGTTAGTGTGGTCTCCCTGTCCACACCAGCAGAGTTAGTGTGGTCTCCCGTCCACACCAGCAGAGTTAGCGTGGTCTCCCGTCCACACCAGCAGAGCCAGCGTGGTCTCCCTGTACACACCAGCAGGGTTAGCGTGGTCTCCCTGTCCAGCAGAGCCAGCGTGGTCTCCCTGTCCGGCAGAGCCAGCGTGGTCTCCCGTCCACACCGGCAGAGTTAGCGTGGTCTCCCTGTCCACCACACCGGCAGAGCCAGCGTGGTCTCCCTGTCCACCACACCAGCAGAGCCAGCGTGGTCTCCCTGTACACACCAGCAGGGTTAGCGTGGTCTCCCTGTACACACCAGCAGGGTTAGCGTGGTCTCCCTGTCCACACCAGCAGGGTTAGGCTGGTCTCCCTGTCCACACCAGCAGGGTTAGCCTGGTCTCCCTGTCCACACCAGCAGGGTTAGCCTGGTCTCCCTGTCCACACCAGCAGGGTTAGCGTGGTCTCCCTGTCCACACCAGCAGGGTTAGCGTGGTCTCCCTGTCCACACCAGCAGGGTTAGCGTGGTCTCCCTGTCCACCACACCAGCAGAGCCAGCGTGGTCTCCCTGTACACACCAGCAAAGCCAACGTGGTCTCCCTGTCCAGCAGAGTTAGTGTGGTCTCCCAGTCCACACCAGCAGGGTTAGCGTGGTCTCCCTGTCCACACCAGCAGGGTTAGCGTGGTCTCCCTGTACACCACACCAGCAGAGCCAGCGTGGTCTCCCGTCCACACCGGCAGAGTTAGTGTGGCCTCCCTGTCCACCACACCAGCAGAGCCAGCGTGGTCTCCCTGTCCACCACACCAGCAGAGCCAGCGTGGTCTCCCTGTACACACCAGCAGGGTTAGCGTGGTCTCCCTGTACACACCAGCAGGGTTAGCGTGGTCTCCCTGTCCACACCAGCAGGGTTAGCGTGGTCTCCCGTCCACACCAGCAGAGCCAGCGTGGTCTCCCTGACCGGCAGAGCCAGCATGGTCTCCCTGTCCACCACACCAGCAGAGGCAGCGTGGTCTCCCTGTCCACAACACCAGCAGAGCCAGCGTGGTCTCCCTGTACACACCAGCAGGGTTAGCGTGGTCTCCCTGTCCAGCAGAGCCAGCGTGGTCTCCCTGTCCGGCAGAGCCAGCGTGGTCTCCCGTCCACACCGGCAGAGTTAGCGTGGTCTCCCTGTCCACCACACCAGCAGAGCCAGCGTGGTCTCCCTGTCCACCACACCAGCAGAGCCAGCGTGGTCTCCCTGTACACACCAGCAGGGTTAGCGTGGTCTCCCTGTACACACCAGCAGGGTTAGCGTGGTCTCCATGTCCACACCAGCAGGGTTAGCGTGGTCTCCCGTCCACACCAGCAGAGCCAGCGTGGTCTCCCTGACCGGCAGAGCCAGCATGGTCTCCCTGTCCACCACACCAGCAGAGCCAGCGTGGTCTCCCTGTCCACAACACCAGCAGAGCCAGCGTGGTCTCCCTGTCCACACCGGCAGAGTTAGCGTGGTCTCCCTGTCCACCACACCAGCAGAGCCAGCGTGGTCTCCCTGTCCACCACACCAGCAGAGCCAGCGTGGTCTCCCTGTACACACCAGCAGGGTTAGCGTGGTCTCCCTGTACACACCAGCAGGGTTAGCGTGGTCTCCCTGTCCACACCAGCAGGGTTAGCGTGGTCTCCCGTCCACACCAGCAGAGCCAGCGTGGTCTCCCTGACCGGCAGAGCCAGCATGGTCTCCCTGTCCACCACACCAGCAGAGCCAGCGTGGTCTCCCTGTCCACCACACCAGCAGAGCCAGCGTGGTCTCCCTGTCCACACCAGCAGGGTTAGCGTGGTCTCCCTGTCCACACCAGCAGGGTTAGCGTGGTCTCCCTGTCCACCACACCAGCAGAGCCAGCGTGGTCTCCCTGTCCACCAGAGCCAGCGTGGTCTCCCTGTCCACCAGAGCCAGCGTGGTCTCCCTGTCCACCAGAGCCAGCGTGGTCTCCCTGTCCACCAGAGCCAGCGTGGTCTCCCTGTCCACACCAGCAGGGTTAGCGTGGTCTCCCTGTCCAGCAGAGCCAGCGTGCTCTCCCTGTCCAGCAGAGCCAGCGTTGTCTCCCTGTCCACCACACCAGCACAGCCAGCGTGGTCTCCCTGTCCACCACACCAGCAGAGCCAGCGTGGTCTCCCTGTCCACCACACCAGCAGAGCCAGCGTGGTCTCCCTGTCCAGCAGAGCCAGCGTGGTCTCCCGTCCACACCGGCAGAGTTAGCGTGGTCTCCCTGTCCACACCAGCAGGGTTAGCCTGGTCTCCCTGTCCACACCAGCAGGGTTAGCCTGGTCTCCCTGTCCACACCAGCAGGGTTAGCGTGGTCTCCCTGTCCACACCAGCAGGGTTAGCGTGGTCTCCCTGTCCACACCAGCAGGGTTAGCCTGGTCTCCCTGTCCACACCAGCAGGGTTAGCCTGGTCTCCCTGTCCACACCAGCAGGGTTAGCGTGGTCTCCCTGTCCACACCAGCAGAGTTAGTGTGGTCTCCCTGTTGACACCAGCAGAGTTAGTGTGGTCTCCCTGTCCACACCAGCAGAGTTAGTGTGGTCTCCCGTCCACACCAGCAGAGTTAGCGTGGTCTCCCGTCCACACCAGCAGAGTTAGCGTGGTCTCCCGTCCACACAAGCAGAGTTAGCGTGGTCTCCCTGTCCACACCAGCAGAGTTAGCTTGGTCTCCCTGTCCACACCAGCAGAGTTAGCGTGGTCTCCCTGTCCACACCAGCAGGGTTAGCGTGGTCTCCCTGTCCACACCAGCAGGGTTAGCGTGGTCTCCCTGTCCACACCAGCAGGGTTAGCGTGGTCTCCCTGTCCACACCAGCAGGGTTAGCGTGGTCTCCCTGTCCACACCAGCAGGGTTAGCGTGGTCTCCCTGTCCACACCAGCAGGGTTAGCGTGGTCTCCCTGTCCACACCAGCAGGGTTAGCGTGGTCTCCCTGTCCACACCAGCAGGGTTAGCCTGGTCTCCCTGTCCACACCAGCAGGGTTAGCCTGGTCTCCCTGTCCACACCAGCAGGGTTAGCCTGGTCTCCCTGTCCACACCAGCAAGGTTAGCCTGGTCTCCCTGTCCACACCAGCAGGGTTAGCCTGGTCTCCCTGTCCACACCAGCAGGGTTAGCGTGGTCTCCCTGTCCACACCAGCAGGGTTAGCGTGGTCTCCCTGTCCACACCAGCAGGGTTAGCGTGGTCTCCCTGTCCACACCAGCAGGGTTAGCCTGGTCTCCCTGTCCACACCAGCAGGGTTAGCCTGGTCTCCCTGTCCACCACACCAGCAGAGCCAGCGTGGTCTCCCTGTACACACCAGCAAAGCCAACGTGGTCTCCCTGTCCAGCAGAGTTAGTGTGGTCTCCCAGTCCACACCAGCAGGGTTAGCGTGGTCTCCCTGTCCACACCAGCAGGGTTAGCGTGGTCTCCCTGTACACCACACCAGCAGAGCCAGCGTGGTCTCCCGTCCACACCGGCAGAGTTAGCGTGGCCTCCCTGTCCACCACACCAGCAGAGCCAGCGTGGTCTCCCTGTCCACCACACCAGCAGAGCCAGCGTGGTCTCCCTGTACACACCAGCAGGGTTAGCGTGGTCTCCCTGTACACACCAGCAGGGTTAGCGTGGTCTCCCTGTCCACACCAGCAGGGTTAGCGTGGTCTCCCGTCCACACCAGCAGAGCCAGCGTGGTCTCCCTGACCGGCAGAGCCAGCATGGTCACCCTGTCCACCACAACAGCAGAGCCACCGTGGTCTCCCTGTCCACAACACCAGCAGAGCCAGCGTGGTCTCCCTGTACACACCAGCAGGGTTAGCGTGGTCTCCCTGTCCAGCAGAGCCAGCGTGGTCTCCCTGTCCGGCAGAGCCAGCGTGGTCTCCCGTCCACACCGGCAGAGTTAGCGTGGTCTCCCTGTCCACCACACCGGCAGAGCCAGCGTGGTCTCCCTGTCCACCACACCAGCAGAGCCAGCGTGGTCTCCCTGTACACACCAGCAGGGTTAGCGTGGTCTCCCTGTACACACCAGCAGGGTTAGCGTGGTCTCCCTGTCCACACCAGCAGGGTTAGGCTGGTCTCCCTGTCCACACCAGCAGGGTTAGCCTGGTCTCCCTGTCCACACCAGCAGGGTTAGCCTGGTCTCCCTGTCCACACCAGCAGGGTTAGCGTGGTCTCCCTGTCCACACCAGCAGGGTTAGCGTGGTCTCCCTGTCCACACCAGCAGGGTTAGCGTGGTCTCCCTGTCCACACCAGCAGGGTTAGCGTGGTCTCCCTGTCCACACCAGCAAAGCCAACGTGGTCTCCCTGTCCAGCAGAGTTAGTGTGGTCTCCCAGTCCACACCAGCAGGGTTAGCGTGGTCTCCCTGTCCACACCAGCAGGGTTAGCGTGGTCTCCCTGTACACCACACCAGCAGAGCCAGCGTGGTCTCCCGTCCACACCGGCAGAGTTAGTGTGGCCTCCCTGTCCACCACACCAGCAGAGCCAGCGTGGTCTCCCTGTCCACCACACCAGCAGAGCCAGCGTGGTCTCCCTGTACACACCAGCAGGGTTAGCGTGGTCTCCCTGTACACACCAGCAGGGTTAGCGTGGTCTCCCTGTCCACACCAGCAGGGTTAGCGTGGTCTCCCGTCCACACCAGCAGAGCCAGCGTGGTCTCCCTGACCGGCAGAGCCAGCATGGTCTCCCTGTCCACCACACCAGCAGAGGCAGCGTGGTCTCCCTGTCCACAACACCAGCAGAGCCAGCGTGGTCTCCCTGTACACACCAGCAGGGTTAGCGTGGTCTCCCTGTCCAGCAGAGCCAGCGTGGTCTCCCTGTCCGGCAGAGCCAGCGTGGTCTCCCGTCCACACCGGCAGAGTTAGCGTGGTCTCCCTGTCCACCACACCAGCAGAGCCAGCGTGGTCTCCCTGTCCACCACACCAGCAGAGCCAGCGTGGTCTCCCTGTACACACCAGCAGGGTTAGCGTGGTCTCCCTGTACACACCAGCAGGGTTAGCGTGGTCTCCATGTCCACACCAGCAGGGTTAGCGTGGTCTCCCGTCCACACCAGCAGAGCCAGCGTGGTCTCCCTGACCGGCAGAGCCAGCATGGTCTCCCTGTCCACCACACCAGCAGAGCCAGCGTGGTCTCCCTGTCCACAACACCAGCAGAGCCAGCGTGGTCTCCCTGTCCACACCGGCAGAGTTAGCGTGGTCTCCCTGTCCACCACACCAGCAGAGCCAGCGTGGTCTCCCTGTCCACCACACCAGCAGAGCCAGCGTGGTCTCCCTGTACACACCAGCAGGGTTAGCGTGGTCTCCCTGTACACACCAGCAGGGTTAGCGTGGTCTCCCTGTCCACACCAGCTGGGTTAGCGTGGTCTCCCGTCCACACCAGCAGAGCCAGCGTGGTCTCCCTGACCGGCAGAGCCAGCATGGTCTCCCTGTCCACCACACCAGCAGAGCCAGCGTGGTCTCCCTGTCCACAACACCAGCAGAGCCAGCGTGGTCTCCCGTCCACACCGACAGAGTTAGCGTGGTCTCCCTGTCCACCACACCAGCAGAGCCAGCGTGGTCTCCCTGTCCACCACACCAGCAGAGCCAGCGAGGTCTCCCTGTCCGGCAGAGCCAGCGTGGTCTCCCTGTCCACCACACCAGCAGAGCCAGCGTGGTCTCCCTGTCCACACCAGCAGGGTTAGCGTGGTCTCCCTGTCCACACCAGCAGGGTTAGCGTGGTCTCCCTGTCCACCACACCAGCAGAGCCAGCGTGGTCTCCCTGTCCACCAGAGCCAGCGTGGTCTCCCTGTCCACCAGAGCCAGCGTGGTCTCCCTGTCCACCAGAGCCAGCGTGGTCTCCCTGTCCACCAGAGCCAGCGTGGTCTCCCTGTCCACACCAGCAGGGTTAGCGTGGTCTCCCTGTCCAGCAGAGCCAGCGTGGTCTCCCTGTCCAGCAGAGCCAGCGTTGTCTCCCTGTCCACCACACCAGCACAGCCAGCGTGGTCTCCCTGTCCACCACACCAGCAGAGCCAGCGTGGTCTCCCTGTCCACCACACCAGCAGAGCCAGCGTGGTCTCCCTGTCCAGCAGAGCCAGCGTGGTCTCCCGTCCACACCGGCAGAGTTAGCGTGGTCTCCCTGTCCACACCAGCAGGGTTAGCCTGGTCTCCCTGTCCACACCAGCAGGGTTAGCCTGGTCTCCCTGTCCACACCAGCAGGGTTAGCCTGGTCTCCCTGTCCACACCAGCAGGGTTAGCGTGGTCTCCCTGTCCACACCAGCAGGGTTAGCCTGGTCTCCCTGTCCACACCAGCAGGGTTAGCCTGGTCTCCCAGTCCACACCAGCAGGGTTAGCCTGGTCTCCCTGTCCACACCAGCAGGGTTAGCGTGGTCTCCCTGTCCACACCAGCAGAGTTAGTGTGGTCTCCCTGTTGACACCAGCAGAGTTAGTGTGGTCTCCCTGTCCACACCAGCAGAGTTAGTGTGGTCTCCCGTCCACACCAGCAGAGTTAGCGTGGTCTCCCGTCCACACCAGCAGAGCCAGCGTGGTCTCCCTGTACACACCAGCAGGGTTAGCGTGGTCTCCCTGTCCAGCAGAGCCAGCGTGGTCTCCCTGTCCGGCAGAGCCAGCGTGGTCTCCCGTCCACACCGGCAGAGTTAGCGTGGTCTCCCTGTCCACCACACCGGCAGAGCCAGCGTGGTCTCCCTGTCCACCACACCAGCAGAGCCAGCGTGGTCTCCCTGTACACACCAGCAGGGTTAGCGTGGTCTCCCTGTACACACCAGCAGGGTTAGCGTGGTCTCCCTGTCCACACCAGCAGGGTTAGGCTGGTCTCCCTGTCCACACCAGCAGGGTTAGCCTGGTCTCCCTGTCCACACCAGCAGGGTTAGCCTGGTCTCCCTGTCCACACCAGCAGGGTTAGCGTGGTCTCCCTGTCCACACCAGCAGGGTTAGCGTGGTCTCCCTGTCCACACCAGCAGGGTTAGCGTGGTCTCCCTGTCCACCACACCAGCAGAGCCAGCGTGGTCTCCCTGTACACACCAGCAAAGCCAACGTGGTCTCCCTGTCCAGCAGAGTTAGTGTGGTCTCCCAGTCCACACCAGCAGGGTTAGCGTGGTCTCCCTGTCCACACCAGCAGGGTTAGCGTGGTCTCCCTGTACACCACACCAGCAGAGCCAGCGTGGTCTCCCGTCCACACCGGCAGAGTTAGTGTGGCCTCCCTGTCCACCACACCAGCAGAGCCAGCGTGGTCTCCCTGTCCACCACACCAGCAGAGCCAGCGTGGTCTCCCTGTACACACCAGCAGGGTTAGCGTGGTCTCCCTGTACACACCAGCAGGGTTAGCGTGGTCTCCCTGTCCACACCAGCAGGGTTAGCGTGGTCTCCCGTCCACACCAGCAGAGCCAGCGTGGTCTCCCTGACCGGCAGAGCCAGCATGGTCTCCCTGTCCACCACACCAGCAGAGGCAGCGTGGTCTCCCTGTCCACAACACCAGCAGAGCCAGCGTGGTCTCCCTGTACACACCAGCAGGGTTAGCGTGGTCTCCCTGTCCAGCAGAGCCAGCGTGGTCTCCCTGTCCGGCAGAGCCAGCGTGGTCTCCCGTCCACACCGGCAGAGTTAGCGTGGTCTCCCTGTCCACCACACCAGCAGAGCCAGCGTGGTCTCCCTGTCCACCACACCAGCAGAGCCAGCGTGGTCTCCCTGTACACACCAGCAGGGTTAGCGTGGTCTCCCTGTACACACCAGCAGGGTTAGCGTGGTCTCCATGTCCACACCAGCAGGGTTAGCGTGGTCTCCCGTCCACACCAGCAGAGCCAGCGTGGTCTCCCTGACCGGCAGAGCCAGCATGGTCTCCCTGTCCACCACACCAGCAGAGCCAGCGTGGTCTCCCTGTCCACACCGGCAGAGTTAGCGTGGTCTCCCTGTCCACCACACCAGCAGAGCCAGCGTGGTCTCCCTGTCCACCACACCAGCAGAGCCAGCGTGGTCTCCCTGTACACACCAGCAGGGTTAGCGTGGTCTCCCTGTACACACCAGCAGGGTTAGCGTGGTCTCCCTGTCCACACCAGCAGGGTTAGCGTGGTCTCCCGTCCACACCAGCAGAGCCAGCGTGGTCTCCCTGACCGGCAGAGCCAGCATGGTCTCCCTGTCCACCACACCAGCAGAGCCAGCGTGGTCTCCCTGTCCACAACACCAGCAGAGCCAGCGTGGTCTCCCGTCCACACCGACAGAGTTAGCGTGGTCTCCCTGTCCACCACACCAGCAGAGCCAGCGTGGTCTCCCTGTCCACCACACCAGCAGAGCCAGCGAGGTCTCCCTGTCCGGCAGAGCCAGCGTGGTCTCCCTGTCCACCACACCAGCAGAGCCAGCGTGGTCTCCCTGTCCACACCAGCAGGGTTAGCGTGGTCTCCCTGTCCACACCAGCAGGGTTAGCGTGGTCTCCCTGTCCACCACACCAGCAGAGCCAGCGTGGTCTCCCTGTCCACCAGAGCCAGCGTGGTCTCCCTGTCCACCAGAGCCAGCGTGGTCTCCCTGTCCACCAGAGCCAGCGTGGTCTCCCTGTCCACACCAGCAGGGTTAGCGTGGTCTCCCTGTCCACACCAGCAGGGTTAGCGTGGTCTCCCTGTCCACCACACCAGCAGAGCCAGCGTGGTCTCCCTGTCCACCAGAGCCAGCGTGGTCTCCCTGTCCACCAGAGCCAGCGTGGTCTCCCTGTCCACCAGAGCCAGCGTGGTCTCCCTGTCCACCAGAGCCAGCGTGGTCTCCCTGTCCACACCAGCAGGGTTAGCGTGGTCTCCCTGTCCAGCAGAGCCAGCGTGGTCTCCCTGTCCAGCAGAGCCAGCGTTGTCTCCCTGTCCACCACACCAGCACAGCCAGCGTGGTCTCCCTGTCCACCACACCAGCAGAGCCAGCGTGGTCTCCCTGTCCACCACACCAGCAGAGCCAGCGTGGTCTCCCTGTCCAGCAGAGCCAGCGTGGTCTCCCGTCCACACCGGCAGAGTTAGCGTGGTCTCCCTGTCCACACCAGCAGGGTTAGCCTGGTCTCCCTGTCCACACCAGCAGGGTTAGCCTGGTCTCCCTGTCCACACCAGCAGGGTTAGCCTGGTCTCCCTGTCCACACCAGCAGGGTTAGCGTGGTCTCCCTGTCCACACCAGCAGGGTTAGCCTGGTCTCCCTGTCCACACCAGCAGGGTTAGCCTGGTCTCCCAGTCCACACCAGCAGGGTTAGCCTGGTCTCCCTGTCCACACCAGCAGGGTTAGCGTGGTCTCCCTGTCCACACCAGCAGAGTTAGTGTGGTCTCCCTGTTGACACCAGCAGAGTTAGTGTGGTCTCCCTGTCCACACCAGCAGAGTTAGTGTGGTCTCCCGTCCACACCAGCAGAGTTAGCGTGGTCTCCCGTCCACACCAGCAGAGCCAGCGTGGTCTCCCTGTACACACCAGCAGGGTTAGCGTGGTCTCCCTGTCCAGCAGAGCCAGCGTGGTCTCCCTGTCCGGCAGAGCCAGCGTGGTCTCCCGTCCACACCGGCAGAGTTAGCGTGGTCTCCCTGTCCACCACACCGGCAGAGCCAGCGTGGTCTCCCTGTCCACCACACCAGCAGAGCCAGCGTGGTCTCCCTGTACACACCAGCAGGGTTAGCGTGGTCTCCCTGTACACACCAGCAGGGTTAGCGTGGTCTCCCTGTCCACACCAGCAGGGTTAGGCTGGTCTCCCTGTCCACACCAGCAGGGTTAGCCTGGTCTCCCTGTCCACACCAGCAGGGTTAGCCTGGTCTCCCTGTCCACACCAGCAGGGTTAGCGTGGTCTCCCTGTCCACACCAGCAGGGTTAGCGTGGTCTCCCTGTCCACACCAGCAGGGTTAGCGTGGTCTCCCTGTCCACCACACCAGCAGAGCCAGCGTGGTCTCCCTGTACACACCAGCAAAGCCAACGTGGTCTCCCTGTCCAGCAGAGTTAGTGTGGTCTCCCAGTCCACACCAGCAGGGTTAGCGTGGTCTCCCTGTCCACACCAGCAGGGTTAGCGTGGTCTCCCTGTACACCACACCAGCAGAGCCAGCGTGGTCTCCCGTCCACACCGGCAGAGTTAGTGTGGCCTCCCTGTCCACCACACCAGCAGAGCCAGCGTGGTCTCCCTGTCCACCACACCAGCAGAGCCAGCGTGGTCTCCCTGTACACACCAGCAGGGTTAGCGTGGTCTCCCTGTACACACCAGCAGGGTTAGCGTGGTCTCCCTGTCCACACCAGCAGGGTTAGCGTGGTCTCCCGTCCACACCAGCAGAGCCAGCGTGGTCTCCCTGACCGGCAGAGCCAGCATGGTCTCCCTGTCCACCACACCAGCAGAGGCAGCGTGGTCTCCCTGTCCACAACACCAGCAGAGCCAGCGTGGTCTCCCTGTACACACCAGCAGGGTTAGCGTGGTCTCCCTGTCCAGCAGAGCCAGCGTGGTCTCCCTGTCCGGCAGAGCCAGCGTGGTCTCCCGTCCACACCGGCAGAGTTAGCGTGGTCTCCCTGTCCACCACACCAGCAGAGCCAGCGTGGTCTCCCTGTCCACCACACCAGCAGAGCCAGCGTGGTCTCCCTGTACACACCAGCAGGGTTAGCGTGGTCTCCCTGTACACACCAGCAGGGTTAGCGTGGTCTCCATGTCCACACCAGCAGGGTTAGCGTGGTCTCCCGTCCACACCAGCAGAGCCAGCGTGGTCTCCCTGACCGGCAGAGCCAGCATGGTCTCCCTGTCCACCACACCAGCAGAGCCAGCGTGGTCTCCCTGTCCACAACACCAGCAGAGCCAGCGTGGTCTCCCTGTCCACACCGGCAGAGTTAGCGTGGTCTCCCTGTCCACCACACCAGCAGAGCCAGCGTGGTCTCCCTGTCCACCACACCAGCAGAGCCAGCGTGGTCTCCCTGTACACACCAGCAGGGTTAGCGTGGTCTCCCTGTACACACCAGCAGGGTTAGCGTGGTCTCCCTGTCCACACCAGCAGGGTTAGCGTGGTCTCCCGTCCACACCAGCAGAGCCAGCGTGGTCTCCCTGACCGGCAGAGCCAGCATGGTCTCCCTGTCCACCACACCAGCAGAGCCAGCGTGGTCTCCCTGTCCACAACACCAGCAGAGCCAGCGTGGTCTCCCGTCCACACCGACAGAGTTAGCGTGGTCTCCCTGTCCACCACACCAGCAGAGCCAGCGTGGTCTCCCTGTCCACCACACCAGCAGAGCCAGCGAGGTCTCCCTGTCCGGCAGAGCCAGCGTGGTCTCCCTGTCCACCACACCAGCAGAGCCAGCGTGGTCTCCCTGTCCACACCAGCAGGGTTAGCGTGGTCTCCCTGTCCACACCAGCAGGGTTAGCGTGGTCTCCCTGTCCACCACACCAGCAGAGCCAGCGTGGTCTCCCTGTCCACCAGAGCCAGCGTGGTCTCCCTGTCCACCAGAGCCAGCGTGGTCTCCCTGTCCACCAGAGCCAGCGTGGTCTCCCTGTCCACACCAGCAGGGTTAGCGTGGTCTCCCTGTCCAGCAGAGCCAGCGTGGTCTCCCTGTCCAGCAGAGCCAGCGTTGTCTCCCTGTCCACCACACCAGCACAGCCAGCGTGGTCTCCCTGTCCACCACACCAGCAGAGCCAGCGTGGTCTCCCTGTCCACCACACCAGCAGAGCCAGCGTGGTCTCCTTGTCCAGCAGAGCCAGCGTGGTCTCCCGTCCACACCGGCAGAGTTAGCGTGGTCTCCCTGTCCACACCAGCAGGGTTAGCCTGGTCTCCCTGTCCACACCAGCAGGGTTAGCCTGGTCTCCCTGTCCACACCAGCAGGGTTAGCCTGGTCTCCCTGTCCACACCAGCAGGGTTAGCGTGGTCTCCCTGTCCACACCAGCAGGGTTAGCCTGGTCTCCCTGTCCACACCAGCAGGGTTAGCCTGGTCTCCCTGTCCACACCAGCAGGGTTAGCCTGGTCTCCCTGTCCACACCAGCAGGGTTAGCGTGGTCTCCCTGTCCACACCAGCAGAGTTAGTGTGGTCTCCCTGTTGACACCAGCAGAGTTAGTGTGGTCTCCCTGTCCACACCAGCAGAGTTAGTGTGGTCTCCCGTCCACACCAGCAGAGTTAGCGTGGTCTCCCGTCCACACCAGCAGAGTTAGCGTGGTCTCCCGTCCACACAAGCAGAGTTAGCGTGGTCTCCCTGTCCACACCAGCAGAGTTAGCTTGGTCTCCCTGTCCACACCAGCAGAGTTAGCGTGGTCTCCCTGTCCACACCAGCAGGGTTAGCGTGGTCTCCCTGTCCACACCAGCAGGGTTAGCGTGGTCTCCCTGTCCACACCAGCAGGGTTAGCGTGGTCTCCCTGTCCACACCAGCAGGGTTAGCGTGGTCTCCCTGTCCACACCAGCAGGGTTAGCGTGGTCTCCCTGTCCACACCAGCAGGGTTAGCGTGGTCTCCCTGTCCACACCAGCAGGGTTAGCGTGGTCTCCCTGTCCACACCAGCAGGGTTAGCGTGGTCTCCCTGTCCACACCAGCAGGGTTAGCGTGGTCTCCCTGTCCACACCAGCAGGGTTAGCGTGGTCTCCCTGTCCACACCAGCAGGGTTAGCGTGGTCTCCCTGTCCACACCAGCAGGGTTAGCCTGGTCTCCCTGTCCACACCAGCAGGGTTAGCCTGGTCTCCCTGTCCACACCAGCAGGGTTAGCCTGGTCTCCCTGTCCACACCAGCAGGGTTAGCCTGGTCTCCCTGTCCACACCAGCAGGGTTAGCCTGGTCTCCCTGTCCACACCAGCAAGGTTAGCGTGGTCTCCCTGTCCACACCAGCAGGGTTAGCCTGGTCTCCCTGTCCACACCAGCAGGGTTAGCGTGGTCTCCCTGTCCACACCAGCAGGGTTAGCCTGGTCTCCCTGTCCACACCAGCAGGGTTAGCCTGGTCTCCCTGTCCACCACACCAGCAGAGCCAGCGTGGTCTCCCTGTACACACCAGCAAAGCCAACGTGGTCTCCCTGTCCAGCAGAGTTAGTGTGGTCTCCCAGTCCACACCAGCAGGGTTAGCGTGGTCTTCCTGTCCACACCAGCAGGGTTAGCGTGGTCTCCCTGTACACCACACCAGCAGAGCCAGCGTGGTCTCCCGTCCACACCGGCAGAGTTAGCGTGGCCTCCCTGTCCACCACACCAGCAGAGCCAGCGTGGTCTCCCTGTCCACCACACCAGCAGAGCCAGCGTGGTCTCCCTGTACACACCAGCAGGGTTAGCGTGGTCTCCCTGTACACACCAGCAGGGTTAGCGTGGTCTCCCTGTCCACACCAGCAGGGTTAGCGTGGTCTCCCGTCCACACCAGCAGAGCCAGCGTGGTCTCCCTGACCGGCAGAGCCAGCATGGTCTCCCTGTCCACCACACCAGCAGAGCCAGCGTGGTCTCCCTGTCCACAACACCAGCAGAGCCAGCGTGGTCTCCCTGTACACACCAGCAGGGTTAGCGTGGTCTCCCTGTCCGGCAGAGCCAGCGTGGTCTCCCTGTCCGGCAGAGCCAGCGTGGTCTCCCGTCCACACCGGCAGAGTTAGCGTGGTCTCCCTGTCCACCACACCAGCAGAGCCAGCGTGGTCTCCCTGTCCACCACACCAGCAGAGCCAGCGTGGTCTCCCTGTACACACCAGCAGGGTTAGCGTGGTCTCCCTGTACACACCAGCAGGGTTAGCGTGGTCTCCCTGTCCACACCAGCAGGGTTAGCGTGGTCTCCCGTCCACACCAGCAGAGCCAGCGTGGTCTCCCTGACCGGCAGAGCCAGCATGGTCTCCCTGTCCACCACACCAGCAGAGCCAGCGTGGTCTCCCTGTCCACAACACCAGCAGAGCCAGCGTGGTCTCCCTGTCCACACCGGCAGAGTTAGCGTGGTCTCCCTGTCCACCACACCAGCAGAGCCAGCGTGGTCTCCCTGTCCACCACACCAGCAGAGCCAGCGTGGTCTCCCTGTACACACCAGCAGGGTTAGCGTGGTCTCCCTGTACACACCAGCAGGGTTAGCGTGGTCTCCCTGTCCACACCAGCAGGGTTAGCGTGGTCTCCCGTCCACACCAGCAGAGCCAGCGTGGTCTCCCTGACCGGCAGAGCCAGCATGGTCTCCCTGTCCACCACACCAGCAGAGCCAGCGTGGTCTCCCTGTCCACAACACCAGCAGAGCCAGCGTGGTCTCCCGTCCACACCGGCAGAGTTAGCGTGGTCTCCCTGTCCACCACACCAGCAGAGCCAGCGTGGTCTCCCTGTCCACCACACCAGCAGAGCCAGCGAGGTCTCCCTGTCCGGCAGAGCCAGCGTGGTCTCCCTGTCCACCACACCAGCAGAGCCAGCGTGGTCTCCCTGTCCACACCAGCAGGGTTAGCGTGGTCTCCCTGTCCACACCAGCAGGGTTAGCGTGGTCTCCCTGTCCACCACACCAGCAGAGCCAGCGTGGTCTCCCTGTCCACCAGAGCCAGCGTGGTCTCCCTGTCCACCAGAGCCAGCGTGGTCTCCCTGTCCAGCAGAGCCAGCGTGGTCTCCCTGTCCACACCAGCAGGGTTAGCGTGGTCTCCCTGTCCAGCAGAGCCAGCGTGGTCTCCCTGTCCAGCAGAGCCAGCGTTGTCTCCCTGTCCACCACACCAGCACAGCCAGCGTGGTCTCCCTGTCCACCACACCAGCAGAGCCAGCGTGGTCTCCCTGTCCACCACACCAGCAGAGCCAGCGTGGTCTCCCTGTCCAGCAGAGCCAGCGTGGTCTCCCGTCCACACCGGCAGAGTTAGCGTGGTCTCCCTGTCCACACCAGCAGGGTTAGCCTGGTCTCCCTGTCCACACCAGCAGGGTTAGCCTGGTCTCCCTGTCCACACCAGCAGGGTTAGCCTGGTCTCCCTGTCCACACCAGCAGGGTTAGCCTGGTCTCCCTGTCCACACCAGCAGGGTTAGCCTGGTCTCCCTGTCCACACCAGCAGGGTTAGCCTGGTCTCCCTGTCCACACCAGCAGGGTTAGCGTGGTCTCCCTGTTGACACCAGCAGAGTTAGTGTGGTCTCCCTGTCCACACCAGCAGAGTTAGTGTGGTCTCCCATCCACACCAGCAGAGTTAGCGTGGTCTCCCGTCCACACCAGCAGAGTTAGCGTGGTCTCCCGTCCACACAAGCAGAGTTAGCGTAGTCTCCCTGTCCACACCAGCAGAGTTAGCGTGGTCTCCCTGTCCACACCAGCAGAGTTAGCTTGGTCTCCCTGTCCACACCAGCAGAGTTAGCGTGGTCTCCCGTCCACACCAGCAGAGCCAGCGTGGTCTCCCTGACCGGCAGAGCCAGCATGGTCTCTCTGTCCACCACACCAGCAGAGCCAGCGTGGTCTCCCTGTCCACAACACCAGCAGAGCCAGCGTGGTCTCCCGTCCACACCGGCAGAGTTAGCGTGGTCTCCCTGTCCACCACACCAGCAGAGCCAGCGTGGTCTCCCTGTCCACCACACCAGCAGAGCCAGCGAGGTCTCCCTGTCCGGCAGAGCAAGCGTGGTCTCCCTGTCCACCACACCAGCAGAGCCAGCGTGGTCTCCCTGTCCACACCAGCAGGGTTAGCGTGGTCTCCCTGTCCACACCAGCAGGGTTAGCGTGGTCTCCCTGTCCACCACACCAGCAGAGCCAGCGTGGTCTCCCTGTCCACCACACCAGCAGAGCCAGCATGGTCTCCCTGTCCACCAGAGCCAGCGTGGTCTCCCTGTCCAGCAGAGCCAGCGTGGTCTCCCTGTCCAGCAGAGCCAGCGTTGTCTCCCTGTCCACCACACCAGCACAGCCAGCGTGGTCTCCCTGTCCACCACACCAGCAGAGCCAGCGTGGTCTCCCTGTCCACCACACCAGCAGAGCCAGCGTGGTCTCCCTGTCCAGCAGAGCCAGCGTGGTCTCCCGTCCACACCGGCAGAGTTAGCGTGGTCTCCCTGACCACCACACCAGCAGAGCCAGCGTGGTCTCCCTGTCCAGCAGAGCCAGCGTGGTCTCCCGTCCACACCGGCAGAGTTAGCGTGGCCTCCCTGTCCACACCGGCAGAGTTAGCGTGGTCTCCCGTCCACACCGGCAGAGTTAGCGTGGTCTCCCTGTCCACACCGGCAGAGTTAGCGTGGTCTCCCTGTCCACACAAGCAGAGTTAGCGTGGCCTCCCTGTCCACACCGGCAGGGTTAGCGTGGCCTCCCTGTCCACACAAGCAGAGTTAGCGTGGTCTCCCTGTCCACACCAGCAGAGTTAGCGTGGTCTCCCTGTCCACACCAGCAGAGTTAGCGTGGTCTCCCTGTCCACACCAGCAGAGTTAGCTTGGTCTCCCTGTCCACACCAGCAGGGTTAGCCTGGTCTCCCTGTCCACACCAGCAGGGTTAGCCTGGTCTCCCTGTCCACACCAGCAGGGTTAGCCTGGTCTCCCTGTCCACACCAGCAGGGTTAGCGTGGTCTCCCTGTCCACACCAGCAGGGTTAGCGTGGTCTCCCTGTCCACACCAGCAGGGTTAGCCTGGTCTCCCTGTCCACACCAGCAGGGTTAGAGTGGTCTCCCTGTCCACACCAGCAGGGTTAGCCTGGTCTCCCTGTCCACACCAGCAAGGTTAGCGTGGTCTCCCTGTCCACACCAGCAGGGTTAGCGTGGTCTCCCTGTCCACACCAGCAGGGTTAGCGTGGTCTCCCTGTCCACACCAGCAGGGTTAGCGTGGTCTCCCTGTCCACACCAGCAGGGTTAGCCTGGTCTCCCTGTCCACACCAGCAGGGTTAGCGTGGTCTCCCTGTCCACACCAGCAGGGTTAGCGTGGTCTCCCTGTCCACACCAGCAAAGCCAACGTGGTCTCCCTGTCCAGCAGAGTTAGTGTGGTCTCCCAGTCCACACCAGCAGGGTTAGCGTGGTCTCCCTGTCCACACCAGCAGGGTTAGCGTGGTCTCCCTGTCCACACCAGCAGGGTTAGCGTGGTCTCCCGTCCACACCGGCAAGTTAGTGTGGCCTCCCTGTCCACCACACCAGCAGAGCCAGCGTGGTCTCCCTGTACACACCAGCAGGGTTAGCGTGGTCTCCCTGTCCACACCAGCAGGGTTAGCGTGGTCTCCCGTCCACACCAGCAGAGCCAGCGTGGTCTCCCTGACCGGCAGAGCCAGTGTGGTCTCCCTGTCCACCACACCAGCAGAGCCAGCGTGGTCTCCCTGTCCACAACACCAGCAGACCCAGCGTGGTCTCCCTGTCCACACCAGCAGGGTTAGCGTGGTCTCCCTGTCCAGCAGACCCAGCGTGGTCTCCCTGTCCACCACACCGGCAGAGTTAGCGTGGTCTCCCTGTCCACCACACCGGCAGAGCCAGCGTGGTCTCCCTGTCCACCACACCAGCAGAGCCAGCGTGGTCTCCCTGTCCAGCAGAGCCAGCGTGGTCTCCCTGTCCAGCAGAGCCAGCGTTGTCTCCCTGTCCACCACACCAGCAGAGCCAGCGTGGTCTCCCTGTCCAGCAGAGCCAGCGTGGTCTCCCGTCCACACCGGCAGAGTTAGCGTGGTCTCCCGTCCACACCGGCAGAGTTAGCGTGGTCTCCCTGTCCACACCAGCAGAGTTAGCGTGGCCTCCCTGTCCACACCAGCAGAGTTAGCGTGGTCTCCCTGTCCACACCAGCAGGGTTAGCGTGGCCTCCCTGTCCACACCGGCAGAGTTAGCGTGGTCTCCCGTCCACACCGGCAGAGTTAGCGTGGTCTCCCGTCCACACCAGCAGAGCCAGCGTGGTCTCCCTGTCCACCACTCCAGCAGAGCCAGCGTGGTCTCCCTGTCCACACCAGCAGGGTTAGCGTGGTCTCCCTGTCCAGCAGAGCCAGCGTGGTCTCCCTGTCCACACCAGCAGGGTTAGCGTGGTCTCCCTGCCCAGCAGAGCCAGCGTGGTCTCCCTGTCCAGCAGAGCCAGCGTGGTCTCCCTGTCCACCACACCAGCAGAGCCAGCGTGGTCTCCCTGTCCGGCAGAGCCAGCGTGGTCTCCCTGTTCGGCAGAGCCGGCGTGGTTTCCCTGTCCACCACACCAGCAGAGCCTGGCTGGTCTCCCTGTCCACCACACCAGCAGAGCCAGGCTGGTCTCCCTGTCCACCACACCAGCAGAGCCAGCGTGGTCTCCCTGTCCACCACACCAGCAGAGCCAGCATGGTCTCCCGTCCACACCGGCAGAGTTAGCATGGCCACCCTGTCCACCACACCAGCAGAGCCAGCGTGGTCTCCCTGTCCACCACACCAGCAGAGCCAGCGTGGTCTCCCTGTCCACCACACCAGCAGAGTTAGCGTGGTCTCCATGTCCACCACACCAGCAGAGTTAGCGTGGTCTCCCTGTCCACACCGGCAGAGCCAGCGTGGTTTCCCTGTCCACCACACCAGCAGAGCCAGGCTGGTCTCCCTGTCCACCACACCAGCAGAGCCAGGCTGGTCTCACTGTCCACCGCACTAGCAGAGCCAGCGTGGTCTCCCTGTCCACCACACCAGCAGAGCCAGGCTGGTCTCCCTGTCCACCACACCAGCAGAGCCAGCGTGGTTTCCCTGTTCACACCGGCAGAGCCAGCGTGGTCTCCCTGTCCAGCAGAGCCAGCGTGGTCTCCCTGTCCAGCAGAGCCAGCGTGGTCTCCCTGTCCAGCAGAGCCAGCGTGGTCTCCCTGTCCACCACACCAGCAGAGCCAGCGTGGTCTCCCTGTCCAGCAGAGCCAGCGTGGTCTCCCGTCCACACCGGCAGAGTTAGCGTGGTCTCCCTGACCACCACACCAGCAGAGCCAGCGTGGTCTCCCTGTCCAGCAGAGCCAGCGTGGTCTCCCGTCCACACCGGCAGAGTTAGCGTGGCCTCCCTGTCCACACCGGCAGAGTTAGCGTGGTCTCCCGTCCACACCGGCAGAGTTAGCGTGGTCTCCCTGTCCACACCGGCAGAGTTAGCGTGGTCTCCCTGTCCACACAAGCAGAGTTAGCGTGGCCTCCCTGTCCACACCGGCAGGGTTAGCGTGGCCTCCCTGTCCACACAAGCAGAGTTAGCGTGGTCTCCCTGTCCACACCAGCAGAGTTAGCGTGGTCTCCCTGTCCACACCAGCAGAGTTAGCGTGGTCTCCCTGTCCACACCAGCAGAGTTAGCTTGGTCTCCCTGTCCACACCAGCAGGGTTAGCCTGGTCTCCCTGTCCACACCAGCAGGGTTAGCCTGGTCTCCCTGTCCACACCAGCAGGGTTAGCCTGGTCTCCCTGTCCACACCAGCAGGGTTAGCGTGGTCTCCCTGTCCACACCAGCAGGGTTAGCGTGGTCTCCCTGTCCACACCAGCAGGGTTAGCCTGGTCTCCCTGTCCACACCAGCAGGGTTAGCGTGGTCTCCCTGTCCACACCAGCAGGGTTAGCCTGGTCTCCCTGTCCACACCAGCAAGGTTAGCGTGGTCTCCCTGTCCACACCAGCAGGGTTAGCGTGGTCTCCCTGTCCACACCAGCAGGGTTAGCGTGGTCTCCCTGTCCACACCAGCAGGGTTAGCGTGGTCTCCCTGTCCACACCAGCAGGGTTAGCCTGGTCTCCCTGTCCACACCAGCAGGGTTAGCGTGGTCTCCCTGTCCACACCAGCAGGGTTAGCGTGGTCTCCCTGTCCACACCAGCAAAGCCAACGTGGTCTCCCTGTCCAGCAGAGTTAGTGTGGTCTCCCAGTCCACACCAGCAGGGTTAGCGTGGTCTCCCTGTCCACACCAGCAGGGTTAGCGTGGTCTCCCTGTCCACACCAGCAGGGTTAGCGTGGTCTCCCGTCCACACCGGCAAGTTAGTGTGGCCTCCCTGTCCACCACACCAGCAGAGCCAGCGTGGTCTCCCTGTACACACCAGCAGGGTTAGCGTGGTCTCCCTGTCCACACCAGCAGGGTTAGCGTGGTCTCCCGTCCACACCAGCAGAGCCAGCGTGGTCTCCCTGACCGGCAGAGCCAGTGTGGTCTCCCTGTCCACCACACCAGCAGAGCCAGCGTGGTCTCCCTATCCACAACACCAGCAGAGCCAGCGTGGTCTCCCTGTCCACACCAGCAGGGTTAGCGTGGTCTCCCTGTCCAGCAGACCCAGCGTGGTCTCCCTGTCCACCACACCGGCAGAGTTAGCGTGGTCTCCCTGTCCACCACACCGGCAGAGCCAGCGTGGTCTCCCTGTCCACCACACCAGCAGAGCCAGCGTGGTCTCCCTGTCCAGCAGAGCCAGCGTGGTCTCCCTGTCCACACCAGCAGGGTTAGCGTGGTCTCCCTGTCCAGCAGAGCCAGCGTGGTCTCCCTGTCCAGCAGAGCCAGCGTTGTCTCCCTGTCCACCACACCAGCAGAGCCAGCGTGGTCTCCCTGTCCAGCAGAGCCAGCGTGGTCTCCCGTCCACACCGGCAGAGTTAGCGTGGTCTCCCGTCCACACCGGCAGAGTTAGCGTGGTCTCCCTGTCCACACCAGCAGAGTTAGCGTGGCCTCCCTGTCCACACCAGCAGAGTTAGCGTGGTCTCCCTGTCCACACCAGCAGGGTTAGCGTGGCCTCCCTGTCCACACCGGCAGAGTTAGCGTGGTCTCCCGTCCACACCGGCAGAGTTAGCGTGGTCTCCCGTCCACACCAGCAGAGCCAGCGTGGTCTCCCTGTCCACCACTCCAGCAGAGCCAGCGTGGTCTCCCTGTCCACACCAGCAGGGTTAGCGTGGTCTCCCTGTCCAGCAGAGCCAGCGTGGTCTCCCTGTCCACACCAGCAGGGTTAGCGTGGTCTCCCTGCCCAGCAGAGCCAGCGTGGTCTCCCTGTCCAGCAGAGCCAGCGTGGTCTCCCTGTCCACCACACCAGCAGAGCCAGCGTGGTCTCCCTGTCCGGCAGAGCCAGCGTGGTCTCCCTGTTCGGCAGAGCCGGCGTGGTTTCCCTGTCCACCACACCAGCAGAGCCTGGCTGGTCTCCCTGTCCACCACACCAGCAGAGCCAGGCTGGTCTCCCTGTCCACCACACCAGCAGAGCCAGCGTGGTCTCCCTGTCCACCACACCAGCAGAGCCAGCATGGTCTCCCGTCCACACCGGCAGAGTTAGCGTGGCCACCCTGTCCACCACACCAGCAGAGCCAGCGTGGTCTCCCTGTCCACCACACCAGCAGAGCCAGCGTGGTCTCCCTGTCCACCACACCAGCAGAGTTAGCGTGGTCTCCATGTCCACCACACCAGCAGAGTTAGCGTGGTCTCCCTGTCCACACCGGCAGAGCCAGCGTGGTTTCCCTGTCCACCACACCAGCAGAGCCAGGCTGGTCTCCCTGTCCACCACACCAGCAGAGCCAGGCTGGTCTCACTGTCCACCGCACTAGCAGAGCCAGCGTGGTCTCCCTGTCCACCACACCAGCAGAGCCAGGCTGGTCTCCCTGTCCACCACACCAGCAGAGCCAGCGTGGTTTCCCTGTTCACACCGGCAGAGCCAGCGTGGTCTCCCTGTCCAGCAGAGCCAGCGTGGTCTCCCTGTCCAGCAGAGCCAGTGTGGTCTCCCTGTCCGGCAGAGTCAGCGTGGTCTCCCTGTCCGGCAGAGCCAGAGTGGTCTCCCTGTCCACCACACCAGGAGAGCCAGCGTGGTCTCCCTGTCCACCACACCAGCAGAGCCAGCGTGGTCTCCCTGTCCACCACACCAGCAGAGCCAGTGTGGTCTCCCTGTCAACACCAGCAGAGCCAGCGTGGTCTCCCTGTCCACCACACCAGCAGAGCCAGCGTGGTCTCCTTGTCCACCACACCAGCAGAACCAGCGTGGTCTCCTTGTCCACCACACCAGCAGAGCCAGCGTGGTCTCCCTGTCCACCACACCAGCACAGCCAGCGTGGTCTCCCTGTCCACCACACCAGCACAGCCAGCGTGGTCTCCCTGTCCACCACACCAGCAGAGCCAGCGTGGTCTCCCTGTCTACCACACCAGCAGAACCGGCGTGGTCTCCCTGTCCAGCAGAGCCAGCGTGGTCTCCCGTCCACACCGGCAGAGTTAGCGTGGTCTCCCTGTCCACCACACCAGCTGAGCCAGCGTGGTCTCCCTGTCCACCACACCAGCAGAGCCAGCGTGGTCTCCCTGTCCACCACACCAGCAGAGCCAGCGTGGTCTCCCTGTCCACCACACCAGCAGAGCCAGCGTGGTCTCCCTGTCCAGCAGAGCCAGCGTGGTCTCCCTGTCCAGCAGAGCCAGCGTGGTCTCCCTGTCCACCAGAGCCAGCGTGGTCTCCCTGTCCACCAGAGCCAGCGTGGTCTCCCTGTCCACCACACCAGCAGAGCCAACGTGGTCTCCCTGTCCACCACACCAGCAGAGCCAACGTGGTCTCCCTGTCCAGCAGAGCCAGCGTGGTCTCCCTGTCCACACCAGCAGGGTTAGCGTGGTCTCCCTGTCCAGCAGAGCCAGCGTGGTCTCCCTGTCCAGCAGAGCCAGCGTGGTCTCCCTGTCCGCACCAGCTGGGTTAGCGTGGTCTCCCTGTCCAGCAGAGCCAGCGTGGTCTCCCTGTCCACCACACCAGCAGAGCCAGGCTGGTCTCCCTGTCCACCACACCAGCAGAGCCAGGCTGGTCTCCCTGTCCACCACACCAGCAGAGCCAGGCTGGTCTCCCTGTTCACCACACCAGCAGAGCCAGCGTGGTCTCCCTGTCCGGCAGAGCCAGCGTGGTCTCCCTGTCCGGCAGAGCCGGCGTGGTCTCCCTGTCCACCACACCAGCAGAGCCAGCGTGGTCTCCCTGTCCACCACACCAGCAGAGCCAGCGTGGTCTCCCTGTCCACCACACCAGCAGAGCCAGCGTGGTCTCCCTGTCCACAACACCAGCAGAGCCAGCGTGGTCTCCCTGTCCACACCAGCAGGGTTAGCTTGGTCTCCCTGTCCACACCAGCAGGGTTAGCGTGGTCTCCCTGTCCAGCAGAGCCAGCGTGGTCTCCCTGTCCGGCAGAGCCAGCGTGGTCTCCCGTCCACACCGGCAGAGTTAGCGTGGTCTCCCTGTCCACCACACCAGCAGAGCCAGCGTGGTCTCCCTGTCCACCACACCAGCAGAGCCAGCGAGGTCTCCCTGTCCGGCAGAGCCAGCGTGGTCTCCCTGTCCACCACACCAGCAGAGCCAGCGTGGTCTCCCTGTCCACACCAGCAGGGTTAGCGTGGTCTCCCTGTCCACACCAGCAGGGTTAGCGTGGTCTCCCTGTCCACACCAGCAGGGTTAGCGTGGTCTCCCTGTCCACCACACCAGCAGAGCCAGCGTGGTCTCCCTGTCCACCACACCAGCAGAGCCAGCGTGGTCTCCCTGTCCACCAGAGCCAGCGTGGTCTCCCTGTCCACCAGAGCCAGCGTGGTCTCCCTGTCCACCAGAGCCAGCGTGGTCTCCCTGTCCACCAGAGCCAGCGTGGTCTCCCTGTCCACCAGAGCCAGCGTGGTCTCCCTGTCCACCAGAGCCAGCGTGGTCTCCCTGTCCACCAGAGCCAGCCTGGTCTCCCTGTCCACCAGAGCCAGTGTGGTCTCCCTGTCCACACCAGCAGGGTTAGCGTGGTCTCCCTGTCCACACCAGCAAAGCCAACGTGGTCTCCCTGTCCAGCAGAGTTAGTGTGGTCTCCCAGTCCACACCAGCAGGGTTAGCGTGGTCTCCCTGTCCACACCAGCAGGGTTAGCGTGGTCTCCCTGTCCACACCAGCAGGGTTAGCGTGGTCTCCCGTCCACACCGGCAAGTTAGTGTGGCCTCCCTGTCCACCACACCAGCAGAGCCAGCGTGGTCTCCCTGTACACACCAGCAGGGTTAGCGTGGTCTCCCTGTACACACCAGCAGGGTTAGCGTGGTCTCCCTGTCCACACCAGCAGGGTTAGCGTGGTCTCCCGTCCACACCAGCAGAGCCAGCGTGGTCTCCCTGACCGGCAGAGCCAGTGTGGTCTCCCTGTCCACCACACCAGCAGAGCCAGCGTGGTCTCCCTGTCCACAACACCAGCAGAGCCAGCGTGGTCTCCCTGTCCACACCAGCAGGGTTAGCGTGGTCTCCCTGTCCAGCAGACCCAGCGTGGTCTCCCTGTCCACCACACCGGCAGAGTTAGCGTGGTCTCCCTGTCCACCACACCGGCAGAGCCAGCGTGGTCTCCCTGTCCACCACACCAGCAGAGCCAGCGTGGTCTCCCTGTCCAGCAGAGCCAGCGTGGTCTCCCTGTCCACACCAGCAGGGTTAGCGTGGTCTCCCTGTCCAGCAGAGCCAGCGTGGTCTCCCTGTCCAGCAGAGCCAGCGTTGTCTGCCTGTCCACCACACCAGCAGAGCCAGCGTGGTCTCCCTGTCCAGCAGAGCCAGCGTGGTCTCCCGTCCACACCGGCAGAGTTAGCGTGGTCTCCCGTCCACACCGGCAGAGTTAGCGTGGTCTCCCTGTCCACACCAGCAGAGTTAGCGTGGCCTCCCTGTCCACACCAGCAGAGTTAGCGTGGTCTCCCTGTCCACACCAGCAGGGTTAGCGTGGCCTCCCTGTCCACACCGGCAGAGTTAGCGTGGTCTCCCGTCCACACCGGCAGAGTTAGCGTGGTCTCCCGTCCACACCAGCAGAGCCAGCGTGGTCTCCCTGTCCACCACTCCAGCAGAGCCAGCGTGGTCTCCCTGTCCACACCAGCAGGGTTAGCGTGGTCTCCCTGTCCAGCAGAGCCAGCGTGGTCTCCCTGTCCACACCAGCAGGGTTAGCGTGGTCTCCCTGCCCAGCAGAGCCAGCGTGGTCTCCCTGTCCAGCAGAGCCAGCGTGGTCTCCCTGTCCACCACACCAGCAGAGCCAGCGTGGTCTCCCTGTCCGGCAGAGCCAGCGTGGTCTCCCTGTTCGGCAGAGCCGGCGTGGTTTCCCTGTCCACCACACCAGCAGAGCCTGGCTGGTCTCCCTGTCCACCACACCAGCAGAGCCAGGCTGGTCTCCCTGTCCACCACACCAGCAGAGCCAGCGTGGTCTCCCTGTCCACCACACCAGCAGAGCCAGCATGGTCTCCCGTCCACACCGGCAGAGTTAGCGTGGCCACCCTGTCCACCACACCAGCAGAGCCAGCGTGGTCTCCCTGTCCACCACACCAGCAGAGCCAGCGTGGTCTCCCTGTCCACCACACCAGCAGAGTTAGCGTGGTCTCCATGTCCACCACACCAGCAGAGTTAGCGTGGTCTCCCTGTCCACACCGGCAGAGCCAGCGTGGTTTCCCTGTCCACCACACCAGCAGAGCCAGGCTGGTCTCCCTGTCCACCACACCAGCAGAGCCAGGCTGGTCTCACTGTCCACCGCACTAGCAGAGCCAGCGTGGTCTCCCTGTCCACCACACCAGCAGAGCCAGGCTGGTCTCCCTGTCCACCACACCAGCAGAGCCAGCGTGGTTTCCCTGTTCACACCGGCAGAGCCAGCGTGGTCTCCCTGTCCAGCAGAGCCAGCGTGGTCTCCCTGTCCAGCAGAGCCAGCGTGGTCTCCCTGTCCACCACACCAGCAGAGCCAGCGTGGTCTCCCTGTCCAGCAGAGCCAGCGTGGTCTCCCGTCCACACCGGCAGAGTTAGCGTGGTCTCCCTGACCACCACACCAGCAGAGCCAGCGTGGTCTCCCTGTCCAGCAGAGCCAGCGTGGTCTCCCGTCCACACCGGCAGAGTTAGCGTGGCCTCCCTGTCCACACCGGCAGAGTTAGCGTGGTCTCCCGTCCACACCGGCAGAGTTAGCGTGGTCTCCCTGTCCACACCGGCAGAGTTAGCGTGGTCTCCCTGTCCACACAAGCAGAGTTAGCGTGGCCTCCCTGTCCACACCGGCAGGGTTAGCGTGGCCTCCCTGTCCACACAAGCAGAGTTAGCGTGGTCTCCCTGTCCACACCAGCAGAGTTAGCGTGGTCTCCCTGTCCACACCAGCAGAGTTAGCGTGGTCTCCCTGTCCACACCAGCAGAGTTAGCCTGGTCTCCCTGTCCACACCAGCAGGGTTAGCCTGGTCTCCCTGTCCACACCAGCAGGGTTAGCCTGGTCTCCCTGTCCACACCAGCAGGGTTAGCGTGGTCTCCCTGTCCACACCAGCAGGGTTAGCGTGGTCTCCCTGTCCACACCAGCAGGGTTAGCGTGGTCTCCCTGTCCACACCAGCAGGGTTAGCCTGGTCTCCCTGTCCACACCAGCAGGGTTAGCGTGGTCTCCCTGTCCACACCAGCAGGGTTAGCCTGGTCTCCCTGTCCACACCAGCAAGGTTAGCGTGGTCTCCCTGTCCACACCAGCAGGGTTAGCGTGGTCTCCCTGTCCACACCAGCAGGGTTAGCGTGGTCTCCCTGTCCACACCAGCAGGGTTAGCGTGGTCTCCCTGTCCACACCAGCAGGGTTAGCCTGGTCTCCCTGTCCACACCAGCAGGGTTAGCGTGGTCTCCCTGTCCACACCAGCAGGGTTAGCGTGGTCTCCCTGTCCACACCAGCAAAGCCAACGTGGTCTCCCTGTCCAGCAGAGTTAGTGTGGTCTCCCAGTCCACACCAGCAGGGTTAGCGTGGTCTCCCTGTCCACACCAGCAGGGTTAGCGTGGTCTCCCTGTCCACACCAGCAGGGTTAGCGTGGTCTCCCGTCCACACCGGCAAGTTAGTGTGGCCTCCCTGTCCACCACACCAGCAGAGCCAGCGTGGTCTCCCTGTACACACCAGCAGGGTTAGCGTGGTCTCCCTGTCCACACCAGCAGGGTTAGCGTGGTCTCCCGTCCACACCAGCAGAGCCAGCGTGGTCTCCCTGACCGGCAGAGCCAGTGTGGTCTCCCTGTCCACCACACCAGCAGAGCCAGCGTGGTCTCCCTGTCCACAACACCAGCAGAGCCAGCGTGGTCTCCCTGTCCACACCAGCAGGGTTAGCGTGGTCTCCCTGTCCACCACACCGGCAGAGCCAGCGTGGTCTCCCTGTCCACCACACCAGCAGAGCCAGCGTGGTCTCCCTGTCTAGCAGAGCCAGCGTGGTCTCCCTGTCCACACCAGCAGGGTTAGCGTGGTCTCCCTGTCCAGCAGAGCCAGCGTGGTCTCCCTGTCCAGCAGAGCCAGCGTTGTCTCCCTGTCCACCACACCAGCAGAGCCAGCGTGGTCTCCCTGTCCAGCAGAGCCAGCGTGGTCTCCCTGTCCAGCAGAGCCAGCGTGGTCTCCCGTCCACACCGGCAGAGTTAGCGTGGTCTCCCGTCCACACCGGCAGAGTTAGCGTGGCCTCCCTGTCCACACCAGCAGAGTTAGCGTGGCCTCCCTGTCCACACCAGCAGAGTTAGCGTGGTCTCCCTGTCCACACCAGCAGGGTTAGCGTGGCCTCCCTGTCCACACCGGCAGAGTTAGCGTGGTCTCCCGTCCACACCGGCAGAGTTAGCGTGGTCTCCCGTCCACACCAGCAGAGCCAGCGTGGTCTCCCTGTCCACACCAGCAGGGTTAGCGTGGTCTCCCTGTCCAGCAGAGCCAGCGTGGTCTCCCTGTCCACACCAGCAGGGTTAGCGTGGTCTCCCTGCCCAGCAGAGCCAGCGTGGTCTCCCTGTCCAGCAGAGCCAGCGTGGTCTCCCTGTCCACCACACCAGCAGAGCCAGCGTGGTCTCCCTGTCCGGCAGAGCCAGCGTGGTCTCCCTGTTCGGCAGAGCCGGCGTGGTTTCCCTGTCCACCACACCAGCAGAGCCTGGCTGGTCTCCCTGTCCACCACACCAGCAGAGCCAGGCTGGTCTCCCTGTCCACCACACCAGCAGAGCCAGCGTGGTCTCCCTGTCCACCACACCAGCAGAGCCAGCATGGTCTCCCGTCCACACCGGCAGAGTTAGCGTGGCCACCCTGTCCACCACACCAGCAGAGCCAGCGTGGTCTCCCTGTCCACCACACCAGCAGAGCCAGCGTGGTCTCCCTGTCCACCACACCAGCAGAGTTAGCGTGGTCTCCATGTCCACCACACCAGCAGAGTTAGCGTGGTCTCCCTGTCCACACCGGCAGAGCCAGCGTGGTTTCCCTGTCCACCACACCAGCAGAGCCAGGCTGGTCTCCCTGTCCACCACACCAGCAGAGCCAGGCTGGTCTCACTGTCCACCGCACTAGCAGAGCCAGCGTGGTCTCCCTGTCCACCACACCAGCAGAGCCAGGCTGGTCTCCCTGTCCACCACACCAGCAGAGCCAGCGTGGTTTCCCTGTTCACACCGGCAGAGCCAGCGTGGTCTCCCTGTCCAGCAGAGCCAGCGTGGTCTCCCTGTCCGGCAGAGTCAGCGTGGTCTCCCTGTCCGGCAGAGCCAGAGTGGTCTCCCTGTCCACCACACCAGCAGAGCCAGCGTGGTCTCCCTGTCCACCACACCAGCAGAGCCAGCGTGGTCTCCCTGTTCACCACACCAGCAGAGCCAGTGTGGTCTCCCTGTCAACACCAGCAGAGCCAGCGTGGTCTCCCTGTCCACCACACCAGCAGAGCCAGCGTGGTCTCCTTGTCCACCACACCAGCAGAACCAGCGTGGTCTCCTTGTCCACCACACCAGCAGAGCCAGCGTGGTCTCCCTGTCCACCACACCAGCACAGCCAGCGTGGTCTCCCTGTCCACCACACCAGCACAGCCAGCGTGGTCTCCCTGTCCACCACACCAGCAGAGCCAGCGTGGTCTCCCTGTCTACCACACCAGCAGAGCCGGCGTGGTCTCCCTGTCCAGCAGAGCCAGCGTGGTCTCCCGTCCACACCGGCAGAGTTAGCGTGGTCTCCCTGTCCACCACACCAACTGAGCCAGCGTGGTCTCCCTGTCCACCGCACCAGCAGAGCCAGCGTGGTCTCCCTGTCCACCACACCAGCAGAGCCAGCGTGGTCTCCCTGTCCAGCAGAGCCAGCGTGGTCTCCCTGTCCACCAGAGCCAGCGTGGTCTCCCTGTCCACCAGAGCCAGCGTGGTCTCCCTGTCCACCAGAGCCAGCGTGGTCTCCCTGTCCACCACACCAGCAGAGCCAACGTGGTCTCCCTGTCCAGCAGAGCCAGCGTGGTCTCCCTGTCCACACCAGCAGGGTTAGCGTGGTCTCCCTGTCCAGCAGAGCCAGCGTGGTCTCCCTGTCCAGCAGAGCCAGCGTGGTCTCCCTGTCCGCACCAGCTGGGTTAGCGTGGTCTCCCTGTCCAGCAGAGCCAGCGTGGTCTCCCTGTCCACCACACCAGCAGAGCCAGGCTGGTCTCCCTGTCCACCACACCAGCAGAGCCAGGCTGGTCTCCCTGTCCACCACACCAGCAGAGCCAGGCTGGTCTCCCTGTTCACCACACCAGCAGAGCCAGCGTGGTCTCCCTGTCCGGCAGAGCCAGCGTGGTCTCCCTGTCCGGCAGAGCCGGCGTGGTCTCCCTGTCCACCACACCAGCAGAGCCAGCGTGGTCTCCCTGTCCACCATACCAGCAGAGCCAGCGTGGTCTCCCTGTCCACCACACCAGCAGAGCCAGCGTGGTCTCCCTGTCCACAACACCAGCAGAGCCAGCGTGGTCTCCCTGTCCACACCAGCAGGGTTAGCTTGGTCTCCCTGTCCACACCAGCAGGGTTAGCGTGGTCTCCCTGTCCAGCAGAGCCAGCGTGGTCTCCCTGTCCGGCAGAGCCAGCGTGGTCTCCCGTCCACACCGGCAGAGTTAGCGTGGTCTCCCTGTCCACCACACCAGCAGAGCCAGCGTGGTCTCCCTGTCCACCACACCAGCAGAGCCAGCGTGGTCTCCCTGTCCACCACACCAGCAGAGCCAGCGTGGTCTCCCTGTCCACCAGAGCCAGCGTGGTCTCCCTGTCCACCAGAGCCAGCGTGGTCTCCCTGTCCACCAGAGCCAGCGTGGTCTCCCTGTCCACCAGAGCCAGCGTGGTCTCCCTGTCCACCAGAGCCAGCCTGGTCTCCCTGTCCACCAGAGCCAGCGTGGTCTCCCTGTCCACCAGAGCCAGCGTGGTCTCCCTGTCCACCACACCGGCAGAGTTAGCGTGGCCTCCCTGTCCACCAGAGCCAGCGTGGTCTCCCTGTCCACCACACCGGCAGAGTTAGCGTGGTCTCCCGTCCACACCGGCAGAGTTAGCGTGGTCTCCCTGTCCACCACACCAGCAGAGCCAGCGTGGTCTCCCTGTCCAGCAGAGCCAGCGTGGTCTCCCTGTCCACACCAGCAGGGTTTGCGTGGTCTCCCTGTCCAGCAGAGCCAGCGTGGTCTCCCTGTCCAGCAGAGCCAGCGTTGTCTCCCTGTCCACCACACCAGCAGAGCCAGCGTGGTATCCCTGTCCAGCAGAGCCAGCGTGGTCTCCCTGTCCACCACTCCAGCAGAGCCAGCGTGGTCTCCCTGTCCACACCAGCAGGGTTAGCGTGGTCTCCCTGTCCAGCAGAGCCAGCGTGGTATACCTGTCCACACCGGCAGAGTTAGCGTGGTCTCCCTGTCCACACTGGCAGGGTTAGCGTGGTCGTCATGTCCACCACACCAGCAGAGTTAGCGTGGTCTCCCGTCCACACCGGCAGAGTTAGCGTGGTCTCCCAGTCCACACCGGCAGAGTTAGCGTGGCCTCCCTGTCCAGCAGAGCCAGCGTGGTCTCCCTGTCCACCACTCCAGCAGAGCCAGTGTGGTCTCCCTGTCCACACCAGCAGGGTTAGCGTGGTCTCCCTGTCCAGCAGAGCCAGCGTGGTCTCCCTGTCCACACCGGCAGAGTTAGCGTGGTCTCCATGTCCACCACACCAGCAGAGTTAGCGTGGTCTCCCTGTCCACACCGGCAGAGTTAGCGTAGTCTCCATGTCCAGCAGAGCCAGCGTGGTCTCCAGTCCACACCGGCAGAGTTAGCGTGGCCTCCCTGTCCACCACACCAGCTGAGCCAGCATGGTCTCCCTGTCCACCACACCGGCAGAGTTAGCGTGGTCTCCCTGTCCACACCGGCAGGGTTAGCGTGGTCGTCATGTCCACCACACCAGCAGAGTTAGCGTGGTCTCCCGTCCACACCGGCAGAGTTAGCGTGGTCTCCCAGTCCACACCGGCAGAGTTAGCGTGGCCTCCCTGTCCAGCAGAGCCAGCGTGGTCTCCCTGTCCACCACTCCAGCAGAGCCAGTGTGGTCTCCCTGTCCACACCAGCAGGGTTAGCGTGGTCTCCCTGTCCAGCAGAGCCAGCGTGGTCTCCCTGTCCACACCGGCAGAGTTAGCGTGGTCTCCATGTCCACCACACCAGCAGAGTTAGCGTGGTCTCCCTGTCCACACCGGCAGAGTTAGCGTAGTCTCCATGTCCAGCAGAGCCAGCGTGGTCTCCAGTCCACACCGGCAGAGTTAGCGTGGCCTCCCTGTCCACCACACCAGCTGAGCCAGCGTGGTCTCCCTGTCCACCACACCGGCAGAGTTAGCGTGGTCTCCCTGTCCACACCGGCAGGGTTAGCGTGGTCGTCATGTCCACCACACCAGCAGAGTTAGCGTGGTCTCCCGTCCACACCGGCAGAGTTAGCGTGGTCTCCCAGTCCACACCGGCAGAGTTAGCGTGGCCTCCCTGTCCAGCAGAGCCAGCGTGGTCTCCCTGTCCACCACTCCAGCAGAGCCAGTGTGGTCTCCCTGTCCACACCAGCAGGGTTAGCGTGGTCTCCCTGTCCAGCAGAGCCAGCGTGGTCTCCCTGTCCACACCGGCAGAGTTAGCGTGGTCTCCATGTCCACCACACCAGCAGAGTTAGCGTGGTCTCCCTGTCCACACCGGCAGAGTTAGCGTAGTCTCCATGTCCAGCAGAGCCAGCGTGGTCTCCAGTCCACACCGGCAGAGTTAGCGTGGCCTCCCTGTCCACCACACCAGCTGAGCCAGCGTGGTCTCCCTGTCCACCACACCGGCAGAGTTAGCGTGGCCTCCCTGTCCACACCGGCAGAGTTAGCGTGGTCTCCATGTCCACCACACCAGCAGAGTTAGCGTGGTCTCCCTGTCCACACCGGCAGAGTTAGCGTGGTCTCCCTGTCCACACCGGCAGAGTTAGCGTGGCCTCCCTGTCCACACCGGCAGAGTTAGCGTGGCCTCCCTGTCCACACCGGCAGAGTTAGCGTGGTCTCCATGTCCACCACACCAGCAGAGTTAGCGTGGTCTCCCTGTCCACACCAGCAGAGTTAGTGTGGCCTCCCTGTCCACACCAGCAGAGTTAGTGTGGCCTCCCTGTCCACACCAGCAGAGTTAGTGTGGCCTCCCTGTCCACACCAGCAGAGTTAGTGTGGCCTCCCTGTCCACACCAGCAGAGTTAGTGTGGCCTCCCTGTCCACCACACCAGCAGAGTTAGTGTGGCCTCCCTGTCCACCACACCAGCAGAGTTAGTGTGGTCTCCCTGTCCACACCAGCAGAGTTAGTGTGGTCTCCCTGTCCACACCAGCAGAGTTAGTGTGGTCTCCCAGTCCACACCAGCAGAGTTAGTGTGGCCTCCCTGTCCACACCAGCAGAGTTAGTGTGGCCTCCCTGTCCACACCAGCAGAGTTAGTGTGGCCTCCCTGTCCACACCAGCAGAGTTAGTGTGGCCTCCCTGTCCACACCAGCAGAGTTAGTGTGGCCTCCCTGTCCACACCAGCAGAGTTAGTGTGGCCTCCCTGTCCACACCAGCAGAGTTAGTGTGGCCTCCCTGTCCACCACACCAGCAGAGTTAGAGTGGCCTCCCTGTCCACACCAGCAGAGTTAGTGTGGCCTCCCTGTCCACACCAGCAGAGTTAGTGTGATCTCCCTGTCCACACCAGCAGAGTTAGTGTGGCCTCCCTGTCCACACCAGCAGAGTTAGTGTGGCCTCCCTGTCCACACCAGCAGAGTTAGTGTGGCCTCCCTGTCCACACCAGCAGAGTTAGTGTGGCCTCCCTGTCCACACCAGCAGAGATAGTGTGGCCTCCCTGTCCACACCAGCAGAGTTAGTGTGGCCTCCCTGTCCACACCAGCAGAGTTAGTGTGGCCTCCCTGTCCACACCAGCAGAGTTAGTGTGGCCTCCCTGTCCACACCAGTAGAGTTAGTGTGGCCTCCCTGTCCACACCAGCAGAGTTAGTGTGGCCTCCCTGTCCACACCAGTAGAGTTAGTGTGGCCTCCCTGTCCACACCAGCAGAGTTAGTGTGGCCTCCCTGTCCACACCAGCAGAGTTAGTGTGGCCTCCCTGTCCACACCAGCAGAGTTAGTGTGGCCTCCCTGTCCACACCAGCAGAGTTAGTGTGGCCTCCCTGTCCACACCAGCAGAGTTAGTGTGGCCTCCCTGTCCACACCAGCAGAGTTAGTGTGGCCTCCCTGTCCACACCAGCAGAGTTAGTGTGGCCTCCCTGTCCACACCAGCAGAGTTAGTGTGGCCTCCCTGTCCACACCAGCAGAGTTAGTGTGATCTCCCTGTCCACACCAGCAGAGTTAGTGTGGCCTCCCTGTCCACACCAGCAGAGTTAGTGTGGCCTCCCTGTCCACACCAGCAGAGTTAGTGTGGCCTCCCTGTCCACACCAGCAGAGTTAGTGTGGCCTCCCTGTCCACACCAGCAGAGTTAGTGTGGCCTCCCTGTCCACACCAGCAGAGTTAATGTGGCCTCCCTGTCCACACCAGCAGAGTTAGTGTGGTCTCCCTTTCCACCACACCAGCAGAGTTAGTGTGGTCTCCCAGTCCACACCAGCAGAGTTAGTGTGGTCTCCCTGTCCACCACACCAGCAGAGTTAGTGTGGTCTCCCTGTCCACCACACCAGCAGAGTTAGTGTGGCCTCCCTGTCCACACCAGCAGAGTTAGTGTGGCCTCCCTGTCCACACCAGCAGAGTTAGTGTTATCTCCCTGTCCACACCAGCAGAGTTAGTGTGGCCTCCCTGTCCACCACACCAGCAGAGTTAGTGTGGTCTCCCTGTCCACACCAGCAGAGTTAGTGTGGTCTCCCTGTCCACACCAGCAGAGTTAGTGTGGTCTCCCTGTCCACACCAGCAGAGTTAGTGTGGTCTCCCAGTCCACTCCAGCAGAGTTAGTGTGGCCTCCCTGTCCACCACACCAGCAGAGTTAGTGTGGCCTCCCTGTCCACACCAGCAGAGTTAGTGTTGTCTCCCTGTCCACACCAGCAGAGTTGGTGTGGTCTCCCAGTCCACACCAGCAGAGTTAGTGTGGCCTCCCTGTCCACCACACCAGCAGAGTTAGTGTGGCCTCCCTGTCCACCACACCAGCAGAGTTAGTGTGGTCTCCCTGTCCACACCAGCAGAGTTAGTGTGGTCTCCCAGTCCACACCAGCAGAGTTAGTGTGGTCTCCCAGTCCACACCAGCAGAGTTAGTGTGGCCTCCCTGTCCACACCAGCAGAGTTAGTGTGGTCTCCCTGTCCACACCAGCAGAGTTAGTGTGGTCTCCCAGTCCACACCAGCAGAGCTAGTGTGGTCTCCCTGTCCACACCAGCAGAGTTAGTGTGGTCTCCCAGTCCACACCAGCAGAGCTAGTGTGGTCTCCATGTCCACACCAGCAGAGTTAGTGTGGTCTCCCAGTCCACACCAGCAGGTAGCAAACATAACTACTAACAATTCTGCTAAATCTACTCTTTTGGGACAATGATCACTGCAGTGCAAAGCCTGTAATTTCCCACTTTTGAACTTTCTGTGTGAGTGTGATTTTGTGGTATATATTTGATGAGCTGGACTCTGAAAAGTACAGGTATGGCCACTGTGGCCTTTACTGGAGAGGACTTGGGGCCAGACTGACTTGTGGGGCCCAAACCTAAGAGCAGATAACGAACAGATGTTTAACCAATTTAAGCACCAAGCCAGATTAAAAGAGATTAAGGTGTCAAGACTGAGGGTGAAGGACAAACCAGTGTTCAGCTCACTACTCAGGAGGGTTTACTCACCTCGGTACTGAACCTGGCTTCACAGCCGTGATGTGTAACTGTCTTTGTGGTTTGTGCTTTTTTTTGTGAATTCATTGTGATTCTTTGTTTTGCGGTTTTCTGTGAGGAGATGAATCTCAAAGTTGTACCTTATATGGTATATCTACTTTGAACTGTGAACTAATAACATACTCCACCAGCAATCTAACCCTTCCCTGCCACGTGGCCCTCCTTTTTTCTATCCATCCTGTGCCTATCTCAGAGTCTTAAATATCTGTAATTTATCTGCCACTACTGCCACCTCTGGTTCTACACAACCAGCACTCTCTTGTTTCAAAAAAAAATGTAACTGAATCCCCCCACAAACTTTCCTCCAATCACCTTAAAAGGATGTCCTCTGGTATTGGCCATTGCCACCCTGGGAAAATGTCTCTGGCTGTCCACTCGATCTAGACCAGGGGTTCCCAACCTGGGGTGCCTGCACCCCCTGGAGAGTGGCTTGTGTGCTTTAGTGACAAGTCACGAGTCATCACTCAGCCAGCTGCCAGTGTGCCTTGAGAAGTAGTAGTAACGTTGTCCCAAGCACACTCCAGTCTCCCGCTGCCCGAGTCGAGAGAGACGTAAACTCACTCCAGTCTCCCGCTGCCCGAGTCGAGAGAGACGTAAACTCACTCCAGTCTCCCGCTGCCCGAGTCGAGAGAGACGTAAACTCACTCCAGTGTCCCGCTGCCTGAGTCGAGAGAGACGTAAACTCACTCCAGTCTCCCGCTGCCCGAGTCGAGAGAGACGTAAACTCACTCCAATCTCCCGCTGCCCGAGTCGAGAGAGACGTAAACTCACTCCAGTCTCCCGCTGCCCGAGTCGAGAGAGACATAAACTCACTCCAGTCTCCCGCTGCCCGAGTCGAGAGAGACGTAAACTCACTCCAGTCTCCCGCTGCCCGAGTCGAGAGAGACATAAACTCACTCCAGTCTCCCGCTGCCCGAGTCAGCATTGAGGATTCTTACACCTCAGAGTTGAGGAGTGTCATCAATTTACTGTTTACAATTTTTTCTGAATAAATTAGAATCTAATTGCTCAATTTATATTTGCATTTTATGCACTGAGTTAAAAGCTTATTTTTTAAAGTTTAATTTGTTCACCCGTAGTATTGTATGTGGTTCAATTTGTGGTTCAAAAATTAGAAATTAGAGTTCTTCATCTTCAAATGTGATATTACTTTTGTAGGGGGTGCGAACATTAATCAAACATTTCCTAGGGGTGTGGGGCATAGAAAAGGTTGGGAACCACTGATCTAGAATCTCATAATCTTATACAGCTCTGTCAAATTACCTCTCTGTGGTGACATGACAGAGTGTGATCTGACCAGGGTTTTATAGAGCTGCAACATTACCTCGTGGCTTTTGAACTCAAACCCCCCCCCCCCCCCGACTAAAGAAGATCAACACTCTGTACACCTTCTCAACAATTCTGTCAGTTGCCTGCTAACTTTCGAGGGATCTGTGGTTGTGAACCCCAGGATTTCTCTGTTCCTCCACACTGTGGAATCCTGCCATTAAGCGTGTATTCTGCCTTGAAGTTCGACCTTCTAAAGTGAATCACTTTACACATTTCTGGATTGAACTCCACCTGCCATTTCTCAGCCCAGCTGACCTGACAGAGAAGGACCCCCATTCAACTCCCCTCAGGAAAGGGATTTGTGCAGACCATGATAACCCCATCCCAGCCAAACAGCTTAGAGGTTGAGAGAGAGAGAGAGAAAGTAAGTGTGTCTGTCTGTCTGTGGGGGGGGAGGGGTAATTGATTAGATGTTTTGGATAGTGGGGCTGTGGGGTGATACAGCTGGGATTCTCTGTCAGACAGTCACCACCCACTGCTTACTCTTCAGGACATCCAGGTCTGACGTTGGCAGTTCAGCTGGGACACACAGCTTTGGCTTTGGGAAGGTAAGTGTGTTGTGGATCCCCGTGGTCTCCAAACCATCCCTGGGACCAACCCCGTGGGATTCTATGCTCCCGGGGTTCACTGGGGTCCAACCCTGTGGGGTTCCACACTCTCGCAGGGCCCTGCCACCCTGGGACTTGACTCACACATCCCCTGAGACCCTCTCCACAGTGTGATTCTGGTACATGTATTTAGATCTGTCTGTTTCTCTCCCTCTCCCCGGTCTGTAGCTGTGCCAGTGTGGTCGCCGAGGTGTAGGTGTGTTGGGATCGGTGCCAGTTCTGGGTGACAGGGATCTGCACCATACGGACAGCGAGCCCGATATCAGCTACCCCAATGGGCCCCTCACCCGCATGTGCAAGTGGGTACAGCTGGGCACTCCGTCTTCGGGGAGTGGCACTGAGGGAGCTGGGACTGGGAGGGGTGAGTGGGAGAGGGGTGGGGAAGGCGAAGTGGAAACAGTGAAGGGGAGGAGGGAGGGAATCAGACGAGGGAGCAGTGAGGGGAAGAGGAATCAGACGAGGGAGCAGTGAGGGGAGGAGGGAGGGACAATCAGACGAGGGAGCAGTGAGCGGAGGAGGAATCAGATGAGGGAGCAGTGAGGGGAGGAGGGAGGGACAATCAGACGAGGGAGGAGGGAGGGAGAATCAGATGAGGGTGTGAGGGGGAATCAGATGAGGGAGCAGTGAGTGGAGGAGGGAGGGAGAATCAGATGAGGGAGCAGTGATAGGGAATGGGGAGGGTTGAAGGGAAAGAGTCTGGGGTGAGAGTGCATACAGGCTGTGGGAGCTGGGAGGGTTTGTGAAGGAGGTCCTACAGGAGGGATGGTGTACATGGTACTGACAGACTGTACTGTCCCACAGCTGGATGTGGGAGGGGCAGCGAGTGACGGTGAGGGAGTTGAAGCCTCCTCGACTCTCCCACTCCCACTCCCAGAAGGGGCTGTGCACCTCTGACCTCCTCGTCACTGAACTGGAGCACTGCAGGTACGGAAGCAGGATCTTGTCTGTCCTCCCCTTGCCTTGCTGATGACCCCTCTCCCTCCCCTCCTACCCCCAACCCCCCACTCCCCTCCCCCTTGCCTTGTGGATGACTCCCCTCCCCTTGCCTTGCTGATGACCCCACCCCTTGTCTTGCTGACCACCCTCCCCTCTTCTCCTTCCTGACACCTCTCTTCCTCTCCCTAACCTCCGCCTCGTCCCATCACCTCCACCCCCCAGCACCCGGTTTAGTCACTGAGCTGAGGTGTGCTGTTGTTTTCCAGCCATCTATATCACCCCAACCTGCTGCTGCTGATGGCGGTATGTCTGTCAGAGAGTTTGGCCCAGTTGCGGCTGGTGTATCAGCGAGTGGGGCTGGGTTCCCTCTACATCGTCCTTCATCAGCAGGTGAGTGACACACTTCCTCCCCTGCGTGTTCCCCGGACACGTGGGACCTCTTTGCGTTCGGGATCTGTGTGCTCTCATTAGCCACAGGTGAGGGCCTGGTCTGGAGGTTAGCCAATGTTGATTCGAACGTAGCCTTGAATCAGAATTGGAATCAAAATCAGATTTTTAATAGTTGACATGTGTTGTGAAATTTGTTGTTTTGTGGCAGCAATACACAAAAAAAGTTACTGTAAGTTACAAAAGGAAAGTTTTAAAAAAGTGCTAATCTGATGGACGAGGGGAAGAAGCTGTTTCTGAGTCATTGAGTGTGAGTCTTCAGGCTCCTGTACCTCCTCCCCGATGGTAGCAATGAGAAGAGGGCATGTCCTGGGTGATGAATGATACTTTTTTGAAGCATCGCCTTTGGAAGAGGATACTAGTACCCATGATGGAGCTGGCTGGATTTACAACTTTCTGCAACCTTTTCGATCAACTCCAATGGCGCCGCCATATTAAATGATGATGGAACCAGTTAGAATGCTCTCCATGGTACCTCTAGAAATTTGTGAGAGTCTTTGATAACATATCTCCTCAAATTCCTAATGAAATGTAGCGGCTGGTGTGCCTTCTTTGTAATTGATCCATGTGTTACACCCAGGATAGATCCTCAGACGTTGCCACCTAGGAACTTGAAACTGCTCGCGCTTTCCACTGCTGACCCCTCGATGGGAACTGTTCTGTGATCCCTTAACATCCCCCTTCTGAAGGGGATCCCACAATCAGTTCCTTACTCTTACTGATGTAGAGTACAAGGTTGTTGCTGTGACACCACTCAACAAGCTGATCTGTCTTGCTCCTGTACGCCCCCTCGTCACCATCTGTGATTCTGCCGACAGCAGTGATGTCATTGGCGAACTTAGTGATGGCATTTGCTCTGTGTCGCCACAGTTGTGGGTGTAGAGAGGGTTGAACAGTGGGATAAGCATGCTTCCTTGCGGTGCAGCTGGTGGTTTTCAGCATGGATATTTTTTCTGATCTGCTCTGACTGTGATTTCCTGGTGAGGAACTCAAGCATCCAGCTGCAGAGGGAGGTGCATCGTGCCTGAAAGCAGCCATGCAAATAGACAGGGCGGCAAAGGAGGTATACAGCACCCTTGTCTTCATCAACTGGCGAGTTGAGTATAAGAGATGAGAAGTCACGTTGCAGGTTTGTAAAACTAGCCAGGCTACACTTGCAGTATTGTATGCAGTTCTGGTCACCCCAGTACAGGAAGGATGTTTGGGGGAGGGTGGTTTGGAGAAGGTGCAGATGAGATTCACAGGGTGCTGCCTGGATTTGAAGGCATGAGCTATAAGGAGAGGCTGGACAAACTTGGGTTGCTTTCTCTGCAGCGGTGGAGGCTGAGGGACACCTGATAAAAGTTTAACATTGTGTGTTGCCAGGGTTGGTGATAGAAACAGATACGATGGAGGTGATTATGTGGCTGGTAGACAGGCATGTGAAAGTGCAGAGAATGGAGGGATTTGGAATTGGTTTATTATTGTCACGTGTATGGTGATACAGTGAAAAGCTTCTCTCGCATACTCTTCATACAGATCAGATCATTACACTGTATATTGAGGTAGAACAAGGGAAAACTATAACAGAATGCAGAATAAAGTGTTACAGTTACAGAGAGTGCAGTGCAGAGAGTCTGCACGTTCTCCCCGTGATGCGTGGGTTTTTTGGGGGGCTCTGGTTTCCTCCCACATTCCAAGGACGTAGCGGTTAGAGTTAGTGAGCCGTGGGCACGCTGTGTTGGCACCAGAAGCACAGCAACTCTTGCAGGCTGCCCCCAGCACACCCTCAGACTGTGTTGGTTGTTGATGCAGACAAGGCTTTTCACTCTGTGTTTCAGTGTTTCGACGTACATGTGACAAATAAGGCTGATCTTTAATTTGGAACTGTTGGGCAGACACTTGCTGAAGGGCTGCATTGAGCTGTGCTCTGTGTCCTGTATAGCGGGCGGCGACGGATGGGCTGGGTGTGCGGGAGGCCGTCCCCCTCCTCTCCCAGATATGTGAAGCTTTGCTATTCCTGCACTCCCGAGGATACCTTCACCGATCTCTCACCTCCCACGCCGTGCAGCTGGTGGGATTGGGCCAGGCCAAGCTGGGCAACCTTGAATATCTACAGGAAAGGTATGATGGGGGGGCATGGGGGAAGACAGGGTGGGGCAGTGGGTCCCTGCGGAAAGATACAGAGGAAGGTGGGGAGGGTGGAGACAGGATGGGACAATCTTACCTCCAAGGTATGCACATGTGCACACACACACACATCTTTTGTCGGTGCATGAAGGAATTTAACCTGCGCACACAAGCTTGTTGATGCACCATCAATAACTCACGCTGAGACTTAGGAAGTGAGATATCGGCTTTTATTGACTGGAAGAACAACACTACATCCTGGGAAAATGAGGGAGAGCAGCAGACCACAGTCGCCTTTATACAGGGGTCTGTGGGAGGAGCCACAGGAGCAGTCAGCAGGGTCTGTGGGAGGAGCCACAGGAGCAGTCAGACAGGTATATCTAGTTCACCACACTTGTCACCCTCTACCTCATTGGTATATTAAGTATATTTCACGATGGTACACAATCACATTTCCTTTTCTGGTTTCTGCTGTGGATAGTGTTGACAACGTGGAACTAAGTCCATAAGATATAGCAGAGTTAGGTCATTTGCCCATTTCATCATGACAAATCCAATTTTCCTCTCAGCCCCAATCTCCTGCCTTCTCCTTGTATCCCTTTATTCCCTGACCAATCAAGAATCTATCAACCTCTGCCTTAAATATACATAAAGTCTTGGCCTCCACAGATACACTACTCTCTGGCTAGATAAATTCCTCCTCATTTGCATTCTAAAAGGCTACCCCTCTATTTTGAGGCTGTGTCCTCTGAACTTAAGACTCTCCCACTATAGGAAACATCCTCTCCACATCCACTCTGTCAAGGCCTTTCACCGTTCCATAGGTTTCAATGAGGTCACCCCTCATTCTTATGAATACAGGCCCAGAGCCATCAGATGCTCTTCATGTGACAAGCCATTCAGTCATTTTCACGAACCTCCTTTGAACCCTCTCCAGTTTCAGCATTTCCTTTCTAAGATAAGGGGCCTAAAACTGCTTACGATACTCTGTGAGGCCTCATCAGTTTCAACATTACATCCTTGCTTGAGGTTGCAATGATTTGTCTGCAGATTTTATAACTGGCTTATTGATACAGTTTTTACTGAAGAAATTATTAATACGCTGTGTCGAATTCCAAAGAAACAAAGGGTGTGAAGTTCAAAAGAACTGCTGGTGCATTTAAAGCGGAATGGCTCATTGAAACAGTAGAAACTGCAACATTGAAAGCTCATGAGGACAGGAATGTGCAGCTTCAAGAAATATTTGTATACAACGCAGAAACTGGTGTGGCCTGCGTGTATTGTCATGTTGCTGGAGAATTTGCAAGTGGGAAGAATGGAGTGATGTTTGGAAATTTACTTTTTAAAGCGTCATTTAGCAAGCAAATCACAAATGGATGGTGTTTAAAAGCTCTGGTGAGGAAACCCTTCATTACCTGCTACAGGCCCGCTACATATGTTTTGCGAGAGTGCAGATGAGCAAAAACAAAAACGATCAAACCCAAAGGAGACCAAAGTTCTTATTGACAGTGTTTTGCTGGCTGTTAAATGAATACCTCTATGTTTAAAATTCAGTGAGCAAATGTTAATGCCACTGGGCAAAAAAATTGCACAGCACAAGATTTTTGTGCACACTGATCATTACAAATTAGAGGGAACATTGGGTGGGGGAGCTGGAGTCCCTATTGAAGAGGGAGGGAGACAGGGTGGGGGAGCTGGTGGCTGTAAGACAAGAAAACCTTCGGTCCTTTGATTCACAACTGTGGCACACCACTCAGCTGAAAAACATACCCTTTAGATATTCCTCCTCATATAAAACCTGTGCCCTCTAATCCTTGATTCTGGTGTCAGTCCCCACACCCTTCTCCCTCCTGGAAACACAGCTTGCACACCACCACCATAAATGTTCTCTGTTGTTTAAGAACCATTTCCCTACCAGTTAGTTACCCCAGGTCAAATCCATTCCCATAAGACACAGGAGAGAATCACACTATTCGTCCTATTGCGTCTGCTCTGTCATTCCATTATGGCTGATTTATTAACCCTCTCCACTCCATTCTCCTGCCTTCTCCCCATATTCAAATTTCACGCCACATGCCGATGATAATAAACCTGATTCTGATTCTGATAATCTTTGATGCTCTTACTAATCAACGTTCAAAGGTTCATTTATTTTTTTTATTTTAAAAAAAAATAATTTTTTAATTAGTTTTTCAAAATATTTTACAAAATTACAAACCCCAAATCCCAATGAGGAGCATTAATACAGTGCAAGATTAAGCATACAATAACAATATGCTACAAAGGAAGGGAAAGGTTCATTTATTATCAAAGTATACAACCCTGAAATACTTCAATTCCCTGGGTAGCCATGAAACCAAGAAAGAAAAGAAAGGTAGCACAATCATATCACCCAAAGCCCACCTCCTTACAACAAAAAACCCAAACAAAAATGGAACAGGCATATCAACCCCTAAATCCTTCCCGCACAAAGCCCAAACAAACGGCAACCCTTAAATCTCTCTTCCTACACAAAAAAGAAAAAACAAAATGGATCAGGCACATTGACCCCCAAATTTCTGTCCCCACACAAAGAAACAAACAAAATGGATCAGGCAAATCGACGCCTAAATTCCCTCCGCACAAAAATAAATGAGATCTGGTGAAAAAACACAATATAAAAACTATAAAATGAAGAAAAAATAGTCTATAGTCCAAAGTCCACATCCAAAATGCAGAAAAAGTCTTGGACACATTCTCCGGGTGCAGTGGCAGACTCTCCCCTCTCTGGTACAGATCAACCAATCAAAAGGCAAACAGCTGGCGCTCACCATCTGCACTCACTTCGATGCTTCAACCTCCCTCGTCGCTTTAATCAGTGAAATGGAGCCAAACGTCAGCTTGTGTCCTGTCCTGAAGCCTGCCCGCTATGAGGTTTGCGCTCACTGCCTCTGCCTTCTGGAATCCTCTCGGAGACTGCCAAACACTGAAGCACCCAAACCTTCTCCAGTCAACAAAACACAGGCTCTACAGTTCCTTAATCACATCAAAGATGAGAAACAAATGAACAAGACATAAAAGAAGTTGCAAAGATGGTTTCATGATCTATCCAGAAGATGTCAACCAAAGGAGTGTTGTATGCAGGTGCCATTTTGACCAGAAGTCAAGAACTTGTCAGCCTCCACTTTAAATGTACCCAGTGATTTGGCCTCCACAGCCATCTGTGGCAATGAATTCCACAGATTCACCACCTCTGGCTAAAGAAATTCCTCCTCAGCTGTGTTCTAAATGGATGCCCCTCTATTCTGAGACTGTCCTCTGGTCTTAGACTCCCCCACTTATAACTTGTTTTTAACTGACATGTGGCTGTTGTGTTTTAAGATTTATTGTTATGTTTATTATTTGGTGTTGCGTTTGTTATGTTATGATTGCACTGCTCCTGGGAAACGCTGTCTCATTCTGCCCTGCAGAGCTGATGTACGGTTAGAATGACAATAAAGTTTTTGAATCTATAGGAAACATCCTCTATCTAGACCTTTCAATATTTGATAGGTTTCAATGAGATCGCCCCTCATTTTTCTTAACTTCAGTGTGTACAGCCATCATATGTTAATCTTTTCATTCCTGAAATCTTTCTCCTGAACCTCTTCTGGGCTCTCTCCAATGTCAGCACATCTTTTTCTTAGGTAAGGAGCTCAAAACTGCTCAAAATACTATAAATGTGGTTTGACCAATGCCTAATAAAGTCTCAGCATTACATCCTTGTTTTTATATTCTAGTCCTCTCAAAATGAATGATAATATTGCATTTGCTTTCCTCTCCACCCATTCCACCTGCAAGTTAATCGTTAGGGAATCCCGCACCTCTGATTTCTGAATTTACTAAGCAAACACGAGGAAATCTGCAGATGCTGGAAATTCAAACAACACACACAAAATGCTGGTGGAACATAGCAGGCCAGGCAGCATCTATAAGGAGAAGCACTGTCGACGTTTCAGGCCGAGACCCTGTTTATCAGAGTGCAGAGGGGCTAGGGGAGGGAGGGAGGAAGGGACCTGGAGTCCTGGCCAGAGAGAGACAGAGGGGGGAGGGAGAACAGAAACTTAGAACAGTATGGCACAATACAGCCTCTTTGGCCCACAATGTTATGCAAACTTTATAACTTGTTCCAAGATTAACCCAACCCTTCTTCTTAGACCTCTAATTTTCTTTCATTCACGTGCCTATGAATCTCTTAAATGTCCCGAATGTACCTGCATCCAGCATTACCCTTGACACTGTATTTCACACAGCCTCCGCTCTGTGTATCTATCTATCTATCTAGAACATACATCCCTCTGATATTCCTCCCACAGTGATGAAGTGCTTTGAGCTGGAGTTCACTCCGTTCTCAGCAAGGACCTGGACCCACTGCAATTTGCCTATTGCCACAACAGGTCTATTTTGGAGTTTCATTGGCTCTTCACGCAGCCTTGTCTCACTTAGACAGTACAAATATCTATGTCAGGATGCTGTTTATTGACTATAGCTCAGCATTTAACATCATCATTCGTACAGATCTCTGTACCTCCCTCTGCAGCTGGATCCTTGATTTCCTAACTGGCAGACCACTGTCTGTGTGGATTGGAAATAACATTCCTACCTCGCTGACCATCAACACTGGTGCGCCTCACGGATGGGTGCTTAGCCCACTGCTCTACTCTCTCTCTACATCCATGACTGTGTGGCTAGGCACAGCTCAAATGTCACCTATAATTTGCTTATGATATAACCATTGGCAAAATCTGAGATGGTGATGAGGGGGCATACAGGAGTGAGATATACCAGCTAGTTGAGTGATACTGTAGCAACATCAGTATGACCAAAGAGCTGATTGTGGACTTCTGAGAAGATAAGACGAGGGAACACATACCAGTCCTCATAGAGGGATCAGAAGTGTAGAGAGTGAGAAATTTCAAGTTTTTGGGTGTCAGCATCTCTGAGGATCTCTCCTGGGCCCAGCATATTGATGCAGCTACAAAGAACATTCAACACCGGCTATAATTCATTAGGAGTTTCAGGATATTTGGTATGTCACCAAAAACACTTGCAAACTGGGCCAAACCACTACATTTCGAAGGACCTTCCGCTCAGAGGCATTGGTGTTCCCATACCAGGTCATAATGCAGCCAGTCAGCACCCTTTCCACTACACATCTAGAGAAATTTGTCAAGGTTTTTGATGACATGCTGAATCTCTGCAGACTCCTGAGGAAGTAGAGGCACTGTCCTGCTTTCTTTGCAATTATATTTATGTGATGGGACCAGGACAGGCCTTCTGAAATAGTGACATCCAGGAATTTAAAGTTACTGACCCTCTCCACCTATGATCCTCCTAAGAGTACTGGCTCACGGACCTCTAGTTTCCCTCTCCTGAAGTCTACAATCAGTTCCTTGGTCTTATGGACATTGAGTGAGAGGTGGTTGTTATTACACCATTCAGCCACGTTTTCCATCTCCCTCCTGTATGCTGATTCATCACCACCTTTGATGCAGCCCTCAACAGGGTGTCATCAGCAAACTTGTGTATGGTGTTGGAGCTGTCCTTAGCCACAGGGTCATAGGTGTAAAGTGAGTAGAGCAGGGGCAACGCACACATCCCTGTGGTGCTCCTGTGCTGATGGAGATTGTGGGGGAGATGTTTTTTACCAGTCAACACTGACTGGAGTCTAAATGAGCAAATCCAGGATCCAATTGCACAAGGGGATATTGGGGCCCAGGTCTTGGAGTTTACTGATTAGTTTTGAGGGAATGATGGTATTAAATGCTGAGCTGTAATCGATAAAGAGTATCCTGATGTATGCATCTTTGCTGTCCAGATGTTCCAGGGTTGTGTGAAGAGCCAAAGAGATGATATCTGCTGTGAACCTGTTGCTCCAGTAGACAAACTGGAACAACTCCAAGATGCCACTCAGACAGGAACTGATATGCTTCAACACCAGCCTCTCAAAACACTTCATCATTGTGGATGTAAACGTCTCTGGATGATAGTTATTTAGACCATGTTGTTCTTGGGCACAGGTACGATTGAAGCCTGCTTGAAGCAGGTGAGTACCACACACTGCTGGGATGAGAGGCTGAAGATATCCGTGAATACACCAGCTAGTTGGTCATCACAAGTGTATGGTACTCGGCCAGGTACTCCGACTAGACCCGATGCTTTCCTTAGATTCACTCTCGAAGGCAGCCCGCACGTCATCTTCAAATAATGCGACCAAAGGATCATTTAGAGACAAATGCATGAGCAATGGTTCCTCCCTGTTTTAGGGGTTAAAGCAAAAGCATAGAAGGCGTTCAGCTCATATGGAAACAAAACTCTGCTGTCCTCTATGTCGCAAGGTTTAACTGTCTTGGAGGTTACGCATTCAAACCCTGCCACAGCTGTCGAGCATCCCTCGCTGATTCCAGTATAATCCTTTCAGATGGCTTTCCAGATATCATACCTGCACTTCATGTAGCATTCTTGATCTCCAGGCTTGAATGCCTCTGATCTGGCTCTCACCAGGTTCCAGATTTCACTGTTCATCCTCATCCATGATTGGGGAAAATCCTCAACAATTTTGTGGGGACACACTCATCCACATCTGTTTTAGTAAGGTCTGTAATGACCCTGGTGTAGTCATTCAGGTCCTCAGATGAGTTCTTGAATACGACCCAGTCCAGTGACCCAAGGCAATCCTATTCCTCTGCCTCCCGTGACCACCTCTTAGTTGTCTTGATTTCTGGAATACAGGGGAGAGCTGAAAGACAAGCTTGGGTAGAGTAGCACACGGGAGGTATGGAGAGACATGAAGAACATCACAGGCCTCAACCAGTCTAGCTATAGAGCCTTGGAATGCAGCTGTGAATGGGCTAATGAGTTTGACAATTGCCCTCCTGTTCACCCCCCCCCCCCCCCCAGCGCACCAGTGCCTGAACAGAGGAACACTTTTAGTAATAGACTGGGATAATTGCGCTGCTCCAAAGAGTGCTATATGAAGTCATTCTTACCCTCGGCTATTAGGCTCCATAATGAGTCAACCTACAGCCAAGGAACTGATGACCCCCTCCTGTTAGCGGTAATTTATTTTTTATTCTCTCTACTTCTCTTCTAATGTTTATATCTTGTAATGCTACTGTGGCACTGTAGTTTCCTTTGGGATCAATAAAGGATTGATCGATCTATCTGTCTGTATGCAGTTAGTAGGGGTAAAGCCAAATGGTCTGATTTGCCAAAATGCGGTCTCGGAAAGGAACAATAGGCATTCCTGATTGCAGTGTAGCAGTCTAGTGTGTTGGGACCTCTGGTGCAACAGGTTACATACTGGCGATAATTGGGCAAGGCTTTCTTCAAATGGACCTGGTTGAAGTCACCGACTATAATTTCAAAAGTGTTAGGATGGGCTGTTTCTTTCCTACAGACGACATTGTGCAGTTTTGCGAGTGTTTGCTTATAATCGGCCATGGGTGCTCTATAAACTGTGGTCAGGATCACGGATGGGAACTCCTGAGGTAAATAGAACGGTCTGCATTCTATACTCTCGTATCCAAGACATCTTCAAGGAGCGATGCCTCAAAAACGTGGCATCCATCATGAAGAAATCCCCCCATCACCCAGGACAAGCCGTTTTCTCACTGTTACCATTAGGGAGGACGTACAGAAGCCTGAAACCGCACACTCAGCGATTCAGGAGCAGCTTCTTCCCCTCTGCCATCAATTTCTGAATGAACAATACTTACTTAAATTTTTATTTTTGCATTATTTATTTAATTTAACCATTTAATATCTATACTATTTAATATCAATATCTTTACTGCAATTCACATTTTTTGTTTTCTATTATGACGTATTAATTGTACTGCTGCTGCAAAGACAATAAATTTCACAGCATATGACAGTGATATTAAACCTGATTCTGATTCATATACTTTCCTCCAATCACCTTAAAATTCGGTGATCCTACCACCAAACATATCTTTATCTCTACCACACCCGCACCCCTCCACAGAGGTTGGTCTCTCCATGATTCCCTTGTCCATTTGTTCCTCCCACCCCCAGTCCTTATCCTTGCAAGTGACCGAAGTGCTACACCTGCCCATTCACCTCCTCCCTCATGTCCGTTCAGGGTCTCAAACAGTCCTTCCAGGCGAGGCAACACTTCACCTGTGAATCTGGGTTGTCTGTTGGGTCTGCTGCTCCCGATGTGGCCTTTACATTGATGATGCCTGTTGTAAATTGGGGAACAGCTTTGTCAAGCACATCTGCTCCATCCACCAAAGTGGTACCTCCCGGTGGCCAAACATTTAAATTCCCATTCCCATTCTGACACGTTGGTTCATGGCCTCCTCTTGTACCACAATAAGACCACCTTCAGGGTGAAGGAGCAACACTTCATATTCCAACTGGATAGCCTCCAACCTGATGGCATAAATATCAGTTTCTCCTTCCAGTAAAAATTTTTCCCTCCCCACTTCTTCTGTTCCCCACTCTGGCCTCTTACCTCTTCTCATCTGCCTATCACTTTCCTCTGGGATCCCTCCTCCTTCCCTCTCTCCTATGGTCCACTCTCCTCTCCTATCGGATTCCTTCCTCACCAGCCCTTTACCTTTCCCACCCACCTGGCTTCACCTAACCCTTAGCTGTCCTCTTTCCCCTCCCCCACCTTTTTACTTTGCCATCTTCCTTTCCAGTTCTGAAGAAGGGTCTGGACCTGAAACATTGACTGTTTATTCCATAGATGCCTGACTTGCTGAGTTTCTCCAACATTTTGTGTGTGTTATGACATTGTCACCCTGGAAACAAGTCTCTGGCTATCCACTCTGTCAATGCCTCTTATCATCTTGTACACCTCTGTCAAGTCACCTCTCACCCTCTGTCACTCCAAAGAGAAAAGCCCCAGCTTGTTCAACTTAAGGCATGCTGTCTATTCTGGGCCGCATCCTAATAAATCTCCTCTACACCTTCTCTAAAGCTTCCACATCCTTCCTATAGTGAGGCGGCCAGAGCTGAACACAATATTCGGAGTGTGGGAGGGGGTGGGGGGTGAGAAGTGGAGGAGAGGAATTGAAAGTTACGGGTCATGAGGGCAGATAGCTTAGAAGGGATGAGAATGATTGGAGGGGCAGAGGTGTTGGAGGATGAGGAGGACAGAAGGAGGGTGGAGAGTTGAGGGATTGGAAGGGGAAGATTCTGGGGGAGGTTTGGAGGGCGATGGGGTCAGAAGAAGGAGAGATTGGAGGATAGGGGTCAGAGGGGATGAGCCTCAGATTGAGGAGGCCAGGAGTGGGGTTGAGGAGGATGGGAATGGTTCCCCGGGTGGGTCTTGGCGATCTGCGTGCTGGGGATCCTGTGGGGAAAGACTGTTCTGACTCTGACTGTCTGCAACACCCCACTCAGGGCTGAGGACGAGCACGGTGCTAGGAGCCGACGTGCCACGGCACCCCCTGCACCGCACCAGCTCTACAACTGGCTGCCCCCCGAGATCATCAGTGGCCTGGTGGGCTCTGAGCGCTCTGACCTCTACAGCTTCTGCGCCCTGACCCAGGAGGTGTTCACAGGTGGGGTCCCCTCTGGGAGGGGAGAGAGTACACTGAGGGGAGAGTGGGAGTGAGGGAGAGAGAAAGAAAGGGTAGTGTTGGAGTTGGCGATGCAACACCAGAGATTCCAGGCGCAGGGTCTGGGGAAATGTGAAACATGCAGTGAGAGGATGGAGGACACACCAGGTTGAGCAGCAGCTGAGAGTGGGAGACAGGATCAATTGTTCCAGTCTGGAATAAAACCAGGGAAGTGGATGCAAAGCCCCTCAGTGTATGGGGAGAGATGGGGATGGTGGTTCCGGTCTGGAACTCTCTGAACCCTCTGACAGGGCAAGAACAGTGAGCTAACAGATTGTGTGTAGGTTTCCTGGGGGAGGGGGCAGAGAGAGAGTCTCTGATTGGGGGGGTGGGGAGAGAGTCTTTGATGGGGGGAATAAATTATTGTGGGGTAAAACTGTAATATCATTTTGTTCTTGAGAGGGTTGATGGGTTGTTGGGGGAGGAGGAGTGAGGAGGGGAGGGTTTTGGGGGGAAGGTAGGGTGGCTGAAGAAGAGGGGGGAGGAGGTGTGAGAGTTGATGTGGATGGGTATGGGACGGTGTGGAGGGAGTGAGGAAGAGGAGGATGTGGGACAGTCAGTGACCCTGGTCTCTTCTACAGGCATGGTTCCCTGGGCCGGGGCAGGAGGCAAGACGGTGAGACAGATGATGGCCAGCGGTCGCTCCCTCTCCCTGGACCCCCACCTCTCCCCATCCCTCCGCTTTGCCCTGAGGCTGGGCACCTCACCCAAACCCCAACACCGGACCCTCACCCTCCGGGACGTGCACCATACTCTGCACCGGGAACTCCAGGTAGGATCCCACCCTCAGCTTCCCTTCACTCCACTGCTAGAATACAACCCCTACTTCATCTTACCTCCCTCCTTCCCTCCTCTGCCAGGAAGGAAGACCCTCCCCTGAAGCTCAAAAAGGCCAGGGTGAGCGATGGGACTGCAGGGACCCTTGGGGTAAGCTGGAAGCCCAGGATGGAGCAGAGTGGGAATCGGTGAGATCGTGGATGGCGCAAAGCGAGGGAGGTGAGTGGGGCAGGTCCATATCCCCAGCCCAGCCCATCCTTCCCTCCACCTCTCCTTCCCCTCTTCCCCTACCCCTCCTTCTCTCTCTTTCCCTCTTCTCCAACCCCTATCCTCCCCCTCTCGCTCCCCTCCCTCCCCACCACTCCTAACAGCTCCCTTCCCCAGAGCTCCTCCTCACACCCTCTATGCCCACCTGTAACTGCTGGCAGTCTGTGTAGGGATGTGAAACGGTGAGGCGTCGGTGATAACTGGGGTGGAGTGGGGTAGGGGGAAGTTGTGGTGGGACCCCAGTGTACTGACCAAGATACTGGCAGCGTCAGACACAGCACCCAGTGTCAGGGCAGGAAGCCCTGGTATTGCTTCACCTAGGGGTGCCCAAAATCCATTCCCAGTACTGGGTGTAGATGTAGCCCCCTCACTACAGCAGGACAGGTTGCCTAAAAGTCCTCACCTGGGATGAAGCGTCTCACAGAGTAAGGAGGGTCGGAACGGGGAGGAGCAGGGATGGGATGGATGGAGGGAAACCTCCCTCAGAGAAGGAGGAAGAACATAGAGCACAACAGCACAGTTCAGGGTGGCCCAGTACAGGGTCACGGTACAGATGGCACAGTTCAGGGTGGCACAGTACGGGGTGGCATAGTACAAGGTGTCACAGTACAGGGTGTCACAGTTCAGGGTGGCACAGTATGGGGTGGCACAGTTCAGGGTGTCACGGTACAGGGTGTCACAGTACAAAGTGGCACAGTTCAGGGTGTCACGGTACAGGGTGTCACAGTTCAGGGTGGCACAGTTCAGGGTGTCACAGTACAAGGTGGCACAGTACAGATGGCACAGTTCAGGGTGGCACAGTACGGGGTGGCACAGTTCAGGGTGTCACAGTACAGGTGTCACAGTACAGATGGCACAGTTCAGGGTGGCACAGTATGGGGTGGCACAGTTCAGGGTGGCACAGTACAAGGTGTCACAGTACGGGGTGGCACAGTTCAGGGTGGCACAGTACAAGGTGGCACAGTTCAGGGTGTCACAGTACAGGGTCACGGTACAGGGTGTCACAGTTCAGGGTGGCACAGTTCAGGATGGCACAGTACAGGGTCATGGTACAGATGGCACAGTACAAGGTGGCACAGTTCAGGTGGTACAATGTTGTGCCAACCTTTTGGTCTATTCCCAGATCAAGCTAACCCTTCCCGTCCACATAACCCTCCAATTTTCTTTCATCTGTGAGCCTATTTCAGAGTCTGTTAATTGTCTCTAATATATCTGCCACTACCAGCCCTGGCAGGGTATTCTACACACTCACCACTCTCTGTGTAAAAACAAAAACCTATCTCTCACATTCCCCCTGTACTTTCCCCCAGTCACCTTAAAATGATAACTGCTCCTATAAGCCACTTTGAAACTTCCACGTCCTCCTTTTGATGAGGTAACTAGAACTGAGCACCCTACATCAAGTGTAGTCTATCCAGAGCCCGAACATTGCCTCACAGCTCTTGAACTAAATCCACTGACTAATGAAGGCCAACACCTTAACGACTGACGGATCTATGTGGACCCCAAGATCCCTGTTTATTCACACTGCTGAGAATCTGGCCTTCAAATTCAACCCTTCAAAATGTGCATAAAGGGAGAATAAAACTACAAGTGAATCCCAGCAACATCTGGCAACTTGGTCATATCTCTCTCAAAGACTCGCGTCAGAACATCTTTCAAGAGGATGAACCCTTGCAAGGCGTCAGGCCCTGATGGTGTACGTGGCATGGCACTGGAAACCAACTGGTAATTGGGACATGAACTTAAATGGGGCAAAATGAACTGGTCCTGATGTGTCCCAATTAAGAGCGAGAGAGAGAGAGAGAGAGCAAGACAGAGTGTGTGTGTGTGTATTATAGTATATTTTATGTATTGCACTTTACTGTAAAATAACAAATTTCACCAGATATGTCAGTGATAATAAAACTGATTCTGAGCTCTGCATCCTGTCAGCCTCTCTCCACAACACCACCAAAATTGTGTCAGCTACAAACTTCCTAACTCACCTCTGCCCTTCCTCATCCAAGCCATTGATAAAAATCACAAAGATCACATCCCTGCAGCCCACCATTGGTCACTAACCACCAGGCAGAACATTCTCCATCTACTACCAGCCTCTGGTTTCTGTGGGCAAGTCAATGTGAATTCACACAGCCAGGTTTCCCTGAACCCCAAGCCTGACATTCTGGATGAGACCCCCACCCAACATGAGGAACCTTACTAAAATCCATATACATCCCATCCACTGCTCCAGCTTCATCAATGTGCTTTGTCACATCTCAAAAGAATTCATTCAGGTTTTGTGAGACATGACCTGCTCATAACAAAGCTGTGCTGATGATCCCTAATCAGACTATGCTTCTCCAAATTCCCATCAATCATGTCTCTAAGAATCCTATCCAGTAATTTGCTCACCACTGAGGGATTCTCACTGATTTATGATTCCCAGGGTTATCCCTACTGACTTCCCTCAACCAACATTTATGACCTCACAAACATCTGCTCCTCCTCCTGTGTCTACTGACGATGCAAAGATCATCGTCAAGGGCGCAGCAATCTCTTACCTCGCTTCCTGTAATAGGCTGGGGTATATCCCATCCAGTCCAAGCATCCTCTTAATGTGACGAAAAGAAACCTCCCTCAGAGAGGGGAGAGGGACATGAGAGAGGAGAAGCAGGGACACGATGGAGGGAGGGGGCCATTCCTCAGAAAGGGGAGGGAGACCTGACGCAGGGAGAAGGGCAGGGATGGGATGGAGGAAAAGATTCCTCCCCACTCACTGACCCTACCTCCTCAAACCCCACTTGCCCTCTGACATGAGTGCTGTCTTTCCCTCCCTCCCAGGCCTGTCCTATTGCGAGGTGGAGCGAGACACCAGCAGCCAGACCAAGCGCCACCCCTACGACCGGGGACTAGGAGCCGAGGGTGGAGAGCCAAGCCGAGGAATCATGCGACTGAAGGGGAGAGGAGGCTCAGTGGGGGAGGAGGGATCACTGAAAGTGAGGAGCTGTATGATACGTGTCATGGAGAGGAGTGAGACAGTGAGAATCCCTGATGATAGGCAGAGAGAGAGAGAGAGAGAGAGAGAGAGAGAGAGAGAGAGAGAGAGAGGGAGAGGGAGAGGGAGAGGGAGAGGGAGAGAGAGAGAGAACACCAGGGAATGGGAGAGGGGAGGAAGGGGAGAGAGAAGGAGAGATGGTGAGGAAGGGGGAGGGTGGAGTTGGGGGGGCAAAGGGAGAGGGTGGAGAGGGGGAGGCAGTTGAGGGTGGAGACGGGGGAAGGGGAGGGAGTTGAGGAGGGTGGAGACAGGGAAAGTGGAGGGGGAGTGATGAGGCAGGGATCCTGGGGAAGGTAAAGAGACAATGAGGAGATGGATGGATAGGAGGGAGTGGGAGGGTGTCAGGGACCCTGAGAGGATGGGCTTGCGGAGTGTGGGTGTCTGTCAGATATCAGAGATACCCTGGGGGAGTCGGACAGACGCTCCCTCTGTTCCCCTTCAGATAAAATTGATCTCTGCTTCCCCCACCCCCCCAGGACACTGCCAACCATGGCCACCGGCGTCTTGATCACTGGCCCAGTCCCTCCCATCCTGGGCTGAGAGTGTACAGTGTGCGTAGGGGACGGGAGCTGGACCCAATCACTGACGGCAGCCTGCCCATCCTCTGGGATAGCGAGAGCTCTCTGTGGGAGATGGAGACAGAGTGTCCTGAGGAATCCCCGCCTCCAGGATACACACAGCAGGTGAGGCGGGAGGAAGGGAGGTGCAGAGAGGTTAGCAATGGGAGAGGGAGAGAGAGGGGTTGTGGGATGAGAGGGTGGAGAGGGAGAGGAAAGGAGGGGGATGGTGGGGAGATGCATTCAGATCTGACCTCAGTACCGACCCAGCTGGTGTGCCTTGGCTCCCACAGCCTTCCATCAGTCAGGATGCAGCTCACCCTGCACCCATCCACCCGCGGGACAGCAGGCTCCTCAGCTGTGCCAGCAGCATCCGCGAGTCGGCCGGTCTGCTCGGTTGTTTCAACTCATCCCTCGAGCGTCTCGAGCAGAGGTTCCTCAGTGGGATCCAGGCGCTGGAGCAGGTCACCAACCGGCAGTGGGAGGACGAACAGGAAACACATCACATCCAACCCCGCACAGGTAATGCAGCTGAAAATACTTCCCCTCCTCACCGTCCTATCACACACTCCGGGGTCAGACACAGAGTGAATCTCCCTCCCCACACAGTCCCATCACACACTCCGGGGTCAGACACACAGTGAAACTCCCTCCCCACACCGCCCCTTCACACACTCCCGGGGTCAGACACAGAGTGAAGCTCCCTCCCCACACCGTCCCTTCACACACTCCCGGGGTCAGACACAGAGTGAAGCTCCCTCCCCACACCGTCCCTTCACACACTCCCAGGGTCAGACACGGAGTGGAACTCCCTCCACACAGTCCCATCATACACTCCGGGGTCAGACACAGAGTGAAACTCCCTCCCCACACCGTCCCATCACACACTCCGGGGTCAGACACAGAGTGAAACTCCCTCCCCACACTGTCCCATCACACACTCCGGGGTCAGACACAGAGTGAAACTCCCTCCTCACCGTCTCATCACACGCTCCGGGGTCAGACACAGAGTGAATCTCCCTCCCCACACTGTCCCATCACACACTCCTGGGGTCAGACAGAGTGAAGCTCCCTCCCCACACCGTCCCTTCACACACTCCCGGGGTCAGACACAGAGTGAAGCACCCTCCCCACACCGTCCCTTCACACACTCCGGGGTCAGACACAGAGTGAAACTCCCTCCACACTGTCCCATCACACACTCCCGGGGTCAGACACAGAGTGAATCTCCCTCCACACTGTCCCATCACACACTCCCGGGGTCAGACACAGAGTGAAGCTTCCTCCACATGGTCCTATCACACACTCCGGGGTCAGACACAGAGTGAAACTCCCTCCACACCGTCCCTTCACACACTCCCAGGGTCAGACTCGGAGTGGAACTCCCTCCACACCATCCCATCATACACTCACGGGGTCAGACAGAGTGAAACTCACTCCACACCGTTCCATCATACACTCCTGAGGTCAAACATAGAGTGAAACTCCCTCCTCACCGTCCCATCACACACTCCCGGGGTCAGACACAGAGTGAAACTCCCTCCTCACCGTCCCATCACACACTCCTGAGGTCAGACACAGAGTGAAGCTTCCTCCACATGGTCCTATCACACACTCCCGGGGTCAGACACAGAGTGAAGCTCCCTCCCCACACCGTCCCTTCACACACTCCGGGGTCAGACACAGAGTGAAACTCCCTCCCCACACCGTCCCATCACACACACCTGGGGTCAGACACAGAGTTAAGCTTCCTCCACATGGTCCTATCACACACTCCGGGGTCAGACACAGAGTGAAACTCCCTCCACACCGTCCCTTCACACACTCCCGGGGTCAGACACAGAGTGAAGCTCCCTCCCCACACCGTCCCTTCACACACTCCCGGGGTCAGACACAGAGTGAAGCTCCCTCCCCACACCATCCCTTCACACACTCCCGGGGTCAGACACAGAGTGAAGCTCCCTCCCCACACCATCCCTTCACACACTCCGGGGTCAGACACAGAGTGAAGCTCCCTCCACACCGTCCCATCACACACTCCGGGGTCAGACACAGAGTGAAACTCCCTCCACACCGTCCCATCACACACTCCGGGGTCAGACACAGAGTGAAACTCCCTCCCCACACCGTCCCTTCACACACTCCCGGGGTCAGACACAGAGTGAAGCTCCCTCCCCACACCGTCCCTTCACACACTCCCGGGGTCAGACACAGAGTGAAGCTCCCTCCCCACACCGTCCCTTCACACACTCCCAGGGTCAGACACGGAGTGGAACTCCCTTCTCACCGTCTCATCACACGCTCCGGGGTCAGACAGAGTGAAACTCACTCCACACCGTTCCATCATACACTCCTGAGGTCAAACATAGAGTGAAACTCCCTCCTCACCGTCCCATCACACACTCCTGAGGTCAGACACAGAGTGAAACTCCCTCCACACTGTCCCATCGCACACTCCTGGGGTCAGACACAGAGTGAAGCTCCCTTCACATGGTCCTATCACACACTCAGGGGTCAGACACAGAGTGAAACTCCCTCCACACCGTCCCATCACACACTCCCGGGGTCAGACACAGAGTGAAACTCCCTCCACACCGTCCCTTCACACCGTCCCTTCACACACTCCCAGGGTCAGTCACAGAGTGAAACTCCCTCCCCACACCGTCCCATCACACACTCCCGGGGTCAGACACAGAGTGAAGCTTCCTCCACACCATCCCATCACACACTCCTGAGGTCAGACACAGAGTGAAGCTCCCTCCACATGGTCCTATCACACACTCCCGGGTTTCAGACACAGAGTGAAACTCCCTCCACACTGTCCCATCACACACTCCCGGGGTCAGACACAGAGTGAATCTCCCTCCACACTGTCCCATCACACACTCCCGGGGTCAGACACAGAGTGAAGCTTCCTCCACACTGTCCCTTCACACACTCCCAGGGTCAGACACGGAGTGGAACTCCCTCCACACCATCCCATCACACTCTCCCGGGGTCAGACACAGAGTGAAGCTTCCTCCACACCATCCCATCACACACTCCTGAGGTCAGACACAGAGTGAAGCTCCCTCCACATGGTCCTATCACACACTCCCGGGTTTCAGACACAGAGTGAAACTCCCTCCACACCGTCCCTTCACACACTCCCGGGATCAGACACAGATTGAAGCTCCCTCCACACCGTCCCATCACACACTCCGGGGTCAGACACAGAGTGAAACTCCCTCCACACCGTCCCATCACACACTCCGGGGTCAGACACAGAGTGAAACTCCCTCCCCACACCGTCCCTTCACACACTCCCGGGGTCAGACACAGAGTGAAGCTCCCTCCCCACACCGTCCCTTCACACACTCCCGGGGTCAGACACAGAGTGAAGCTCCCTCCCCACACCGTCCCTTCACACACTCCCAGGGTCAGACACGGAGTGGAACTCCCTTCTCACCGTCTCATCACACGCTCCGGGGTCAGACACAGAGTGAATCTCCCTCCCCACACTGTCCCAACACACACTCCCGGGGTCAGACACAGAGTGAAGCTCCCTCCCCACACCGTCCCTTCACACACTCCGGGGTCAGACACAGAGTGAAACTCCCTCCACACCGTCCCATCACACACTCCCAGGGTCAGACTCGGAGTGGAACTCCCTCCACACCATCCCATCATACTCTCCCGGGGTCAGACAGAGTGAAACTCACTCCACACCGTTCCATCATACACTCCTGAGGTCAAACATAGAGTGAAACTCCCTCCTCACCGTCCCATCACACACTCCTGAGGTCAGACACAGAGTGAAACTCCCTCCACACTGTCCCATCGCACACTCCTGGGGTCAGACACAGAGTGAAGCTCCCTTCACATGGTCCTATCACACACTCAGGGGTCAGACACAGAGTGAAACTCCCTCCACACCGTCCCATCACACACTCCCGGGGTCAGACACAGAGTGAAACTCCCTCCACACCGTCCCTTCACACACTCCCAGGGTCAGTCACAGAGTGAAGCTCCCTCCCCACACCGTCCCTTCACCCACTCCCGGGGTCAGACACAGAGTGAAGCTCCCTCCCTACACCATCCCTTCACACACTCCGGGGTCAGACACAGAGTGAAACTCCCTCCCCACACCGTCCCATCACACACTCCCGGGGTCAGACACAGAGTGAAGCTTCCTCCACACCATCCCATCACACACTCCTGAGGTCAGACACAGAGTGAAGCTCCCTCCACATGGTCCTATCACACACTCCCGGGTTTCAGACACAGAGTGAAACTCCCTCCACACTGTCCCATCACACACTCCCGGGGTCAGACACAGAGTGAATCTCCCTCCACACTGTCCCATCACACACTCCCGGGGTCAGACACAGAGTGAAGCTTCCTCCACACCGTCCCTTCACACACTCCCAGGGTCAGACACGGAGTGGAACTCCCTCCACACCATCCCATCACACTCTCCCGGGGTCAGACACAGAGTGAAGCTTCCTCCACACCATCCCATCACACACTCCTGAGGTCAGACACAGAGTGAAGCTCCCTCCACATGGTCCTATCACACACTCCCGGGTTTCAGACACAGAGTGAATCTCCCTCCACACTGTCCCATCACACACTCCCGGGGTCAGACACAGAGTGAAGCTTCCTCCACACCGTCCCTTCACACACTCCCAGGGTCAGACACGGAGTGGAACTCCCTCCACACCATCCCATCACACTCTCCCGGGGTCAGACAGAGTGAAACTCACTCCACACCGTTCCATCATACACTCCTGAGGTCAGACACAGAGTGAAGCTTCCTCCACATGGTCCTATCACACACTCCGGGGTCAGACACAGAGTGAAACTCCCTCCACACTGTCCCATCGCACACTCCTGGGGTCAGACACAGAGTGAAGCCCCCTCCACACACCGTCCCTTCACACACTCCCGGGGTCAGACACAGAGTGAAGCTCCCTTCACACACCGTCCCATCACACACTCCCGGGGTCAGACACAGAGTGAAGCTCCCTCCCCACACCGTCCCTTCACACACTCCCGGTGTCAGACACAGAGTGAAGCTCCCTCCCCACACCGTCCCTTCACACACTCCCGGGGTCAGACACAGAGTGAAGCTCCCTCCCCACACCGTCCCTTCACACACTCTGGGGTCAGACACAGAGTGAAGCTCCCTCCACATGGTCCTATCACACACTCCCGGGGTCAGACACAGAGTGAAGCTCCCTCCCCACACCATCCCATCACACACTCCTGAGGTCAGACACAGAGTGAAGCTCCCTCCACATGGTCCTATCACACACTCCCGGGGTCAGACACAGAGTGAAACTCCCTCCACACTGTCCCATCACACACTCCCGGGGTCAGACACAGAGTGAAGCTCCCTCCACACTGTCCCATCGCACACTCCCAGGGTCAGACACAGAGTGAAGCTCCCTCCCCACACCATCCCATCACACACTCCTGAGGTCAGACACAGAGTGAAGCTCCCTTCACATGGTCCTATCACACACTCCCGGGGTCAGACACAGAGTGAAGCTCCCTCCACACTGTCCCATGGCACACTCCCAGGGTCAGACACAGAGTGAAGCTCCCTCCACACTGTCCCATCGCACACTCCCAGGGTCAGACACAGAGTGAAGCTCCCTCCACACCGTCCCATCACACACTCCCGGGGTCAGACACAGTGAAGTTCCGTCGGCACCAGCCTGTCATTATTCCCACATGGATTTCTGACATGCGCTACCCTTGTGTTTGGATCACACAGGAACTCACATGGGAACGAGCTCTGTGGAATTTCAACAAAGTACAGATAATACAGATAGTTTGTCGACCATTCTTGAGGATGGGGCGCTGGTGACAGCAGGAGACGGCGAGTCTCAGAGCAGTTCCCAGAAAGAAACCACCCAGGTACTGGGTGTAGTCTGTAGGCCACAACCGGGTGTCCATACCGATTCCCTGGGCCTGAGTGACCCTCACCTCAGATGCCGTAGGTTCTCACCTCTGCCCTCACACTGTCCGCTACCCCTCCCCACCCCCCACATCAGCGTAGGCTCTCTCCCCCTGCCCTCTCCAGCCCTACTCACTCCTCCCCCACCACCCTCATAGTTTCTTGACCATTTCTCCTCTCCTCCTGGGATCCTCCAATGCGCGCCCCAGCTCGGTCTTAGTGTCAGGGCTCTGTGGATGTATTGGTGTCTCCAGCTCCCTATCCCTCCTCACCCTGATCTGTTTCCCACTGCAGGCGACCCCTTTGGCTCTGACCGCCTTGGTCCTGCTGGAACGCTGGAATCTCTGCCACCCCACCTCGATCTCATCCTCCAGTGATGATCAGCAGTCAGGGTGAGAGCTCTCCCATCTGGGGTATCCGGGATGTGTCTGTGCCACCTGTCACTGTGTCCTCCTGCTCCGCATCTCACCTTCCGATCTCCTACGAGTTCTTATAAACCTCTATCAGACCTCCCGTCAGCCTCCGCTGCTCCAGAGGGAACAACCCAAGTCTGTCCAACCTTCTCATTACAGCTCAGGCCCTCTAATCCAGGCAGCATCCTGATGAACCTGTTATGCACCCTCCCCAACGCCCCCACACCCTTCAGTGATGGGCTAACCAGGACTATGTGAAATTCTCCAGATGTTTATAAAGCTTCAGCATAACTTCCTGACTCTTGAACTCTATGCCTTGAGTAATAAAGGCAACACCTTCTTTCCCTCCCTGTCAGCCTGTGTGTCCAACTTCAGGGAGAAGCAGTCTCCTCACTGACAATTGACACAAACACACCTCAAGAATGTGTTTCTACTCCACTGGTCTCCCTCTATGCTCAGGACTGTCCAACTAAGCAGAGCTCGAACAGCATCTGTAAACTTACCAATGACACCACTGTCGTCAAAATCTCCAGTGGCTACAAGGAGTCGCACAGGAGTGAGAGAACATTGCACTACATTGTAGTAATTTTATCTCCTTGCACCAAACTGCCACGACAAAATATCACATCCTCTCCCCACACCTTCTCACTCTGGCTTCTGCTCCACACCAACCTTCTCATCTCTGATGGTCAGAATTGTCAGCTGCTTTATCCTCCTGCATAGATGCTGCCTGACCCGCTGAGTTCCTCCAGCATTGTGTATGTATTGCTCAGGATTTCCAGCGTCTGCAGAATTTCACGTCCTCGTGACCAGGGTTACCAGTGTTGATTCTGACTGGAATTGTGCCCTGGTCCCTACAACAGCTGAGTTCTGCCTCGCTGCTCTTGGCCCTCAGCCTCACCCCGCCCTTCCTCTCTACCTCATTCTGCCATTCCGCCTCACCCTGCCCTGCCCCTCTACCTCACCCTGGCCTGCCCCTCAACTCACATCTCCGGCTTCCTGCTCCCCCGCAGCTTCGATCTGATGCAGGAAATGATTGACGAACTCAAGCAGCAGCCCACCGCGGCCGGGATCTCAGAACGAAGCCTGACTCAGGTACTCGACCTGACTCTCACCCCACCCCTGCCTCCCTCCGTCACGCCTTCCCTCCCTGTTTGCCTCGTGCTGTCCCCCTCTGTTCCACTTGTTCATTCTGGTTCCCCCTCCCACTCCTGTAGCTCATTCTTTATTTCACCCCTCCCCTGAGACAGGACCCTTGGCTGCCATTTTTAACAGCCCCTCCCCCTCAAATCAGCTCCCAACGTGCTGCAGCTCACCCTCGATCTCTGTGTGGGTGGTTGTCTCAGAGGGTGGACAGCTGATTGGGAGGTGCCCCAGCTCTCTGTGGTGGGAGTGGGAGGGGAAACAGAACTGGTGGGAGGTGTGGTGACTCCCCTACGGCTCTCTGTGAAGGGATGGGGAGCTGGGTGATGGGGTGGGTGGAAGATAAGTCTCTCTCTCTATCTCTCTCCCTCTCTATCTCTCTCTATCTACCTCTCTCTCTCTCTATCTCTCTCCTTCTCTATCTCTATCTACCTCTCTCTCTCTCCTCTCTCTCTCTCTCTCTCTCTCTCTCTCCTCATTTCTGCCTACACCATCTCCATCTCTCTGAATGTTCATGTGTCTGTTCCCCCACACCCGTCCTGTAGTGGGGCAACCAGAACTAAATGTGATATTCCAGATGCAGCTGGACCAGAGGTTTATAAAGCTGCAACATAACTTCCTGACTTTTGAACTCAGTGCCTCGACTAATAAAGGCAAACATGCTGTACACCTTCCTTACCACCCTGTCAACCTGTGTGGCCACCTTCAGGGAGCTGTGGGCATTGTCCCTAGGATCCCTCTGTGGGTCAACACAGTTAAGGGTCCTGCCATTAACTTTGTCCTGTCCTTTTACCTTTGATCTCTTAAAGTGCAACCCCTCACACTTGCCCAGATTAAACTCCATCGCCTTTTCTCTGCCTGTATCTGTAACTGATCTCTATGTGATCTTTGGCAACTGTCTACACTGTCCACACCAGCACCAGTCTCTGTTACAGTGTTGTCTGCAAGCATACAAATCCACCTCCCCACGTTGTCAGCCAGGTCATTTCCATTTATGACAGACAGCAGAGGTCCGAGTACAGATCCCAGCAGAACACCCTCCAGTCTACAGCTTGTCACGGTGTTGGTGAGACCGGAGTCCGAGTGCTGTGTGCAGTTCTGCTTGCCTAGCTACAGGAAGTGTGTTATTAAGCTGGGGGGGGGGATGCAGAGAAGATTCCCCAGAGGTCTTCTGTTCTTCTGTTATAAAGAGAGACTGAACAGGTTGGGGAATCGAGAACCAAAGGGCACAGGTGAGAGGGGAGAAGTTTAATAGAGACCCGAGGGGCAACTTTTTCATGCAGAGGGTGGCCCATAAATGGAATGAGCGCCCAGAGGAAGTGGTTGAGGATGGAGAGGAAAGGCTCAGTGGGATGTAGGCCGGATGCAGGCTGATAGACTGATCTGGACTGGGTAAGATGGGCTGTTTCTCTGTTGTGTGACTGAATATTTCAGGACCCTTGGCACTGGACCCACCCTCCCATCTCTCGCATAACAGGTGCTCCCAGTGCGCCACCCTCTACGTAAAAAAGTTGCCCCTTAGGTCCCTACTAGGTTGCTTCTCACCTTAAAAAGCCTGTGCCCTTTGGTTCTCGAGGGGAGGGAGGCGGCCACCTGCCTAATGGGTCTCCCCCTCCTGTTGCAGACAGAGGGCAGGGACACACTGCCCTTCCAGGGGAAACAAGGCAGCGGAGCGGGAGCACAAATGGACGGCCAGGAGCAAGAAAGCGGGTTGGACTCCACACCTCACTGTCACCCTGAGCCACAGCCCCAGGCACAGACACTGGGATGTCACAAGGAGGGGTTGCGCCAAGCCGACCACCAAGATGCTCAGACATTAGCGGGAAAGCGATCCACCAGGGAGCCAGGAGGGCACAGTTCCAGTGAATAGTGCTGTCACCTTGTTCTCCCCATTGCTGTTACTGTTGAATGATCTACCAATAAACGAACGATCAGATACCTTCCCTCTATTGTCATGGTTATTATCCAGCAGGATAAGGTTACTCCACACACTCCTGGGGTCAGACAGATTGAAGCTGCTCCACACTGTCCCATCACACACTCTCATATATTTGATATCTGCATGAATTAAGAAAGGGAAAGTTGAGGGAGCACACATCAATCCTCATCAAAGGGTCAGTGGTGGAAAGGGTGTTCATTTTCAAGATCCTGGGCATCAACATCTCTGAGGATCTATTCTGGGCCCAGCACATTGATGCAATGACGAAGAAAGCTTGACAGCAGCTCCACTTCATTAGGAGTTTCTTGTAATTTGGTATATCAGCAAAAATTCTAATTTCTACAGATGTACAGTGGAGAGCATTCCAACCGTCTGCTCTGGAGGCTCCAATGCCACAGCGTCACAAAATGCTGCGGTGAGAGCAGTAGACTCAGCCAGCTTCATCACGGGTGCGACGAATCTTCAAGAGGTGGTATATCACAAAGAGGCATCCATCACTAAGGACCCCCATTGCCCAGGACATGCCCTCTTTGCATTGCCTGCATCAGGGAGGAGATACATGAGCCTGAAGACCCACACTGAACGATTCTGGAAAAGCTTTTTCCATTCTGCTACCAGATTTTTGAATGGTCCTTGAAACATGTAAACCACCTCAATATTATTTGTCTTCAGCATTTTGTCTATTTTTGTACCATTTCAAGAAATTTTTAAAAAATTAAAATACAGCGCGGGACAGACCCTTCTGCACTTGGAGCCACAGTGCCCAGCAAGTCCAGATTTAATCCGAGCCTAATCACAGAACAATTTACAATGACCAACTAACCTACCAGTTGGGACGTGTTTGGACTGTGGGAGGAGACCGTAGCACCTGGAGGACACCCCCATGGTCACAGGAGAACGTACAAACCCCTTAGAGACAGCGGCAGGATGACAGACATTTAAAGATGGCATCACGTTGCAGTCTTTGTCAAGATCACTGCTCAGATATTTTCTTTTTTGGTTCATAGGGATGGTTTTGGGGACAGAGATTCAAGTTAGGATTCAGGTTACTGTTTAAGGATAGGAATGTGGAGTAATTGTAGGACAGGCCAGATTCTTAAGTCCAACTGTAAACCTCCACTCTGCTTTGGAAGGCCAGTGATGAGGGCATACCCAGACTTCGAGGGCTAGTTTTTGGGCCATTATTCAAGTCCTGGAGTTAGACCCTAAGACACAGAGCGGAATTAGGCCAATTGGTTCATCTTCCTTCTAAATTCCAGCAAGTACAGACCCAGAATAATCGAATGTTCCTTGTATGATAACCCTTTCATTCCGGAATCATCCTTGTGAACCTCCTCTGGACCCTCTCCAATGCCAGCACATCTGTTCTTAGATGAGGACTCACCAGTGCCTTATAAGTCCTCAGCGTCACATCCCTGTTCTTGAATTTTGTACTTCTTGAAATGAATGCCAACATTGCATTTGCCTTCCTCACCATTGACTCTAACTGCAAGTTAACCTTCAGGAAGTTCTGCACAAAGACTCCCAGGTAAATTTGCATCTCAGATTTTTGGATTTTGTCCTCATTTAGAAAATAGTCTGCATATTTATTCTACCAAAGTGCATGACCATGCATGTTCCAAAATTGTATTTCATTTGCCACTTTTTTGCCCATTCTCCTAATCTGTCTGTCCTTCTGCAGCCTATCTGTTTCCTCAACACTACCTGCCCCTCCACCAATCTTCATATCATCTGCAAACTTGGCAACAAAGCCATTTATTCCATAATCTAAATCATTTATATACAGCATAAAAAGAAGTGATCCCAACACAGACCCCTGTGGAACACCACTAGTCACTGATAGCCAACCAGAAAAGGATCCTTTTATTCCCACTCACTGCCTCCTACCAATCAGCCAATGTTCTAACCATGCCAGTAATTTTCCTGTGATACCATGGGCTCAACTTGGTAAGCAGCCTCATGTGTGGCACCTTGTCAAATGTTTTCTGAAAGTCCAAATATACAACATCCACTACATCCCCTTTATCTATCCTACTTGTAATCTCCTCAAAAATTCCAACAGGTTCGTCAGGCAGGATTTTCACTGAAGGAAACCATGCTAACTTTGTCCCATCCTGTCCTATGTCACCAAGTACTCCATCAGCTCCAGCGTCTTCCCAAACATTGAGGTCAGGCTAACCGATCTATAATTACCTTTCTGCTGCCTTCCTCCTTTCTTAAAGAGTGGAGTAACATTTGCAATTTTCCAGTCCTGTGACACCATGCCAGGGTACAGTGATTTTTGAAAGATCATTTCTAATGCCTACACAATCTCTACTGCTACCTCTTTCAGAACCCTAGGGTGCAGTTCATCTAATCCTGGTGACTTACGTAACCTTTGATCTTATAAGTCATGAGTTTGGACCACATTCATCAACGTCTAGGAGTCTTGGCTACTGGGATCCTCAATAGCGAAGATCAAAGCAGGTTATCAGAGGTTCAACTGAGGCCCAGTGGCCGGAGCACAAATCTGAGAGAGTCTCCGAGTCTGCCAGGAAAATCTGTCTGAATCCACTGTGGAAATCTGTCCAAGTCCGCTGAGGAAGTATCTCCGAGCCCCCTAGGGAAATCTGTCTGGGGCTGCTGGGAACATTTCACCGAGCCCCTTGGGGAAGTGTCTCCGAGCCCCCTGGGGAAATCTGTCTGGGGCCGCTGGGAACATTTCACCGAGCCCCCTGGGGAGGTCTGTCTGGGGCTGCTGGGAACATTTCACTGAGCCCCCTGGGGAGGTCTGTCTGGGGCTGCTGGGAACATTTCACTGAGCCCCCTGGGGAAATCTGTCTGGGGCTGCTGGGAACATTTCACTGAGCCCCTTGGGGAAGTGTCTCCGAGCCCCCTAGGGAAATCTGTCTGGGGCTGCTGGGAACATTTCACCGAGCCCCTTGGGGAAGTGTCTCCGAGCCCCCTGGGGAGGTCTGTCTGGGGCTGCTGGGAACATTTCACTGAGCCCCCGGGGAAGTGTCTCCGAGCCCCCTGGGGAAATCTGTCTGGGGCCGCTGGGAACATTTCACCGAGCCCCCTGGGGAGGTCTGTCTGGGGCTGCTGGGAACATTTCACTGAGCCCCCTGGGGAGGTCTGTCTGGGGCTGCTGGGAACATTTCACTGAGCCCCCTGGGGAGGTCTGTCTGGGGCTGCTGGGAACATTTCACTGAGCCCCCTGGGGAGGTCTGTCTGGGGCTGCTGGGAACATTTCACTGAGCCCCCGGGGGAAATCTGTCTGGGGCCGCTGGGAACATTTCACCGAGCACCCTGGGGAGGTCTGTCTGGGGCCGCTGGGAACATTTCACTGAGCCCCCGGGGAAGTGTCTCCGAGCCCCCGGGGAGGTCTGTCTGGGGCCACTGAGGTAGTCAAAGGCCCAGTTTCTGTGAGTTCACAGTGCACTGAAGGCTGAAGAATGCCTCTAACCCCTGGACTGAGTATGTTTGTGGTGGGTGGGAGGGGAGACAGGATTGTTCTATGTTGAATGTGCTCTGTTGGCACAAGATTGTGTGGTGACACTTGTGGGCTGCCCCCAGCATATCCTTCGTTGCGTTGGCTCTTAACGCAAATGGCGCATTTCATTTTTGTTTCAAAGTAGGTGATTGAAGATTGTCTCATGTCATTTCCTGAGCATGTGTAACTGAGAACAAAATAATTGTTACTCCAGATCTGATGCAGCACAAAAAAAACACAATAAGATTAAGTATAGATGAATTTAAAAAACACAATAAACATAAAATCATGAGATAACTTGTACACATCGATTGATTGTAGAGATAACTTGTACACATCGATTGATTGTAAGTCCATAAAGTGACACTGGGCTCAGGAGTGTCAGTACAAAATGCAACTCTGACTGGAAATGATAAAGTCATGGTGGTTGGGGGTGTAGAGGGCTGAGTTAGTGGGTGCAGGTGTTGTTCGGCTTTACAGCTTGAGTCTGATGCTTGTAAGAGTGGGACAAACTGTCCATGGGTAGGGTAGGCAGGTGCCCTTGTCTGATATGTTTTTGTGATGGTGAGTAGGCCAGTGCTGGTGAAGCCAACTAGGCAAGCTCTGGGTTGTCGGAATTGCCCACTGACCAGTTTGACTGTCCGTTGTAGATCCTGCTGTGCAGATGAAGTGATAAAGAAATCTGAATCTGTACCATTTACAGTAGGTATCTTTAAATGTTGCACTTAAATAAATTTCACAATTATGTCAATGATAATAAACCTGGTTCTCATCTCAAGATTTATTGGGTATCTGGGGATTTTACCCAGATTTCTATTGGTACATCTTTGGACTGGTTGCAGTGGAAAGCAAATGTTTCTGAATGTGCTGCTTCCTCAGAATTAGTTTTTGGTTATGATGGACTGCTTAAAGCTGAACACAAATATAATGTCAGACTACTTGTATCATGGAGGAACTTGGAGAAACAAGAAATTAACTTTTATTGAATAAAATGCGTTTAATTGCATAACAGTGCTGACACTTTGCAATAATTCAACTGAGCTAAAAATGTTTTGTTGATGACTTTCATTTGTACTCAGTGTCTGAGGCTTCTCACTTAAGTATCGAACAATAATCAGCCCTGATACCATTTGTCCCAGTGAAACCCCATGCTTGTCACTGACAGCACCAAGGTTTGCAGGGAAGAAATCTGAATGAATGCAGAAAATGAATCTTTAGTGACATGTTGCACTTCATGGTTTTGTATGCTTGAAAAATGTTAGTTGCGCGTAGTTTGGTTCTCTGTAGTTGCCAAGAAAATTTTCAACAACATCCTTGAAGGCCTTCTATGCGATTTTCTCCGGTCCCACTAGAAGTTTTTAGAATTTGCCTGTCATTGATGACCTGTTTGATTTGTGGACCAACAAAAATACCTTAGAACTATAGAACACTACAGCACAGAAAACAGGCCATTCGGCTCTTATAGTCTGTGCTGAAACTTTATTCTGCTGGTCCTATTGACCTGCACCCAGTCAGTCCATAACCCTCCAGACCTCTCCCATCCATGTATTTATCCAATCTATTCTTAAAACTTAAGAGTGAGTCCACATTTACCAAGTCAGATGGCAGCTCGTTCCACATTCCACCGCTCTCTGAGTGAAGAAGCTCCCCCTAATGTTCCCCCAAACCTTTCCCCTTTCACCCTAAAGCCATGTCCTCTCGCACTTATCTCTCCTAATCTAAGTGGAAAGAGCCTACTCACATTTACTCTGTCTATACCCCTCATAATTTTGTAAATCTTTATCAAATCCCCCCCTCATTCTTCTACACTCCAAGGAATAAAGTCCTAACCTGTTCAATCTTTCCCTGTAGCTCAACTCCTGAAGACCTGGCAACATCCTAGTAAATCTTCTCTGCATTCTTTCAATCTTACTGATATCCTTCCTATAGTTAGGTGACCAGAACTGCACACAATACTCCAAATTTGGCCTCATCAATGTCTTATACAACCTCACCATAACATCCCAGCTCCTATACTCAATACTTGAATTATGAATGCAAGGATACCAGAAGCCTTCTTTACAACCCTGTCTACCTGTGACGCCACTTTCTGGGAGTTATGTATCTGAACTCCCAGATCTCTTTGTTCCTCCGCAATCCTCAATGCCCTGCTATTTACTGTGTATGTCCTACCTTGATTTGTCCATCCAAAATGCAACACGTCACGCTTGTCTGCATTAAATTCCATCTGCCATTTTCTGGCCCATTTTTCCAGTTGGTCCAGATCCCTCTGCAAGCTTTGAAAGCCTTCCTTGCTGTCCAGAATGCTTCCAATCTTAGTGTCCTCAGCAAACTTGCTGATCCAATTTACCACATTGTCATCTAGATCATTGATACAGACAACAAACAACAATGGTCCCACCACAGATCCCTGAGGTACACCACTAGTCACAGGCCTCCAGTCTGAGAAGCAATCATCCACTACCACTCTGTCTTCTCCCACAGCCAATTTTGAATCCAGTTTACAACCTCTTATCTGAACCTTCTGAACTAACCTCCCATGTGGGACCTTGTCAAAGTCCTTACTACTTTATTACTTTATTGTCGCCAAACAATTGATACTAGAGCGTACAATCATCGCAGCGATATTTGATTCTGTGCTTTGCGCTCCCTGGAGTACAAATCAATAGTAAATATAATAAAAATTTAAATTATAAATCATAAATAGAGAAGGGAAAGTAAGGTGGTGCAAAAAAAAAACCAAGAGACAGGTCCGGATATTTGGAAGGTACAGCCCGAATCTGGGCTGTACTAAAGACAATGTAGACAACATCCACAGTCTTTCCTTCATCTACTTTCTTGGTAATTTCCTCAAAAAACTCTACAAGATCCGTTAAACACGATCTACCACGCACAAAGCCATGCTGACTATTCTTAATCAGCCCTTGGCTGTCCAAATACTTGTATATCCGATCTCTCAGAACACCTTCCAATAATTTACCTACTACTGATGTCAGGATCACTGGCCTGTAATTACCTTCCTTAACCTTGGCATCAGTTATTCTGGGAAACAACCATCTCAAATATTAAAATCCATTCACTAAATTTTTGTGCCTGGCGATAGCAAATTCCATCGTTGCAGTCTTGAACCCAGTAATTCTGCTTTTGCCTTTGACAAAGCCAAGTCTCTGACCAGATCATTTAACTCAGATTGAGTTATCAGATTAGGCCCACTCGACATAAAGGGTGAAAATCTGTATCAGTATCGGTGTCGTTTTCTATTCTTGTCTGGTGCACCATGGCGTCTTCGTCTGTCTCCTCTAGACTCCATCCCTCTGGTGGCTTCAGTACTGGAAGACTTGTCATGTGACAAAGGTCTGATTGCTGAAGGGAGATTGGGGTATTCAACGGATTTCTTGTTCTTGGCAGAGAAACGAGACACACAGGTCAGCCAGAAGTAGCTGTCTATCACATCGCCCTTCTGCTCTCATCATATCATCAGGACAATAAACGGCATTAACTACTGAGTACCTCTGAGCCCAGCTCAAAGATCAACAGCGCATGTTGTCCAGGCTTTTTTATCTCGCCAACTTTACACCCAAAGTAGAGTTCATGCTCAGTCTTTTGAGATAGAGACGCCTACTCGCCGCAAATATAACAAAGTATCATGGCCATTGCAGTATTGGCAAGACATTTTGCTATCACAAATACTCCTGAAAATACAATTACTTTGTTAGAATGGGTACACACAATATGCTGTGAATGTAGAGCACATGACACAAACCGATACACACATAAACACAATCCATACATAGACCGGTGTGTGCGATCTGCCCTGCCCAGACACGCCTGGACAAGATATAAAACTTCTCAGCTTACATTGTGGGCAACATTTTAATTCCCTTGAATTGACAAATATCGGCGATTTTTTTAAAAAATGGTGCGTGATAGTGAAGTTCATGGTGATTTTCATGATCAGCAGCCCAAAATTCATAAAATACACCCATAAATATACAGGAAGCAAAATCTTTGTTGTCCAGTGTTAACTGATGTGTTTTGGGGATTTGTTGGTGACTTACGGGGAATCTATGGGGTTTTTTCGGGGATATATTAGGGATCGGATAATTTATGGGGATCGGGGGTTTTCTGGGGATCTGTTGGCGTTCCCCTGGGCAACACCACCCCGTTCACTCTATAGACCGTATTCCCATGCGACGGAACTGAGGACGCGTCCTTCAACGAGTTGCGACCCCGACTGATGACGCCTGACGGCTGCACATTAGCACCACCGTAGTGAGGCGAAGATGACGTCAACGGGCGGAAGTGACAGATCGGCGCACCGGTTGACTTCCTGTTTCCGGGAGGAGAGGGAGAAGATGGTGCTGATCAAAGAGTAGTGAGTGGGGGTCGGGGGGTGCAAGATGGAACAGTGGGAGGTCGGGGCTCCGCGATCGGGAGGACCAGACCTGGCAGGTGGGAGGACCGAACCCAAAGGGCAGGGCGAGAGAGCTTTCCATTGGCTACCGGGTGCCCCCTTGTGACCCCTCCTCGTCCTCCTTCCCCCCCTCAATCAAATCCCTCTCTCCATCCATCCACCTTCAAACTTCCTCCACATCCTCTGTCCTCTTCACATCGATCTTCAAACTCCCTCCTCACTCCCTTTCCCTCTCTTTCATCCCACCACCCTCAAGCTCCCTCGTCACTCTCCCTCATGATTCCCTCTGTCCTTTTCTCTGATCCCTCCTACTTCCAATGAATTCCTTCCTCCTCCATCCCTCAACCTCAGATCTTCCTCAACTTGCAATTCCCCCTTCCTCATCTAATCCTCCACCCTCACCCCCTGCCTCCATCTTCAGCTCCTCCCTTCAACCAACCTCCCTCACCGACACTCACCCCTACCCGGCTCCATCTTGTCCCTCCCATATCCGCCCTCCCCTCTCAACACCTCAAACCTCCCTCCTTCATCAACCTCATCTTGTTCCTCTCTCCTCACCTCCGTCCTGTGCAAGAGGATTTGCAGAGACAGTGAGGAAGGGGAGAGTCTATGGGTGGGGGTGGGTGTTGCTGTGTTCTCATTGTGATGGGTCTCTACTCTCCACAGCCGAATCGTGCTCCCCTGTTCTGTTGAAGAGGTGAGTCTCAATATCTTAAATTAATTGATAAATTGGTTTATTATTGTCACAGAGATATGGTGAAAAACTTATCTCACACACTGTTCATACAGATCAGATCGTTACACTGAGCACTGAGGCAGAAAAAAGCAAAACAATAACAGAATGCAGAAAGAATAAAGTGTCACATTTACAGAGAGAGGGCAGTGCAGGCAGATAATAAGGTGCAAGATCATTACGAGGTGGAGTCTATCTTTTCATGCTGGTGGTCCGTTCGGTAGTCTGACTACATCAGAGTAGAACCTGCTCAGCTCTCAAGTATTACATTCAATTCTGGTCACCTCATTTCAGTAAGGGTGTGGGGGCATTGGAGAGGGTTCAGCAGGATGCTGCCTGTGCTACATTGAGGGGTTGGACACATTTGAGTTGTTTCCTCTGGACCGGCGGTGGCTGAGGGGAGACCTGATAGAGGTTTATAAGTTTATGAGAGGGATAGATAGAGTGGACAGCTGCTATTTTTCTCCCGAGGGTGGAAATGGCTGATACCAGAGGGCAGGCATAAAACATGGTGATACTTGTGGGCTGTCCTCAGCATATCCTCAAGCTGTGGTTATTGATGCAAACACATTTCACTCTCTGTTTCAGTGTCCTTGTGATATTCAAAGCCATTATTTAGTCTTTAATCTTTAGAAGAGGTTCACCTGGATTACAGGGCCTGAGAGGCTGGACACATTTGAGTTGTTTCTCTGGAGCGACAGAGGCTAAGGGGAGATTTGAGGGCCTGAGCTGGAAGGAGAGGTCAGACAAACTTGTTTTCTCTGGAGCGACAGAGGCTGAGGGGAGACCTGATCGAGGTTTACAGGATTACGAGAGACACAGGCAGAGCAGACAGCCAGGATAGCCGGAATCTTTGTCCCCAGGGTTAATATGTCTAATACTGAAGGGTGTGCAGTTGAGGTGAGAGGGGGTAAGCTCGAAGGTGTGCAGCACACACGAGGAAATCTGCAGCTGCTAGAAATTCAAGCAACACACACAAAATGATGGTGGAACGCAGCAGGCCAGGCAGCATCTGTAGGAAGAAGTACAGTCGATGTTTCGGGCCGAGACCCTTCATCGGGACTAACTGAAAGAAGAGATAGTAAGAGATTTGGAAGTGGGAGGGGGAGATCTGAGTTTTACACAGGGAGCAGCGGGTGCCTGTACTGTGCTCTCAGGGAGCAGAATCAAATGGATAACAGGAGGGACATAGAATTGCATTGTGTATGGCTCATGAAATATGGGCGTAAGAATCTCATTCTGTTTGCACTGTGTGGAGGGAGCTTCACTCTGTGTCTGACCCCAGGAGTGTGTGATGGGACGGTGTGGAGGGAGATTCACTCTGTGTCTGACCCCGGGAGTGTGTGATGGGACTGTGTGGAGGGAGATTCACTCTGTCTGACCCCGGGAATGTGTGATGGGATGGTGTGGAGGGAGTTTCATTCTGTGTCTGACCCCGGGAATGTGTGATGGGTCAGTGTGGAGGGAGTTTCACTCTGTATCTGACCCTGGGAATGTGTGATGGGACAGTGTGGAGGGAGCTTCACTCTGTGTCTGACCCTGGGAATGTGTGATGGGACGGTGTGGGAGGGAGTTTCATTCTGTGTCTGACCCCGGGAATGTGTGATGGGTCAGTGTGGAGGGAGTTTCACTCTGTGTCTTACCCCGGGAATGTGTGATGGGACGGTGTGGAGGGAGCTTCATTCTGTGTCTGACCCCGGGAATGTGTGATGGGACAGTGTGGAGGGAGTTTCACTCTGTGTCTTACCCCGGGAGTGTGTGATGGGACAGTGTGGAGGGAACTTCACTCTGTGTCTGACCCCAGGAGTGCAAGATGGGACGGTGTGGAGGGAGATTCACTCTGTGTCTGACCCTGGGAGTGTGTGATGGGACGGTGTGGAGGGAACTTCACTCTGTGCCCCTCTGTGTCTGACCTGACCGTCTGCTTTCTCCATTGTGCTCAGTACCAGGTCGGGCAGCTGTACTCTGTGGCAGAGGCCAGCAAGAAGAACACAGGAGGAGGGGACGGCATCGAGGTGCTGATTAATGAACCGTACGAGAAGGATGGCGAGCGGGGGCAATACACACACAAAATCTATTACCTGGAGAAGTGAGTCAACGTTCCGGTACCCCTCCACCTGTCCAGTGCCCTTCCACCTTCTTCCAGCCCTCCCTTTCTCTCTCTATTTCTCCTTCCTACTTTTTTATCCTCCTTCCTCCCCCCTCCACTTTGTCTCTGTGCCTGTGAGTGATGGGTTTGTGGTGGTATCTGACTCCTCTCTCCCATTCTCCCACAGTAAAGTTCCCCAGTTCATCCGGCTCGTGGCTCCAGAAGGCTCACTGGTTGTCCATGAGAAGGCATGGAACGCATATCCATACTGCCGTACCGGTGAGTACTGCTCGCTGCCCAGAACTGTGTGTGTGAGAGAGAGAGAGACCGACCGACCCTCACCTTGTATGAGTGTGTGTGAGAGAGACCGACCGACCCTCACAATGTGTGTGTGTGTGTGTGAGAGGGAGACCGACCAACCCTCACCTTGTGTGTGTGTGTGTGTGTGAGAGACCGACCAACCCTCACTTTGTGTGTGTGTGTGAGAGAGACCGACCGACCCTCACCTTGTGTGTGTGAGAGACCGACCGACCCTCACCTTGTGTGTGTGTGAGAGAGAGACTGACCGACCCTCACCTTGTGTGTGTGTGTGTGTGTGAGAGGGAGGACCGACCAACCCTCACCTTGTGTGTGTGTGTGTGTGAGAGACCGACCGACCCTCACAATGTGTTTGTGTGTGTGTGTGAGAGGGAGACCGACCCTCACCTTGTGTGTGTGTGTGTGTGTGAGAGAACGACCGACCCTCACCTTGTGTGTGTGTGAGAGAGAGACCGAACGACCCTCACCTTGTGTGTGTGTGTGTGTGTGTGAGAGACCGACCGACCCTCACAATGTGTTTGTGTGTGTGTGTGAGAGGGAGACCGACCCTCACCTTGTGTGTGTGTGTGTGAGAGACCGACCGACCCTCACCTTGTGTGTGTGTGAGAGAGAGACCGACCGACCCTCACCTTGTGTGTGTGAGAGGGAGACCAACCAACCCTCACCTTGTGTGTGTGTGTGTGTGTGTGTGTGTGTGTGTGATAGACCGACCAACCCTCACTTTGTGTGTGTGTGTGAGAGAGACCGACCGACCCTCACCTTATGTGTGTGTGTGTGTGAGAGAGAGACCGACCGACCCTCACAATGTGTGTGTGTGTGAGAGAGAGACCGACCGACCCTCACAATGTGTGTGTGTGTGTGTGTGAGAGAGACCGACCGACCCTCACCTTGTGTGTGTGTGTGTGTGAGAGACCGACCGACCCTCACAATGTGTGTGTGTGTGTGTGTGTGAGAGAGACCGACCGACCCTCACCTTGTGTGTGTGTGTGAGAGAGAGAGACCGACCGACCCTCACCTTGTGTGTGTGTGTGAGAGAGAGAGACCGACCAACCCTCACTTTGTGTGTGTGTGTGAGAGAGACCGACCGACCCTCACCTTGTGTGTGTGTGTGAGAGAGAGAGACCAACCGACCCTCACCTTGTGTGTGTGTGAGAGAGAGACCGACCGACCCTCACAATGTGTGTGTGTGTGAGAGACCGACTGACCCTCACCTTGTGTGTGTGTGTGTGTGTGTGAGAGAGAGACCGACCGACCCTCACCTTGTGTGTGTGTGTGTGTGTGTGTATGAGAGAGACCGACCAACCCTCACCTTGTGTGTGTGTGTGTGAGAGAGAGACCGACTGACACTCACCTTGTGTGTGTGTGTGTGTGTGTGTGTGTGAGAGACCGACCGACCCTCACCTTGTGTGTGTGTGTGTATGAGAGAGACCGACCGACCCTCACCTTGTGTGTGTGTATGAGAGAGACCGACCGACCCTCACAATGTGTGTGTGTGTGTGTGTGTGTGAGAGACCGACCGACCCTCACCTTGTGTGTGTGTGTGTATGAGAGAGAGACCGACCGACCCTCACCTTGTGTGTGTGTGAGAGAGAGACCGACCGACCCTCACCTTGTGTGTGTGTGTGTGTGTGTGAGAGAGAGACCGACCGACCCTCACCTTGTGTGTGTGTGTGTGTGTGTGAGAGAGAGACCGACCGACCCTCACCTTGTGTGTGTGTGAGAGACTGACTGACCCTCACCTTGTGTGTGTGTGTGTGAGAGAGAGACCGACTGACCCTCACCTTGTGTGTGTGTGTGTGTGTGAGAGACCGACCGACCCTCACCTTGTGTGTGTGTATGAGAGAGACCGACCGACCCTCACAATGTGTGTGTGTGTGTGTGAGAGACCGACCGACCCTCACCTTGTATGTGTGTGTGTATGACAGAGAGACCGACCGACCCTCACCTTGTGTGTGTGTGTGTGTGAGAGACAGACCGACCGACCCTCACCTTGTGTGTGTGTGTGTGTGTGTGTGTGAGAGAGAGACCGACCGACCCTCACCTTGTGTGTGTGTGTGTGTGAGAGGGAGAGACCGACCAACACTCACCTTGTGTGTGTGTGTGAGAGAGAGACCTACCGACCCTCACCTTGTGTGTGTGTGTGTGAGAGAGAGACCGACCGACCCTCACAATGTGTGTGTGTGTGTGTGTGTGTGGTGTGTGTGTGTGTGTGTGTGAGAGACCGACCGACCCTCACCTTGTGTGTGTGTGTGTGAGAGGGAGAGACCGACCGACCCTCACCTTGTGTGTGTGTGTGTGAGAGAGACCGACCGACCCTCACAATGTGTGTGTGTGTGAAAGAGGGAGACTGATCGACCCTCACCTTGTGTGTGTGTATGAGAGAGACCGACCGACCCTCACAATGTGTGTGTGTGTGTGTGTGTGTGTGAGAGAGAGACCGACCGACCCTCACCTTGTGTGTGTGTGTGAGAGGGAGACCGACCGACACTCACCTTGTGTGTGTGTGAGAGACTGACTGACCCTCACCTTGTGTGTGTGTGTGTGAGAGAGAGACCGACTGACCCTCACCTTGTGTGTGTGTGTGTGTGTGTGTGTGTGTGTGAGGACCGACCGACCCTCACCTTGTGTGTGTGTATGAGAGAGACCGACCGACCCTCACAATGTGTGTGTGTGTGTGTGTGTGTGTGTGTGTGAGAGACCGACCGACCCTCACCTTGTGTGTGTGTGTGTATGAGAGAGAGAGCGACCGACCCTCACCTTGTGTGTGTGTGTGTGTGAGAGAGAGACCGACCGACCCTCACCTTGTGTGTGTGTGTGTGTGTGAGAGAGAGACCGACCGACCCTCACCTTGTGTGTGTGAGAGAGAGACCGACCGACCCTCACCTTGTGTGTGTGTGTGTGTGAGAGGGAGAGACCGACCGACCCTCACCTTGTGTGTGTGTGTGTGTGAGAGAGAGAGACCGACCGACCCTCACCTTGTGTGTGTGTGTGTGTGAGAGAGAGACCGACCGACCCTCACCTTGTGTGTGTGTGTGAGAGACCAACCGACCCTCACCTTGTGTGTGTGTGTGTGTGAGAGAGAGACCGACCGACCCTCACAATGTGTGTGTGTGTGTGTGTGTGTGTGTGTGAGAGACCGACCCACCCTCACCTTGTGTGTGTGTGTGTGAGAGGGAGAGACCGACCGACCCTCACCTTGTGTGTGTGTGTGAGAGAGACCGACCGACACTCACAATGTGTGTGTGTGTGAAAGAGGGAGACTGATCGACCCTCACCTTGTGTGTGTGTATGAGAGAGACCGACCGACCCTCACAATGTGTGTGTGTGTATGTGTGTGAGAGACCGACCGACCCTCACAATGTGTGTGTGTGTGAGAGGGAGAGACCGACCGACCCTCACCTTGTGTGTGTGTGTGTGTGTGTGAGAGAGACCGACCGACCCTCACCTTGTGTGTGTGTGTGTGTGTGTGTGTGTGTGAGAGAGAGACCGACCGACCCTCACCTTGTGTGTGTGTGTGAGAGACTGACCGACCCCTCACCTTGTGTGTGTGTGTGAGAGACCGACTGACCCTCAGCTTGTGTGTGTGTGTGTGTGAGAGAGAGAGACCGACTGACCCTCACCTTGTGTGTGTGTGAGAGACCTACCGACCCTCACCTTGTGTGTGTGTGTGTGAGATGGAGACCGACTGACCCTCACCTTGTGTGTGTGTGTGTGTGTGTGTGTGAGAGAGAGAGACTGACTGACCCTCACCTTGTGTGTGTGTGTGTGTGTGTGTGTGTGTGTGTGAGAGGGATACCGACCGACCCTCACCTTGTGTGTGTGTGTGAGTGAGAGATCGACCGACCCTCACCTTGTGTGTGTGTGTGAGTGAGAGGGAGTCTGACCGACCCTCACCTTGTGTGTGTGTGTGTGTGTGAGAGAGAGACCGACCGAACCCTCACCTTGTGTGTGTGTGTGTGTGAGAGAGAGAGACCGACCGACACTCACCTTGTGTGTGTGTGTGTGAGAGAGAGGACCGACCGACCCTCACCTTGTGTGTGTGTGTGTGTGAGAGAGAGAGACCGACCGACCCTCACCTTGTGTGTGTGTGTGAGAGAGAGACCGACCGACCCTCATCTTGTGTGTGTGTGTGAGAGAGAGAGACCGACCGACCCTCACCTTGTGTGTGTGTGTGTATGAGAGAGACCGACCGACCCTCACAATGTGTGTGTGTGTGAGAGGACCGACCGACCCTCACCTTGTGTGTGTGTGTGTGTGAGAGAGAGACCGACCGACCCTCACCTTGTGTGTGTGTGTGTGTGAGAGAGAGACCGACCGACCCTCACCTTGTGTGTGTGTGTGTGTGAGAGAGAGAGACCGACCGACCCTCACCTTGTGTGTGTGTGTGTATGAGAGAGACCGACCGACCCTCACCTTGTGTGTGTGTGTGTATGAGAGAGACCGACCGACCCTCACAATGTGTGTGTGTGTGAGAGACCGACCGACCCTCACCTTGTGTGTGTGTGTGTGAGAGAGAGAGACCGACCGACCCTCACAATGTGTGTGTGTGTGAGAGACCGACCGACCCTCACCTTGTGTGTGTGTGTGTGTGAGAGAGAGAGACCGACCGACCCTCACCTTGTGTGTGTGTGTGAGAGAGAGACCGACGGACCCTCACCTTGTGTGTGTGTGTGTATGAGAGAGACCGACCGACCCTCACAATGTGTGTGTGTGTGTGTGTGAGAGACCGACCGACCCTCACCTTGTGTGTGTGTGTGAGAGAGACCGACCGACCCTCACAATGTGTGTGTGTGTGAGAGAGGGAGACCGACCGACCCTCACCTTGTGTGTGTGTGTGAGAGAGACCGACCGACCCTCACAATGTGTGTGTGTGTGTGTGTGTGAGAGGGGACTGACCGACCCTCACAATATGTGTGTGTGTGAGAGAGGGAGACCGACCGACCCTCACCTTGTGTGTGTGTGTGTGTGTGTGAGAGACCGACCGACCCTCACCTTGTGTGTTTGTGTGAGAGACCGACCGACCCTCACCTTGTGTGTGTGTGAGAGAGACCAACTGACCGATCCTCACTTTGTGTGTGTGTGTGAGAGGGAGACCGACCGACCCTCACCTTGTGTGTGTGTGTGTGTGAGAGACCGACCGACCCTCACCTTGTGTGTGTGTGAGAGGGATACCGACCGACCCTCACAATGTGTGTGTGTGTGAGAGGGAGACCACCGACCCTCACAATGTGTGTGTGTGTGAGAAGGAGACCGACCGACCCTCACCTTGTGTGTGTGTATGAGAGAGACCGACCGACCCTCACAATGTGTGTGTGTGTGTGTGTGTGTGTGTGTGAGAGACCGACCGACCCTCACCTTGTGTGTGTGTGTGTATGAGAGAGAGAGCGACCGACCCTCACCTTGTGTGTGTGTGTGTGTGAGAGAGAGACCGACCGACCCTCACCTTGTGTGTGTGTGTGTGTGTGAGAGAGAGACCGACCGACCCTCACCTTGTGTGTGTGAGAGAGAGACCGACCGACCCTCACCTTGTGTGTGTGTGTGTGTGAGAGGGAGAGACCGACCGACCCTCACCTTGTGTGTGTGTGTGTGTGAGAGGAGAGACCGACCGACCCTCACCTTGTGTGTGTGTGTGTGTGAGAGAGAGACCGACCGACCCTCACCTTGTGTGTGTGTGTGAGAGACCAACCGACCCTCACCTTGTGTGTGTGTGTGTGTGAGAGAGAGACCGACCGACCCTCACAATGTGTGTGTGTGTGTGTGTGTGTGAGAGACCGACCCACCCTCACCTTGTGTGTGTGTGTGTGAGAGGGAGAGACCGACCGACCCTCACCTTGTGTGTGTGTGTGAGAGAGACCGACCGACCCTCACAATGTGTGTGTGTGTGAAAGAGGGAGACTGATCGACCCTCACCTTGTGTGTGTGTATGAGAGAGACCGACCGACCCTCACAATGTGTGTGTGTGTATGTGTGTGAGAGACCGACCGACCCTCACAATGTGTGTGTGTGTGAGAGGGAGAGACCGACCGACCCTCACCTTGTGTGTGTGTGTGTGTGTGTGTGAGAGAGACCGACCGACCCTCACCTTGTGTGTGTGTGTGTGTGTGTGTGTGTGTGTGTTGTGTGTGTGTGTGGTGTGAGAGAGAGACCGACCGACCCTCACCTTGTGTGTGTGTGTGAGAGACTGACCGACCCTCACCTTGTGTGTGTGTGTGAGAGACCGACCGCCCCTCAGCTTGTGTGTGTGTGTGTGTGAGAGAGAGAGACCCGACCGACCCTCACCTTGTGTGTGTGTGAGAGACCTACCGACCCTCACCTTGTGTGTGTGTGTGTGAGATGGAGACCGACTGACCCTCACCTTGTGTGTGTGTGTGTGTGTGGTTGTGAGAGAGAGACTGGACTGACCCTCACCTGTGTGTGTGTGTGTGTGGTGTGTGTGTGAGAGGGATACCGACCGACCCTCACCTTGTGTGTGTGTGTGGAGAGATCGACCGACCCTCACCTTGTGTGTGTGTGTGAGTGAGAGGGAGTCTGACCGACCCTCACCTTGTGTGTGTGTGTGTGGTGAGAGAGAGACCCGACCGACCCCTCACCTTGTGTGTGTGTGTGTGTGAGAGAGAGAGCCGACCGACACTCACCTTGTGTGTGTGTGTGTGAGAGAGAGACCGACCGACCCTCACCTTGTGTGTGGGTGTGTGTGAGAGAGAGAGACCGACCGACCCTCACCTTGTGTGTGTGTGTGAGAGAGAGACCGACCGACCCTCACCTTGTGTGTGTGTGTGAGAGAGAGAGACCGACCGACCCTCACCTTGTGTGTGTGGTGTATGAGAGACCGACCGACCCTCCAATGTGTGTGTGTGAGAGACCGACCGACCCTCACCTTGTGTGTGTGTGTGTGAGAGAGAGACCGACCGACCCTCACCTTGTGTGTGTGTGTGTGTGAGAGAGAGACCGACCGACCCTCACCTTGTGTGTGTGTGTGTGTGAGAGAGAGAGACCGACCGACCCCACCTTGTGTGTGGGGTGTGTATGAGAGAAGACCGACCGACCCTCACAATGTGTGTGTGTGAGAGACCGACCGACCCTCACCTTGTGTGTGTGTGTGTGAGAGAGAGAGACCGACCGACCCTCACAATGTGTGGTGTGTGAGAGACCGACCGACCCTCACCTTGTGTGTGTGAGAGAGAGACCGACCGACCCTCACCTTGTGTGTGTGTGTGTGTGAGAGGGAGAGACCGACCGACCCTCACCTTGTGTGTGTGTGTGTGTGAGAGAGAGAGACCGACCGACCCTCACCTTGTGTGTGTGTGTGTGTGAGAGAGAGACCGACCGACCCTCACCTTGTGTGTGTGTGTGAGAGACCAACCGACCCTCACCTGTGTGTGTGTGTGTGTGAGAGAGAGACCGACCGACCCTCACAATGTGTGTGTGTGTGTGTGTGTGTGTGTGAGACCGACCCACCCTCACCTTGTGTGTGTGTGTGTGAGAGGGAGAGACCGACCGACCCTCACCTTGTGTGTGTGTGGTGAGAGAGACCGACCGACCCTCACAATGTGTGTGTGTGTGAAGAGGGAGACTGATCGACCCTCACCTTGTGTGTGTGTATGAGAGAGGACCGACGACCCTCACAATGTGTGTGTGTGTATGTGTGTGAGAGACCGACCGACCCTCACAATGTGTGTGTGTGTGAGAGGGAGAGACCGACCGACCCTCACCTTGTGTGTGTGTGTGTGTGTGTGTGAGAGAGGACCGACCGACCCTCACCTTGTGTGTGTGTGTGTGTGTGTGTGTGTGTGTGTGTGTGAGTGTGTGTGTGTGTGAGAGAGAGACCGGACCGACCCTCACCTTGTGTGTGTGTGTGAGAGACTGACCGACCCTCACCTTGTGTGTGTGTGTGAGAGACCGACCGCCCCTCAGCTTGTGTGTGTGTGTGTGTGAGAGAGAGAGACCGACCGACCCCTCACCTTGTGTGTGTGTGAGAGACCTACCGACCCTCACCTTGTGTGTGTGTGTGTGAGATGGAGACCGACTGACCTCACCTTGTGTGTGTGTGTGTGTGTGTGTTTGAGAGAGAGACTGACTGACCCTCACCTTGTGTGTGTGTGTGTGTGTGTGTGTGTGTGAGAGGGATACCGACCGACCCTCACCTTGTGTGTGTGTGTGAGTGAGAGATCGACCGACCCTCACCTTGTGTGTGTGTGAGTGAGAGGGAGTCTGACCGACCCTCACCTTGTGTGTGTGTGTGTGTGTGAGAGAGAGACCGACCGACCCTCACCTTGTGTGTGTGTGTGTGTGAGAGAGAGAGACCGACCGACACTCACCTTGTGTGTGTGTGTGTGAGAGAGAGACCGACCGACCCTCACCTTGTGTGTGTGTGTGTGTGAGAGAGAGACCGACCGACCCTCACCTTGTGTGTGTGTGTGAGAGAGAGACCGACCGACCCTCACCTTGTGTGTGTGTGTGAGAGAGAGAGACCGACCGACCCTCACCTTGTGTGTGTGTGTGTATGAGAGAGACCGACCGACCCTCACAATGTGTGTGTGTGTGAGAGACCGACCGACCCTCACCTTGTGTGTGTGTGTGTGTGAGAGAGAGACCGACCGACCCTCACCTTGTGTGTGTGTGTGTGTGAGAGAGAGACCGACCGACCCCTCCCTTGGTGTGTGTGTGTGTGTGAGAGAGAGAGACCGACCGACCCTCACCTTGTGTGTGTGTGTTATGAGAGAGACCGACCGACCCTCACAATGTGTGTGTGTGTGAGAGACCGACCGACCCTCACCTTGTGTGTGTGTGTGTGAGAGAGAGACCGACCGACCCTCACAATGTGTGTGTGTGTGAGAGACCGACCGACCCTCACCTTGTGTGTGTGTGTGTGTGAGAGAGAGGACCCGACCGACCCTCACCTTGTGTGTGTGTGTGTGAGAGAGAGACCGACGGACCCTCACCTTGTGTGTGTGTGTGTATGAGAGAGACCGACCGACCTCTCACAATGTGTGTGTGTGTGTGTGTGAGAGACCGACCGACCCTCACCTTGTGTGTGTGTGTGAGAGAGACCGACCGACCCTCACAATGTGTGTGTGTGTGAGAGAGGGAGACCGACCGACCCTCACCTTGTGTGTGTGTGTGAGAGAGACCGACCGACCCTCACAATGTGTGTGTGTGTGTGGTGTGAGAGGGAGACTGACCGACCCTCACAATATGTGTGTGTGTGAGAGAGGGAGACCGACCGACCCTCACCTTGTGTGTGTGTGTGGTGTGTGAGAGACCGACCGACCCTCACCTTGTGTGTTTGTGTGAGAGACCGACCGACCCTCACCTTGTGTGTGTGTGGAGAGACCAACTGACCGATCCTCACTTTGTGTGTGTGTGTGAGAGGGAGACCGACCGACCCTCACCTTGTGTGTGTGTGTGTGTGAGAGACCGACCGACCCTCACCTTGTGTGTGTGTGAGAGGGATACCGACCGACCCTCACAATGTGTGTGTGTGTGAGAAGGAGACCACCGACCCTCACAATGTGTGTGTGTGTGAGAAGGAGAACCACCGACCCTCACAATGTGTGTGTGTGTGAGAGGGAGACCACGCCCTCACAATGTGTGTGTGTGTGTGTGTGAGAGGGAGACCACCGACCCTCACAATGTGGTGTGTGTGAGAGACTGACCGACCCTCACCTTGTGTGTGTGTGTGAGAGGGAGACCGACCGACCCTCACCTTGTGTGTGTGTGTGTGTGTGTGTGTGTGTGAGAGGGATACCGACCAACCCTCACCTTGTGTGTGTGTGTGAGTGAGAGATCGACCGACCCTCACAATGTGTGTGTGTGTGAGAGACCCGACCGACCCGCACCTTGTGTGTGTGTATGTGTGAGAGGGAGAGACCGACCGACCCTCACCTTGTGTGTGTTGTGTGTATGAGAGAGAGAGACCGACCGACCCTCACCTTGTGTGGTGTGTGTGTGTGTGAGAGAGAGACCGACCGACCCTCACCTTGGTGTGTGTGTGTGTGAGAGAGAGAGACCGACCGACCCTCACCTTGTGTGTGTGTGTGTGAGAGAGAGACCGACCGACCCTCACCTTGTGTGTGTGTGTGTGTGTGAGAGAGAGAACCGACCGACCCTCACCTTGTGTGTGTGTGTGTGTGTGTGTGTGTGTCAGAGAGAGAGACCGACCGAACCTCACCTTGTGTGTGTGTGTGTATGAGACCGACCGACCCTCACAATGTGTGTGTGTGTGAGAGAGACCGACCGACCCTCACCTTGTGTGTGTGTGGTGTGAGAGAGAGAGACCGCCGACCCTCACCTTGTGTGTGTGTGTGTGAGAGAGAGACCGACCGACCCTCACCTTGTGTGTGTGTGTGGTGTGTGTGTGTGTGAGAGAGAGAGAGACCGACCGACCCTCACCTTGTGTGTGTGTGTGTGTATGAGAGAGACCGACCGACCCTCATCTTGTGTGTGTGTGTGTGAGAGAGAGACCGACCGACCCTCACCTTGTGTGTGAGTGTGTGTGAGAGAGAGAGACCGACCGACCCTCACCTTGTGTGTGTGTGTGAGAGAGAGACCGACCGACCCTCACCTTGTGTGTGTGTGTGTGTGTGTGTGAGAGAGAGACCGACCGACCCTCACCTTGTGTGTGTGTATGAGAGAGACCGACCGACCCTCACAATGTGTGTCTGTGTGTGTGTGTGTGTGTGTGTGAGAGGGAGACTGACCGACCCTCACAATGTGTGTGTGTGTGAGAGAGGGAGACCGACCGACCCTCACCTTGTGTGTGTGTGAGAGAGACCAACTGACCGATCCTCACTTTGTGTGGTGTGTGAGAGGGAGACCGACCGACCCTCACAGTGTGTGTGTGTGTGTGTGTGTGAGAGAGAGACCGACTGACCCTCACCTTGTGTGTGTGTGAGAGACTGACTGACCCTCACCTTGTGTGAGTGTGAGAGACCTACCGACCCTCACCTTGTGGTGTGTGTGTGTGAGAGGGATACCGACCGACCCTCACCTTGTGTGTGTGTGTGAGTGAGAGATCGACCGACCCTCACCTTGTGTGTGGTGTGTGTGTGTGTGTGTGTGTGGTGTGAGAGGGGAGACTGACCGACCCTCCCTTGTGTGTGTGTGTGTGTGAGAGAGAGACCGATCGACCCTCACCTTGTGTGTGTGGTGTGTGTGAGAGAGAGACCGGACCGACCCTCACCTTGTGTGTGTGGTGGAGACGACCGACCCTCACCTTGTGTGTGTGTGAGAGACCGACCGACCCTCAGCTTGTGTGTGTGTGTGTGTTGTGAGAGAGAGAGAACCGACCGACCCTCACCTTGTGTGTGTGTGAGAGACCTACCGACCCTCACCTTGTGTGTCTGTGTGTGTGAGATGGAGACCGACTGACCCTCACCTTGTGTGTGTGTGTGTGTGTGTGAGAGAGAGACTGACTGACCCTCACCTTGTGTGTGTGTGTGTGTGTGTGTGTGTGTGTGTGTGAGAGGGATACCGACCGACCCTCACAATGTGTGTGTGTGTGAGAGGGAGACCGACCGACCCTCACCTTGTGTGTGTGTGTGAGAGAGAGACCGACCGACCCTCACCTTGTGTGTGTGTGTGAGAGGGATACCGACCGACCCCTCACCTTGTGGTGTGTGTGTGTGTGTGTGAGAGGGAGTCTGACCGACCCTCACCTTGTGTGTGTGTGTGAGAGAGAGACCGACCGACCCTCACCTTGTGTGTGTGTGTGTGTGAGAGAGAGAGGACCGACCGACCCTCACCTTGTGTGTGTGTATGAGAGAGAGACCGACCGACCCTCACCTTGTGTGTGTGTGTGGTGAGTGAGGAGAGACCGACCGACCCTCACCTTGTGTGTGTGTGTGAGAGAGAGACCGACCGACCTCACCTTGTGTGTGTGAGAGAGAGAGACCGACCGACCCTCACCTTGTGTGTGGTGGTCTGGTGAGAGAGAGACCGACCGACCCTCACCTTGTGTGTGTGTGTGTATGAGAGAGACCGACCGACCCTCACAATGTGTGTGTGTGTGAGAGACCCGACCGACCCTCACCTTGTGTGTGTGTGTGTGTGTGAGATGAGAGACCGACCGACCCTCACCTTGTGTGTGTGTGTGTGAGAGAGAGAGACCGACCGACCCCTCACCTTGTGTGTGTGTGTGAGAGAGAGACCGACCGACCCTCACCTTGTGTGTGTGTGTGTGGTGGTGTATGAGAGAGACCGACCGACCCTCACAATGTGTGTGTGTGTGTGTGTGAGAGACCGACCGACCCTCACCTTGTGTGTGTGTGTGAGAGAGACCAACCGACCCTCACAATGTGTGTGTGTGTGAGAGAGGGAGACCGACCGACCCTCACCTTGTGTGTGTGTGTGAGAGAGACCGACCGACCCTCACAATGTGTGTGTGTGTGAGAGAGGGAGACCGACCGACCCTCACCTGTGTGTGTGTGTGTGTGTGTGAGAGACCGACCGACCCTCACCTTGTGTGTTTGTGTGAGACCGACCGACCCTCACCTTGTGTGTGTGTGTGTGTGTGTGTGAGAGAGACCGACCGACCCTCACCTTGTGTGTTTGTGTGAGAGACCGACCGACCCCCTCACCTTGTGTGTGTGAGAGAGACCAACTGACCGATCCTCACTTTGTATGTGTGTGTGAGAGGGAGACCGACCGACCCTCACAATGTGTGGTGTGTGTGTGTGTGAGAGAGAGACCGACTGACCCTCACCTTGTGTGTGTGTGTGTGTGTGTGTGTGTGTGTATGAGAGAGGACCGACCGACCCTCACTATGTGTGGTGTGTGTGAGAGAGACCGACCGACCCTCACCTTGTGTGTGTGTGTGAGAGGGAGACCGACCGAACCCTCACCTTGTGTGTGTGTGTGAGAGAGAGACCGACCGACCCTCACCTTGTGTGTGTGTGTGAGAGAGAGAGACCGACCGACCCTCACCTTGTGTGTGTGTGTGAGAAGAGACCGACCGACCCTCCACCTTGTGTGTGTGTGTGTATGAGAGAGACCGACCGACCCTCACAATGTGTGTGTGTGTGAGAGACCGACCGACCCTCACCTTGTGTGTGTGTGTGTGTGAGAGAGAGACCGACCGACCCTCACCTTGTGTGTGTGAGAGAGAGAGACCGACCGACCCTCACCTTGTGTGTGTGTGTGAGAGAGAGACCGACCGACCCCTCACCTTGTGTGTGTGTGTGTGTGTATGAGAGAGACCGACCGACCCTCACCTTGTGTGTGTGTGTGTGTGAGAGACCGACCGACCCTCACCTTGTGTGTGTGTGAGAGCCAACCGACCCTCACAATGTGTGTGTGTGAGAAGACCGACCGACCCCTCACCTTGTGTGTGTGTGTGTGTGTGTGAGAGAGAGAGACCGACCGACCCTCACCTTGTGTGTGTGTGTGAGAGAGAGAGACCGACCAACCCTCACCTTGTGTGTGTGTGTGAGAGAGAGACCGACCGACCCTCACCTTGTGTGTGTGTGTGTGTGAGAGAGAGACCGACCGACCCTCACAATGTGTGTGTGGTGTGAGAGACCGTCCGACCCTCACCTTGTGTGTGTGTGTGAGAGGGAGAGACCGACCGACCCTCACCTTGTGTGTGTGTGTGTGAGAGAGATCCGACCGACCCTCACAATGTGTGTGTGTGTGAAAGAGAGGAGACTGACCGACCCCTCACCTTGTGTGTGTGTATGAGAGAGACCGACCGACCCTCACAATGTGTGTGTGTGTGAGAGACCGACCGACCCTCACTTTGTGTGGTGTGTGAGAGGGAGAGACCGACCGACCCTCACCTTGTGTGTGTGTGTGTGAGGAGAGACCGACCGACCCTCACCTTGTGGTGTGTGTGTGTGTGAGAGAGAGAGACCGACCGACCCTCAGAATGTGTGTGTGTATGTGTGTGTGGTGTGAGAGAGGAGACCGACCGACCCTCACCTTGTGTGTGTGTGAGAGACCGACCGACCCTCACAATGTGTGTGTGTGTGTGTGTGAGAGGGAGACTGACCGACCCTCACCAGTGTGGTGTGTGTGAGAGAGGGAGACCGACCGACCCTCACCTTGTGTGTTTGTGTGAGAGACCGACCGACCCTCACCTTGTGTGTGTGTGAGAGAGACCAACTGACCGATCCTCACTTTGTGTGTGTGTGTGAGAGGGAGACCGACCGACCCTCACCTTGTGTGTGTGTGTGTGAAGGAGACCGACTGACCCTCACCTTGTGTGTCGTGTGTGTGTGAGAGGGGATACCGACCGACCCTCACAATTGTGTGGTGTGTGAGAGGGAGACCGACCGACCCTCACAATGTGTGTGTGTGAGAGACTGACCGACCCTCACCTTGTGTGTGTGTGTGAGAGGGGAGACCGATCGACCCTCACAATGTGTGTGTGTGTGAGAGGAGAGACCGACCGACCCTCACCTTGTGTGTGTGTGTGTGTGAGAGAGACCGACCGACCCTCACCTTGTGTGTGTGTGTGTGTGAGAGAGACCGACCGACCCTCACCTTGGTGTGTGTGTGTGAGAGAGAGAGACCGACCAACCCTCACCTTGTGTGTGTGTGTGAGAGAGAAACCGACCGACCCCCACCTTGTGTGTGTGTGTGGTGTGAGAGAGAGACCGACCGACCCTCACAATGTGTGTGTGTGTGTGTGTGTGTGTGTGTGTGTGAGAGACCGACCGACCCTCACCTTGTGTGTGTGTGTGAGAGGGAGAGACCGACCGACCCTCACCTTGTGTGTGTGTGTGTGAGAGAGACCGACCGACCCTCACAATGTGTGTGTGTGTGAAAGAGGGAGAGACTGACCGACCCCTCCCTTGTGTGTGTGTGTGTGTATGAGAGAGACCGACCGACCCTCACTTGTGTGTGTGTGTGTGTATGAGAGAGACCGACCGACCCTCACCTTGTGTGTGTGTGTGTGTGTATGAGAGAGACCGACCGACCCTCACCTTGTGTGTGTGTGTGTGTGTGAGAGGAGAACCGACCGACCCTCACCTTGTGGTGTGTGTGTGTGTGTGTGAGAGGGAGACTGACCGACCCTCCAATGTGTGTGTGTGAGAGAGAGACCGACCGACCCTCACCTTGTGTGTGTGTGTGTGTGTGTATGAGAGAGGACCGACCGACCCTCACCTTGTGTGTGTGTGTGTGTGTGTGGTGTGAGAGACCGACCGACCTCACCTTGTGTGTGTGTGAGAGACCGACCGACCCTCACAATGTGTGTGTGTGTGAGAGACCGACCGACCCTCACATGTGTGTGTGTGTGTGTGTGTGAGAGAGAGAGACCGACCGACCCTCACCTTGTGTGGTGTATGAGAGAGACCGACCGACCCTCACCTTGTGTGGTGTGTGTGGTGTGTGTATGAGAGAGACCGACCGACCCTCACAATGTGTGTGTGTGAGAGAGAGACCGACCGACCCTCACCTTGTGTGTGTGTGGTGTGTGAGAGAGAGAGACCGACCGACCCTCTCCTTGTGTGTGTGTGTGAGAGAGAGACCGACCGACTCTCACCTTGTGTGTGTGTGTGTGTGTGTGAGAGAGACCGACCGACCCTCACCTTGTGTGTGTGTGTGTGAGAGAGAGACCGACCGACCCTCACCTTGTGTGTGTGTGTGTGTATGAGAGACCGACCGACCCTCACAATGTGTGTGTGTGTGTGTGTGTGTGTGTGAGAGAGACCGACCGACCCTCACCTTGTGTGTGTGTATGAGAGAGACCGACCGACCCTCACAATGTGTGTGTGTGTGTGTGTGTGTGTGTGTGTGAGAGACCGACTGACCCTCACCTTGTGTGTGTGTGTGTATGAGAGAGAGACCGACCGACCCGCACCTTGTGTGTGTGTGTGTGTGAGAGAGGAGACCGACCGACCCTCACCTTGTGTGTGTGTGTGAGAGAGAGACCGACCGACCCCTCATGTTGTGTGTGTGTGTGTGTGTGTGTGAGAGAGAGACCGAACGACCCTCACCTTGTGTGTGTGTGTGTGTGAGAGAGAGACCGACCAACCCTCACCTTGTGTGTGTGTGTGTGAGAGAGACCGACCGACCCTCACCTTGTGTGTGTGAGAGAGAGACCGACCGACCCTCACAATGTGTGTGTGTGTGTGTGTGTGTGTGTGTGTGAGAGACCGACCGACCCTCACCTTGTGTGTGTGTGTGAGAGGGAGAGACCGACCGACCCTCACCTTGTGTGTGTGTGTGTGAGAGGAGACCGACCGACCCTCACAATGTGTGTGTGTGTGAAAGAGGGAGACTGACCGACCCTCACCTTGTGTGTGTGTATGAGAGAGACCGACCGACCCTCACAATGTGTGTGTGTGTGAGAGACCGACCGACCCTCACTTTGTGTGTGTGTGTGAGAGGGAGAGACCGACCGACCCTCACCTTGTGTGGTGTGTGTGAGAGAGACCGACCGACCCTCACCTTGTGTGTGTGTGTGTGAGAGAGAGAGACCCGACCGACCTCAGAATGTGTGTGTGTATGTGTGTGTGTGTGTGAGAGGGAGACCGACCGACCCTCACCTTGTGTGTGTGTGAGAGACCGACCGACCCTCACAATGTGTGTGTGTGTGTGTGTGTGTGTGTGTGTGAGAGGGAGACTGACCGACCCTCACAATGTGTGTGTGTGTGAGAGAGGGAGACCGACCGACCCTCACCTTGTGTGTTTGTGTGAGAGACCGACCGACCCTCACCTTGTGTGTGTGTGAGAGAGACCAACTGACCGATCCTCACTTTGTGTGTGTGTGTGTGAGGGAGACCGACCGACCCTCACCTTGTGTGTGTGTGTGAGAAGGAGACCGACTGACCCTCACCTTGTGTGTGTGTGTGTGTGAGAGGGATACCGACCGACCCTCACAATGTGTGTGTGTGTGAGAGGGAGACCGACCGACCCTCACAATGTGTGTGTGTGAGAGACTGACCGACCCTCACCTTGTGTGTGTGTGTGAGAGGGAGAACCGACCGACCCTCACAATGTGTGTGTGTGTGAGAGGGAGACCGACCGACCCTCACCTTGTGTGTGTGTGTGAGCGAGAGACCGACCGACCCTCACCTTGTGTGTGTGTGAGAGAGACCAACTGACCGATCCTCACTTTGTGTGTGGTGTGAGAGGGAGACCGACCGACCCTCACCTTGTGTGTGTGTGAGAGACTGACTGACCCTCACCTTGTGTGTGTGTGAGAGACCTACCGACCCTCACCTTGTGTGTGTGTGTGTATGAGAGAGACCGACCGACCCTCACCTTGTGTGTGTGTGTGTGTGAGAGGGAGACTGACCGACCCTCACAATGTGTGTGTGAGAGAGAGACCGACCGACCCTCACCTTGTGTTTGTGTGTGTGTGTGTATGAGAGAGACCGACCGACCCTCACCTTGTGTGTGTGTGTGTGTGTGTGACAGACCGACCGACCCTCACCTTGTGTGTGTGTGTGTGTGTGTGTGTGTGAGAGAGAGAGACCGACCGACCCTCACCTTGTGTGTGTGTGTGTGTATGAGAGAGACCGACCGACCCTCACCTTGTGTGTGTGTGAGAGACCGACCGACCCTCACAATGTGTGTGTGTGTGTGTGTGTGTGTGAGAGAGAGAGACCGACCGACCTCACCTTGTGTGTGTGTGTGTGTGAGAGGGAGACCGACCGACCCTCACCTTGTGTGTGTGTGAGAGACCGACCGACCCTCACCTTGTGTGTGTGTGTGTGTGTGTGACAGACCGACCGACCCTCACCTTGTGTGTGTGTGTGTGTGTGTGTGTGTGTGAGAGAGAGAGACCGACCGACCCTCACCTTGTGTGTGTGTGTGTATGAGAGAGACCGACCGACCCTCACCTTGTGTGTGTGTGAGAGACCGACCGACCCTCACCTTGTGTGTGTGTGTGTGTGTGTGTGTGAGAGAGAGAGACCGACCGACCCTCACCTTGTGTGTGTGTGTGTGTGAGAGGGAGACCGACCGACCCTCACCTTGTGTGTGTGTGAGAGACCGACCGACCCTCACAATGTGTGTGTGTGTGTGTGTGTGTGAGAGGGAGACTGACCGACCCTCACAATGTGTGTGTGTGTGAGAGAGGGAGACCGACCGACCCTCACCTTGTGTGTTTGTGTGAGAGACCGACCGACCCTCACCTTGTGTGTGTGTGAGAGAGACCAACTGACCGATCCTCACTTTGTGTGTGTGTGTGAGAGGGAGACCGACCGACCCTCACCTTGTGTGTGTGTGTGAGAAGGAGACCGACTGACCCCTCACCTTGGGTGTGTGTGTGTGAGAGGGATACCGACCGACCCTCACAATGTGTGTGTGTGTGAGAGGGAGACCGACCGACCCTCACAATGTGTGTGTGAGAGACTGACCGACCCTCACCTTGTGTGTCGTGTGTGAGAGGGAGACCGACCGACCCTCACAATGTGTGGTGTGTGAGAGGGAGACCGACCGACCCCTCACCTTGTGTGTGTGTGTGAGCGAGAGACCGACCGACCCTCACCTTGTGTGTGTGTGAGAGAGACCAACTGACCGATCCTCACTTTGTGTGTGTGTGTGAGAGGGAGACCGACCGACCCTCACCTTGTGTGTGTGTGTGTGTGAGAGGAGACTGACCGACCCTCACATGTGTGTGGAGAGAGAGACCGACCGACCCTCACCTTGTGTGTGGTGTGTGTGTGTATGAGAGAGACCCGACCGACCCTCACCTTGTGTGTGTGTGTGTGTGTGACAGACCGACCGACCCTCACCTTGTGTGTGTGTGTGTGTGTGTGTGTGAGAGAGAGAGACCGACCGACCCTCACCTTGTGTGTGTGTGTGTGTATGAGAGAGACCGACCGACCCTCACCTTGTGTGTGTGTGTGTGTATGAGAGAGACCGACCGACCCTCACCTTGTGTGTGTGTGTGTGTGTGAGAGGAGACTGACCGACCCTCACAATGTGTGTGTGTGAGAGAGAGACCGGACCGACCCGCACCTTGTGTGTGTGTGTGTGTGTGTGTATGAGAGAGACCGACCGACCCTCACCTTGTGTGTGTGTGAGAGACCGACCGACCCTCACAATGTGTGTGCGTGAGAGTGCGACCGACCCTCACCTTGTGTGTGTGTGAGAGACCGACCGACCCTCACAATGTGTGTGTGTGAGAGAGAGACCGACCGACCCCTCACCTTGTGTGTGTGTGTGTGTGTGTGTGTGTGTGAGAGAGAGAGACCGACCGACCCTCACCTTGTGTGTGTGTGTGTGTATGAGAGACCGACCGCCCTCACCTTGTGTGTGTGTGTGTGTGTATGAGAGAGACCGACCGACCCTCACCTTGTGTGTGTGTGTGTGTGTGAGAGGGAGACTGACCGACCCTCACAATGTGTGTGTGTGAGAGAGAGACCGACCGACCCGCACCTTGTGTGTGTGTGTGTGTGTGTGTGTGTATGAGAGAGACCGACCGACCCTCACCTTGTGTGTGTGTGAGAGACCGACCGACCCTCCCAATGTGTGTGCGTGAGAGTCCGACCGACCCTCACCTTGTGTGTGTGTGTGTGTGTGGGGAGAGGACCGACCGACCCTCACAATGTGTGTGTGTGAGAGAGAGACCGACCGACCCTCACCTTGTGTGTGTGTGAGAGACCTACCGACCCTCACCTTGTGTGTGTGTGTGTGAGAGGGAGACCGACTGACCCTCACCTTGTGTGTGTGTGTGTGTGTGTGAGAGAGAGAGACCGACCGACCCTCACCTTGTGTGTGTGTGAGAGACCTACCGACCCTCACCTTGTGTGTGTGTGTGTGAGAGGGAGACCGACTGACCCTCACCTTGTGTGTGTGTGTGTGTGTGTGTGTGAGAGAGAGACCGACTGACCCTCACCTTGTGTGTGTGTGAGAGGGATACCGACCGACCCTCACAATGTGTGTGTGTGTGAGAGGGAGACCACCGACCCTCACAATGTGTGTGTGTGAGAGCGAGACCAACCGACCCTCACAATGTGTGTGTGTGTGTGAGAGGGAGACCGACCGACCCCTCACCTTGTGTGTGTGTGTGTGTGTGAGAGGGATACCGACCGACCCTCACCTTGTGTGTGTGTGTGAGTGAGAGATCGACCGACCCTCACCTTGTGTGTGTGTGTGTGTGTGTGTGTGTGTGTGAGAGACCGACCGACCCCTCACCTTGTGTGTGTGTGTGTGTGAGAGGGAGACTGACCGACCCTCACCTTGTGTGTGTGTGTGTGTGTGAGAGAGAGACCGACCGACCCTCACCTTGTGGTGTGTGTGTGTGAGAGAGAGAGACCGACCGACCCCTCACCTTGTGTGTGTGTGTGTGTGAGAGAGGAGAGACTGACCGACCCTCACCCTTGTGTGTGTGTGTGAGAGAGAGAGACCGACCGACCCTCACCTTGTGTGTGTGTGTGTATGTGAGAGACCGACCGACCCTCACCTTGTGTGTGTGTGTGTGTGTGTGAGAGAGAGACCGACGACCCTCACCTTGTGTGTGTGTGTGTGTGTGTGAGAGAGAGAGACCGACCGACCCTCACCTTGTGTGTGTGTGTGAGAGAGAGACCGACCGACCCTCACCTTGTCTGTGTGTGTGTGTGTATGAGAGAGACCGACCGACCCTCACAATGTGTGTGTGTGTGTGTGAGAGACCGACCGACCCTCATCTTGTGTGTGTGTGTGAGAGAGACCGACCGACCCTCACAATGTGTGTGTGTGTGAGAGAGGGAGACCGACCGACCCTCACCTTATGTGTGTGTGTGAGAGAGACCGACCGACCCTCACAATGTGTGTGTGTGTGTGTGAGAGAGGGAGACTGACCAACCCTCAGAATGTGTGTGTGTGTGAGAGAGGGAGACCGACCGACCCTCACCTTGTGTGTGTGTGAGAGACCGACCGACCCTCACCTTGTGTGTTTGTGTGAGAGACCGACCGACCCTCACCTTGTGTGTGTGTGAGAGAGACCAACTGACCGATCCTCACTTTGTGTGTGTGTGTGAGAGGGGAGACCGACCGACCCTCACCTTGTGTGTGTGTGTGTGAGAGACCGACCGACCCCTCACAATGTGTGTGTGTGAGAGAGACCGACCGACCCTCACCTTGTGTGTGTGTGTGTGAGAGAGAGAGACCGACCGACCCGCACCTTGTGTGTGTGTGTGTGTGTGTGTGTGAGAGACCGACCGACCCTCACCTTGTGTGTGTGTGTGTGTGTGTGTATGAGAGAGACCGACCGACCCTCACCTTGTGTGTGTGTGTATGAGAGAGACCGACCGACCCTCACCTTGTGTGTGTGTGTGTGTGTGTATGAGAGAGACCGACCGACCCTCACCTTGTGTGTGTGTGTGTGTGTGTGTGTGTGAGAGGGAGACGACCGACCCTCACAATGTGTGTGTGTGAGAGAGAGACCGGACCGACCCTCACCTTGTGTTGTGTGTGTGTGAGAGAGAGAGACCGACCGACCCTCTCCTTGTGTGTGTGTGTGAGAGAGAGACCGACCGACTCTCACCTTGTGTGTGTGTGTGTGTGTGAGAGAGACCGACCGACCCTCACCTTTTGTGTGTGTGTGTGAGAGAGAGACCGACCGCCCCTCACCTTGTGTGTGTGTATGAGAGAGACCCGACCGACCCTCACAATGTGTGTGTGTGTGTGTGAGAGAGACCGACCCGACCCTCACCTTGTGTGTGTGTATGAGAGAGACCGACCGACCCTTATAATGTGTGTTTGTGTGTTGTGTGTGTGTGTGAGAGGGAGACTGACCGACCCTCACAATGTGTGTGTGTGTGTGTGAGAGAGAGAGAGACCGACCGACCCTCACCTTGTGTGTGTGTGTGAGAGACCGACCGACCGTCACCTTGTGTGTGTGTGAGAGACCTACCGACCCTCAACTTGTGTGTGTGGTGAGAGACCCTACCGACCCTCACCTTGTGTGTGTGTGTGTGTGAGAGGGAGACCGACTGACCCTCACCTTGTGTGTGTGAGAGAGAGACCGACTGACCCTCACCTTGTGTGTGTGTGTGTGTGTGAGAGGGAGACCACCGACCCTCACAATGTGTGTGTGAGAGACTGACCGACCCTCACCTTGTGTCAGTGTGTGAGAGGGGAGACCG